>NC_087066.1:35093151-35435890 GCF_963678635.1 Symsagittifera roscoffensis
GCACATTCTAATTGGTTTCATAGGCGTTAATTTGAAATTTTTTGCTATATGTGTTGTTAGTTTAAATTTGAAATTTTGGAGAAACAAAATTGTGCTAATAATTATAAGAAAGTTTTATGTTAAAAGAAGGTTTTTATGTTAAAGAAACTTTTTATATTGAAAGAAGGCTTTTATGTTAGAAACAACTTACTTAATTGATAGCGTAGCTCACACTTTCAGCTTTCCGATGAACTTTTTGAGCCAAAAACTCAAACTTATTGTGATATGTTTACAAGATTTCTGTGGCGTCCAGAATAGACAAAAGGAAGTCGAACTAAATTCAACTTTGATTGAATGATGAACCCTTTAAACCGTGGAAAAATTTTCCAATCAAATGAGACAATTTTCATTGTTACAAGAAAGAGCGTTTATTAGAATTTGATTGACCGATGAAAATTTTTTACCGCAAATTTTAATTTCAACAAAAAATGCTCTTTGAAAGAAACTACATCATTCTGACCCGCTTCATTAAAACCGACCCGGTTGACCTCCATAGAATCATACAATTCCATAAACTAAATCCAAAAAATACTAATCATAAAAATTTCATAAATTTTGCTGAAATGGTGTCATCGAATTTGCGAAGATTTTTTCTTGTTTTGGCATCAAGTCGTGTACCGTACTAAATAAAAAAAGAAAAGATTTTTATGAAAAAAAAAACAAATCATACAATTTTCATACATGTAAAATTGTATGGCTAGCAATTTTTTGGTGACGACAAGAAATTTTGAAACTGCCACAATTTTTTTTGTTTTTTTAAGCGCAATTCGAATTCTATACTCAAACAAATATTTTCAAAAAAATTGCATGCAAAAATTATTTTTTGTTTGCATAACGTAGTCCTGGATAAACAAAAATTGAATTTTTTGTGTTTCTCATAATAACTTTTTTCAAAACGCTAAAATCCTCATTTATTTTGTAAGGCATGTTTATGTATGCCTTGATCAATGTCTGACAATTTGAAAAATTAAATTTCGAAAATAATCATACTTGAAACTTTTTGCCAAAATTTAAAGGTTTGATTCTTTCAATATACTATTTATGTATGAAAATTCTTATGAATCAGGTCGTTTCTAATGCATGTTATTGCAAGACCATCATAACTTTAGTGACTCTAGTTTGAGTAAACCATTGTTTTGTCTTTTGTGACCGGTCACGAACACATCCCGAAAATTTTGAGCAATTAAATTTTTTTTAAATAGATTTTTTGTTGGTTTATGGGAAAATGCTAGTCATACAATTTTCATGTATGGAAAAATGGTAATAATAGACCTTTCATTCAAACTTTGGTACTTGGATTTGCATAAAAAGTGTATGACTGCCATTTTTTCCACATATGAAAATTGTATGACTAGCAATTTTGGTCAACTCGGGAAAACAACGGAAAAATTGAATGAATCAAGTCATCTCGATAAGTTTCTACCCAGGTAACAAAATCGATCAATAGCGTCACCAAATTCTATGAAAAAATGCTTATCATACAGTTTCAATTTCGGAAATTGAATGAGAACCTTTTTTTTGTTTTAAAAAAGCAAATATTGAGAAAAAATGTTGGTTTCATTTTGGTTGCTAAATCAATTTTTAGCTCAAACTAATTTTTGGAAAACTTCCAAGCAAATTTCATTTTGGTTGCTAAATCAATTTTTAGCTCAAACTAATTTTTGGCAAACTTCCAAGCAAAATTTAAAATTTCATCTATCAAGTTTGTGCAGTCACAGTTTTTTCGCATAGATGAAAAAGAAATCACGATGAACGCTTTCTGTAGATTCAGAGTAACTTTTCTTAAGGTTTTAGATGATAACATAAATCTGTCCTTTAAACAGTTCACGATTTTTTTCACTATATATTACGACAAAGAAGCTTATTAGCGATGTGAAGCTTATTGGTTACGAAACTGTTTCAACTCATTAGTTTTATTCACTTGCCAAATCTCAAAATGTACTCTATTCCGCACTATGATTGCTGCTGGGCTTTCTCGTTTGGCATAAATTTGTTTGTTTTTTTGTTTCACACAAAAATTTGTTCGTTTTCAAGCCAATCATACAATTTCTTTTATTGAATAAATTCTAATAAAACAGTTCGATGATGTTGTTATGCATTTTGTTTTATTTTTTGAAAAAAAGTATGAAGTTGTCAGTTGTTTCTTTCATACAGCAAAAAAGTTTGACTAAAATTGAAATAAAAAACATAATATGTTAAAAAACAAGTTCTTTCTACTGACTGCTAGGGACGGTTTGAATACTTCCCACTAATGCAAAAAGTACAATTGATGCTGTATGGCACTTTATACAACGAATAGTTGATTATGCGTATTTGCGGGAAAAAATCATTTTTGTAGAAGTGATCCGGTTTTTGTTCCGGCCATTTTGAACCAGTATCAAGAAAAACATGTTTGAAACTTTTGTTTTTTAGTCAAAAGTCAAGCGAGTGAAACAATTTTTTCTTAGTTTAGGCGTGATATTTTGGTTTTACTCAATATAATTTGTTTTGGAGTCTTTTTAACGCGATTTGAAAAAAAAAATCTGCAAAAGTTTTTGAACAAAGTTTTTGATTTTTTTTTGGATATTTTTTGCTTTTTAATTCATTTTCTATGTGATTGTTCAATTTTTTGAAGCTCCAATGTTTATTTTCAGTTTATTGTTTTCCACACCACGCATAAACAAACGACACTTTTTTGTTAGAACATGGTCGGAACATTTTGTGCTACTTGAACGGTAACCGACTAACCTTGTTTTACCCATTTTGTTTTGTTTCTATTTTTAACAATAATTTTGAAACTGGGAGGAACATTAAAATTTGGGTGTGTTTTAGTTGGTTTTTTTTTTCACGTTAAGTCAGGTACCCCAAATAATTTTTGGACTGGATCGAGTGACTTCCATGTTAAAATCATTTCCTTTGTGATTCGAACGGCATTCAAAAAAATCAAAAATTGGTCCTAGTGTCGAGAAAAACTAACTAAAAATTGTAGATTTTGAGTTCAATTTTGAGCCACTAAAAATATCGAGCAAGCTTGTTAAAGAAAGATAAGCCCTGAAAATATAGTTTTACTCCAAAAAAAATAGTTTTAAGGCAAGCGACATTTTGATAAAAAACAAATTTCTGCAAATTTTGTTTGTTTTTATTAGTTTTTTAAAATCTTTTTTCAACAAAAACTGATTCCATTCTGCCTTATTTACTTTGATTTTCCAATTTGTCTAAGCTTCAAGCTTCAGTTCACACCACGCACAAAAAAGGTCGACATAAAAACTGGTGTTCATTTTGCCTATTTCGCTATGACTGTCGAATCTGCCTAAGTTGTAGGCCTTCGCCCTGATCCTTTATCACACCACGCAAAAAATCTCAGTAGTTTCTATCTTTTCATAAGAATACGGTCGGAGCTTTCTGTGCTATTCGCACAGCATCCAGTTCTTCCGACCATTTGAAAAATGGGGAGGAACTCTGTATTAGGGTGTGTTTTAATGTTTTTTCTTTTCTTTTTGTTTTCGACGCAAAATCAGGTACCACAAACAATTACCGTAATGGGTGGAGTGATATATCCTGTAAAACTGTTTCAATCGTTAAGAAAAACCGGTTTGAAATTTTTGATTTTTGGTATAATTTCGAACTAATGTGGTATAGCGTGTACGCTTGCAATAGCTTATTTAAGCTTACTTTAAGGCGCGAAAACTTAGATGCACTCTAGTACTTTTTGGAGTTTTTTTAGCGCCATTTTGTAAACAGAGGTTAAAAATCCAGAAAAATCTGCAACACTTTTTGAAATTTTTCAAAAAAATTTTCAATTTTTTTTTTACATTTTTTTTTCGTATTTCTAGTCAATTTTTTTCAAAAATTGTTTTCCGAATGGCGTTTTTTCATGATTGTCAAACATACCTATGTTCTTTTTTTTTCGTTCAGCAGATCTTTTTATTAGTTTATGCTGAAAAAAAAACGACACATTCTGTGCTATTTGCACATTAACCAGCTATCCTTGTTTTAATGGTCTTTGTACGAAGCCAAACTGTATCTTTTGAAATGGTAAGCAAAATCCGCGACAAGTCTTATTGTTGTATGGTCATTAAAAAGCCATGCAGGAACATTTTGACGAGATCTGCATGAAAATTTGTTTCTTTAATCACTTGAGATCAATTTATTGTTGTGAATCCAAAAAAAATTGAACGATGTACAACTCCAATGCTTGCTTTGTTCTTTTTGCTTCACTCGCTGATCTTGTGGTTTGTTGCGGATTTTGCGACACATTTTATCGATGTGCCGACAAAACTTACGTTGCGAGAAATTCGTTTTTGAATTCCACGTCAACTTGGAAAAATTAATTTCAGTTACTATTTCAACATGTTACAATACTTTGTCTCATATTTCCTCAGACATACAGGCAAGATTCAGTTTGTGTGCAAAAAGTAGAATTTGGCCTCGTGATGAAGAAGATTGATTCACATTATACGTTCATTCTAAATACTGCCAGGCTATCACTTTTCTGAATCTATTGTTTTTGTATCATTATAATTATTAACATATCATTTCTAAAACAAGATACTGCTTCTCGGATTTTTGTATGACTCATATGTAGCCTTTTTTGAGTTTGATTGTTTCTACTCTGATTCGACTACGCTACGTCTTAGTTCGATTTAAATTATGTTTTGACTTCCCGGGTTGAAGTCCATAGAAGAAAAATGCTTATCATACAGTTTCATATATGACGTCTATGGAAAAAATGCTTGTCATACAATTTTCATGTATGAACATTATAAAATAGTCATTTCGTCATAGAAAAAACAAAATTTTCAAAAATCACCAAAAAACGTGTCTGAGTAACTTTAAATAGATTTAAATAAGTATATCTATGATAGAGGGCATATTGACAATCGAAAACATAATTTTAATTTCGGTCAGAAAAATGCTTATCATAAAGTTTTCATATATGAAAATTGTATGATATGCATTTTTTTCATAAACAAAAATAAAAATTTGAGGTAAACAATTTTTAATCCCTTTTTTGGCTGCAAATTTGCATTTGTGCTAAAATATAAATTTTACAAAAAAAAATTTGCCTGCAAAATTTGACATTTTTGTGTTTATAACGTAGTCCAGGATGAGTTTCTCACCCAAAAAACCCAAAAATTACATGATAATGTTTTTTTTTGTAAACACGATTATTATCTTCTGTTTCATTTGCTATGAAAAAAATAAATTTGTAAAAAAAACAGGCCTTTTTTCTCAACCATCATAAATTTCAAGCTAAAAATTATCTAGCCATATTCAAAAAGTTACTTTTTTGGTATATATTTCCATATGAAAATATTTTAATTACTTTTATGGCTACACCCCCTAAAACCACCAAATGAAGTTTATCTGCGTGGTAACTGCCAGTTACAATCTGGGTTTTCTCATGACAAAAAATCCTTGGCTAGTGTTTCGGTTGAAATACGAAATTTCGAAACAATTTTTTGAATTTTCCTGTATGGAATAAATGCTTGTCATACAATTTCATAGTATGGAAAAAATGCTTATCATACAATTCATATATGAAAAAAAAAATGCTTATTTTGCTATTTTCATACATACACTTTTACTCTATGAAATTGTATGAAAGAGTATGATAAGCATTATTTTCATATATGAAAATTGTATGATAAACTTTTTTTGTCAACCCGGGTTCCTGTTCGACTTTGCTTATTTGATTATTGTGTTGGAGGCATTTAGCATAGTGGTTAGCGTTAGGCGTTCACTCTGAAATCGTCAGATCTTGTATTCCTATGCCATGGCAAATGATAGTGTGTAATGATTAGCTCTCACTTGACCTCTAGCTTCAGGTCTACCACATTCTATCCGCATTCGTGGAACCTCTTAAAAGTTCTAGACGCAAAAAAAACGTCTTTGAGTCGCCAAAAAAGAGCTTTGCTCATCAAAATAACACAGTCTGGAATGTGGGGAGATAGTACAAATGGATAGCTCCTCTGCGATTGTCAGGAACACCACTTTTTTATGATTTCATCTTCGATCTGATATGTTTATATTATTAGTTCAAATTGAAGTTTCGTCTTTGGGTGTTCGACTTCATATTTCGACTTTAGAGTTTGACTCTATGTGACTTTATGTTTAAAGTTTAGATTCGATTTTATGATTTGACATAAAAACAGGGATTTTTGGTCAAAGACTAACATAAGTATCAACCCTCGATCCGGTTAAGCTAATCATTTACAGCGCACAAACAATATAGATTTGAAGTTATCAACAGTTAAACCTTCACATCATTTTGGAGCAGGGAAAAATGAAGCTGTTTTCGTAGATTAATAGTCAAATAAGCTTAAAAGTATCTTGCAAGAATGCAAGAACGACGAAAAAGCAATGAATGCAGTCATACGTCCTCATTTTATTTTTCAAGTGTGGGTAATTAAGATAATCCGATAATTGATGGGGAGTGGAGGGTCTATAGTTTGGGTTAGAAGATCCTCCTGAAGTGACTTTTTTAAGTTCCTTGAATTTATTTTTTTTGTATATGAGCGGATCTGCTGAAAAATAAATGCTAGCTAGTTTAAATGGAATTTAATCGAGAGAGAACTTGAGAAAAGCCGTTTTTTTGTTTTTTTTCCCGTTAAAATGGCGTTTCGGCGACACACAAAAAATACATTTACTTAATGATAACATTTTCTTTATCAAAAAATCAGTCAAAAGTTGACTTTGGTTTCATTAGCTACATATGTATTACTTACTTTGATAAATTGTGTCTTAGGGCCAGAGACGATATAGAAACAAAATGAGTAGTCGATGATCAGATTATGATCTGGAGTTTAAACATCACCAGATTTTTATTTACACATAAGCAGAATTCAGCAAAAAATTTCTCGTTCTTGAGGAATCAAAAATTGAGTTAATGAACTAAAGTTACTCGATTTGAAACAAAAGTTCAAGCTATTTTGCTAGTTCAATTAGTTTGAGTATTTTTTTTTCGAAATTATTACAAATTTTGAGCAAATTTCGAGGTAATTAGTATGAATGACCCATTTTCAAAAAAAAACAAATCAAAACTGCATGCAACTTTCTTAATACCCTATAGCTTATTTTCATTCCGAATATTATTTTGCTGATAAAGATAATAATTAAAAATTATTATCTTTATCTGTTTTTGAGAAGTGGACGAAGTTCCGACATTCAGTGAAACTGGATAGTTTACTGACCTCCAGTGATGATGTAGATGATGTTTTTGAGCAGAAGTCCCAGGTCAAGTCCCCCACTCGGACCCATGGCGTCATCATACAGCACAGTCCCATTGAAGGACTCATTAAATGCGCCCAGCTGTCCCTCGTGACGACCCCCTATTGCTGCAGAAGTGCCATTGTGAGCGGGGGAGCCACTGGATCTGTGGAAGATTCCGGAAAGTATTTCTTCCCTCATTTTCAGTCCAAGTGTACCTGGAGGAAAATAGTCGGTGGAGTGACTTTGAAGCGAGACTCTATGGTAGAATAAAAGGTCTTCAGTTGATATGTAAAAGGAGCCTGAATTCAAATTAACCAGACTCATGTTGATGTTAGTTTCCAGATCGTCGCAATGTTTCAGGGTGAAGTGCGTAACATTACGTCTTAAAACGGAGAAAAAACTTGTTTTGAAGCTATGATCAAAAGCCTGCCTGTCTAACTTAATTGCTTAATTGATTTTTTGATTTGTCAACATTGTTAATTTAGGTTTAAAAATTGTATGTCGAACTCCAAAAACATTTCCTCGCAGTTTTTGAAGGATAAATCTACGATACAATAAAGGAAACTCAAATGGCACCGGCAACTTGTTCAGACACACAAACTGAGGATTTCTTGGGAAAGGGAGAAGTCAGCCCAGCATGTGTCAACAACTCGGTCAGTTTTTCAGGTAAACAAAGTCAAGTTGCTGTAAAATGAATTCATTTGCTGGAAGGAGCGGCGAAAAGTTGCTGCATCGGTGGTCGAAACAAAAACAACTATCATATAGTTAAGCAAAGCAAAAAAATATGATAGAAGACGGGCTGGGAATGGGGCGGGTTTGGATCGGGCGAATAAAGATAACGCAGGCGAGATCCGGCTCCATAAATCAAATGTTTTGTGAGGAGGTGCCCCGGGCTAGTGTTTTAGTTAATTGTTTGTTTATCCTTCGGTGTCTAGAACAAGCCGGTTAGAAATGGGTTTATAAACAAGTTAAGGAATTTTAGCTACATTCAGGTAATTTATTTTCCACTCTCAATCAAAAACACCACTGGACAACAATTTCAACTTATCTATATTAATGCCTCTAAATTCACTAGACGGCATTTTGCCAAAAAGAAGGGACGGAATTGGGAAACAAGTAAACAGCTGATTGGACGAAAATGGTCAATTTCCAACCAGAAGATCAAAAAAGGATGTCCAAAAATGTAAACATGTTTACAAATATCTAGTGTGTTTAAGTGGTAGCCTTGTTCAAACAAAGGAAATAGATCGAATGAAAAATAGAGATAAAAGTAAATAAAAAATGGTCCATTGGCGCGTGAAATTGGTTTCATCCGGAGCTTTGAACGTGAGTTCACTTTTTCTCCATTCTGTCGCCAATGTCGCATGAAATCATTTTCAGTTTGCATTTTTTTGGATCATTTTTAATGAAATGATTAGTTTATACGCCCCTAAGTGGATCAAATAAAATACTAGTAGTAGATATATTACTATCTCCATTATCGCTCAAGGATAAGCGCCGTTTTCAAGTAGACAGACTCAGAAGTCGGCAGAGAGCCATATGGTGTTGTTCTCTAGTGGCCAGGATTATGTACATCACAACAAGAGACTAAGTTAAAACTTAACACGATACAATTAGTGAGGCCTGTACAAAAAAAAACTTTTAAGAGAGCATATCTTACAAAAAATACACATTTTTCTTTTTGATTTTTTGTTATTTGCAAAAAATTTTAACAAAAATGACTTGGAATACAAAAGCTCAAGTGCCGAAGTACCCAATAAGGCTAGTTTACTGTCAAAAATTGAAAATGTTCCAATTCAGCAGGCGTGGATCTAGGAATTTCTCGAGGGGGGGGGGGGGATGTTCAATAAGAAAAAATTGTCGACCTCTTTTTTTTTAGGTCGACCAACCCCCGCCATTCCCCCCTAAATCCGCTACTGCAATCCCGGCATTTTGCTGAAAAGTGTTCACGTAGATTTGTTTTTCACCAAAATATTGACCGCAGCTGCAAATAACGTTTAATAATTTTCGCGAAATTTTGTTGTATAACTGGACCGCGTTAAAGATCACAAAGTAGAGGGTCTGCGAATATTAAAAAATCCCGAAAAATATGGAAAAACGGTCAAAAAATTATCCCACTTGAAAATTGCCGATTGGAAAAAAAGTTCTTTAAAAATCAAACACAAATATTCGAACTTTTTTTGAAGGCCAAAATGAAAAACCCCATAAAAGCTATTGAAAATACAAAGAATTGATCAGCTTTTTGAACATGTTCTATATTGAAGGTACCAACTTTTTTAAAACTTGTTTTAAATACAAGTCCTACCTTGAAAAGAATTGGTAATTTTCTTTTAAACCAGCCTTGATTACAATTCTGTGGGGAAATTCTGAAAAATTTGTCAGTTTTAACCCAGCTGAGGATTTCAATGATAAAGTGAAAGGACGATGATGAAGTGTAAGAATGAGTTTCCACTTGACATCTCTTTTCACTTTTCCAACAGCCCGACCAATTACGGCGGCACTAGTGGTACACCATAAGACTTCTAGACCCAAAAAACGGCCTTGAGTTGCAGAAAAAAAACATCTTTGCTCAACAAAGTAACTTAGTCTGGAATGTGTGGAACCAAGAGAAGCTGACTATGTTTAGACAGGCTGGCTGGTCTTTCATACAACCTCTGCGAATGAAGATTATGTAGACCATCTTTGTTAATCCAATTAATCAAATTTCAATTTTGGTGACCAAAAAACTTCAAAAAAATGAATTAGTTTATGATTTTTATAAATAAAAATTGTATCAAATTTTACGTCAAGACATAAAGGATGATTTCAAGTTATTCGATTTATTCAATTTATTGTTTCAAGTATTCAATTTAATGTTTCTTCCAGGTTAGCGGAGTTTTTTAACTCTTTTTTATAATATCATGCATTCGCATTCAAACTTTAAAAATTGTACGAAGTCTTACCAGCAGAAAACTCAGAAAAAAAATCAGAAGCTCTCTGAGGCCAAAAAAACGTTTTTTAAAATTTATCAATAAAATTATCATTTATCTATTTCGTGGTCAAACATTTCTTACAACCGGCGCACTCTATGGTTCATTTCTTAGGTCGAAAAATATTTTGTCTGGAAATATTGGAAACTTTGCCTTCTGTACTTGTTTTACTTTTAACTTTACAGCAAGCATCATTTGCTCAAACTATATTCCCCAAATTAGAACAACTAATGATCTCTCAGGTGATTAATTTGGATCAGAAGTGATTAGTCCAGCTTAATGAATTATACTCAAATATATTCGACTGAAATTGGCGGTATCATAAAGAAGTGCCGAAGTAGAAAAAAGTGTCAAAATAGATTTCCAAGATTGATGAAGTTCATTCTGAACACAAAGTATTACGAGGACCGAATAAAAGATATGGTTGTTAAAAATTCAGCTGCTAGCAAGCAAAAGCGAGAAAATTTTGATAATTGCTTCTTTCATCAACCAAAACATAACTGCTCGTATCAGGGCAAAACGCTGAACGTTTCATTTCCCCTCTAATTAGTCTCGGATAATTTTTGGTAAATTTATGTTGGCAAAGCTATGAGTTTTAGGCTGATAATACCAAAAACAATTGTTACAATTTGAGTGAGTCGTTTATAGAGTTGAAAAAACCAAATTGAATTAGCTGTCTCAATTCAGTTTGGAAAGATTTTGTAGCATAGAATCATAAAACAAACATTTTAGGCATACGCTTAACACGTATCAATAGAATGGGAGTTGAGTTTTCAAAAGTAATCAAGTAAATTTATTCCCCTTCTGAAATCAATTAAGGGGAGAAAAAAATGATCCAATATAACCTAATGTTGCTCTAATTAGGCAGTTAGCTTTTTTCAGCTATAAGACTTTTATCAATGACAACATGTTTTTTAAGCTCCAAAATGTTTAATAGCTCCAAATATGTTTTTTTTTAGTTGTAACAAATTGGTGTTAGATTTTTATTTTACTCTAATTTTGCGCTATTAGATAGAACAAAGATAGAAGTTGAAATAATTTTTGAAGAGATTTTAAAATTATCAGGCCGGTTTGACCTTCATACATAAAAAGTGCTTGTCATACAATTCCATAAAAAACGCTCATCGTACATTTTCATACATTGAATGTTTGGAAAAAATGTTATGAAACAATTTCCATATAAGACAATGGTATGATATACATGTTTTACAGCGCTGCATAAGAAGTTTCCGAACTAAAAAAAATCATTTCTTAAAGAACTTTTTTAACTCATTTTTCAGTTGCAAGATCAATCACACTCAAAAAAAATTTCGAAAAAAAACTTCGCTTCCTGTTGTGATTCTTATTCTTCAATGATCTGTTTTTAACTAACTGGTCTTATTTGACCTTGGCTTAACGCAAGTAACCTCCTTCGGAGTGAGCGAGCTTCATTGTTATTTGTGTCTTTGTTAGAATTAACACACATTTTAATTGAACTACAATTCTCATTTTCTACTTATTTTAAGTTAGATTATGTTGAGTCTTAGTACATTTTATTATGGCGCAGTCATCTGTAAACGAATCCGACATGAGGAGAGTACCCCCGTTCTGGCAATCGCACACTATCGTTCCCCCAAATCGTGGAAGTTTGGAGGGATACGTTCCAGTTGGCATGAATAACCAACGAGAATATCGATATTGACAACCTATTAAACCCACTCAAATTCCTGAAACCAGACATCCTACAACTAGAGGAAGAGCCTCACAACGAATGGTTTAGCCCGGAACGCAGAAGAAAGAAACAGATTCAACGATTTCGAGAAATCCCAAATCAAGTTAGAAACAAAGACATTCAATGAAATGCGGATGGAAGAAGCGGGAAAGAAGGCTCGCTCTATGTTATACCAGGCACTTGGTAGCGATAGTAAAAGAGTTTACTCACAAAAGTTTTCAAAAGTCAAAATCCTACGGATAAATTTCGCCGAATTTTGAGACTCCCTAAACTAAACTTTTTTTTAGAAAACCCAAAATATCTTTCGAACGCCATAAGCTACTCAATAGACGCCAGAGAGATAGAAAAACTTTGGAACAATTCTGGCGCGCTCTTGCAGAAGTGGCAAAGAAATGCGACATATCCAGTGGACAGGAGAAATGGATTGGTGGAACTTTTAATCACATCATGAAAAACTGCGAAATCCAGAAGAAACTTATGACTGAAACTCTTCCCCCCCCCCAAGTAGTCTTAAATGTCGCCCTAGTTGATGCGAAACGAATTTCAATTCATTTGACAAGTTTTTTTAAATCATCTTACCCTGTAATAAATAGTTCTGTAAATAACCACCAGTTTTTAAAAAAACGAGGAGCAAATTAAGCAGTTTACAGAGGAAATTCTTGTTTGTTTTAAATGCGGAGGAAGTTTTACAAAGGGACATCTTGCAATTTGTCCAGCGAAGGACACGATTGGTACATTTTGTAACTTTAAAGGGCATTTCACAAAAAATTGCAAATCTCGAAGAAAAAACTTAAAAAGTGTAAATGATTACGAATGGTAAATACCGAATTTGTAAATCCGTCGGATCAACCTGCTGTAGATAACCATGTACATAAAGAGTGTTGCGGAGTAATTAATGCATGATCGGAAACAGAATAAGGCGATAACGACGATTATTGATTATTTGGTATTAAACGTGACACGATATTTAACAACGATGGAAAAGTATTAAAGAAACTACTCTTCATTGGATTGGAAAGAGAAAATTTTGTACAACTAAAAATACAAGTGGACTCAGCAAGCCCATTAAGCTTTTTGAAACAAAAAACGTACTACTTGAACTTGAAATACGCGATCCACAATTGAATATTAACACAGTCGATCAAGCTACAAAAGACCTTCACTGCGGCTTCACGGATGACCCAATAGAGGTTGTGGGACAAGACATCGTACCAGGAAGATCTAAAGGTTGGACGTACGATGAAACAGCTTTCTTCATAACTGAGAAGCACGAACAAAACGTCCTAGAAAATGACAATCTACCACACATCGGGATAGAAATTGTACAAAATTCATTTCCTCACTACGAGATCAACATTGAAAATAAGTCTTTTATAAATTCCGTCGGATTATACAAGATCGAAACTGAAGCCATTTTAAAAATTTTTTACAAACTCTTCAATAGAATCGGTTAAAAAAATCGATTCAAGACTATCATTTTCACGACCCACTGCAACCGATACAATTAAAAGGGCTTAGGGTTCCGCTAACTTTACTTCCGTGAGATAGCAAAAAGCTTGACAGACCAATTTCCGAAGGACACATTAAAAAACTGAAATCATGCAACGAAGATAGATTTATCAGCCCAATAGTTTTTACCTGCAAGAAAGATGAATCAATTAAGCTTGCTTTAGACTCAAAGTTTTTGATCAAACAAGTATTCAAAAGTAAAAACCAGATGTCGAACATTCACGAACTAGTAGATTAATTTGCATATCGACTCTCGAAAAATCCGCCGGAGATGTCTGGGACCTTAAAAATGCTTGCAGCCAACCTAATTTAGACAACTTCACAAGCAAACAGTGTAATTTAGCTTCTTTGGAGGAAATATAAATAGTACATATCAGTTCTTAACGGGATTTTGCGGACTAGGCGATTTGCCAAATAAATTTCAAAGAGTAATGGACCCAGCCCTTGGAAATATCCTTTTTAAAAACGTCTACCTCGAAGACATATTAATCTCTTCCAAAGGAAACTTTATGGGGTATAATGAAAATGTTGAAAAAAATTTAACTACACTCGACAATAATCATTTCGCAGTAAAATGACTGAAATGCATTTTTTATAAAAAAGATATTGAGTTCACAACATGAAAAATAGGAATGATCCCTCTAGAAGACAAAATCTTAGCTATAAAATCGATCCCAATCCCTCGGAACTTGAAGGAGTTGCGTTCGTTTTTTGGATCAACCAAACAATTTATGAAATTTGTACCAATTTTTGCACCATTGGGAAGCCTTTTGAGATCACTTTTAAACAAGAAATCGATTTTCACTTGGTCAAGCGAATATACTATATAGTTTTTGAAAAACTCAAATCGGAAACTGTTACCTTAACCGAAAATACCCACTTCGACGTGAAACTGAAGTCAAGAGTAAAATCGGACGCATCACACAACGGTCTCGGCGCGACTCGAACAACTCCACGGGAAAGACTGGGGAGCGATTTCCTTCGCTAGTAAATTCCTAAACCCACACGAAGCTAAATATTCAGCGAATAAGCTCGAACTTCTTGGTGTTGTTTAAGCTGTAGAACACTAGAAAATTTTTTTATACAGTTCAGAATTTGAAACCATAACAGACCATAAAGCCCTTTTATCAGCATTATCTTCAACCACGGAAATAAAACCTATCATAGTCGTTGAACAAGATGGGTAGACATACTTTTACTGTTTAGTTTCTCGATAAAAGACCAAGCTGATAAAGATATGGGCTTCACGAGTTTGATTTCCACAATTCCAATGGGAAAACCAATTACTCCTTTAAATTATGATGAAGAATTCGTTGTACCAACAGTTGGTATTATTTAAAAAAATCTCGCATCAATTCAAAACTTAGTTAGCTTCAGATTGGAAATATGTGATTTTTATTTTTCCGTTCCAATTTTTGTACTTCTAATTGTATTCACCTAGATTATTCAAACATTAATTGTTTTAAAATTACTTTTTCAAACTTTACATTTTTTATACCTTTTATTCAACTTTCGAACTTTCTTAAATCTCCCATGGAATGTAATTTTGTAGGTAATGTAAATGTAAATAAAGGAAACGTGATTATTTCTTCATCTTCCCGTTTTATTGTAAGATTTACAAAAAAAATATGAATTCAGATCATTCATCATTAGAAAAAAAATACCGAGAATCTCTAAAAATGCAAGAGAAACCATTGGAATTGAACAACTTCTTTAATAGCAAAATGGTTAATTTGCTTACAGAAGAAGATAGTATTTTATATCCCATTTTTAAAGCTCTAGAAGACAATAGGGAGATTAAAACCACTACTTCGGATAGTTAATTCAACCATTTTATAGAGACTTATATACCGCTAAGTACTTTATTTGGACAACAAATTATGTTTACTATTGGTCTTAAGAACAGCCGCCATAAAACTTTTTCATGAAACCCACCCCGGACAATTCGGAGTGAAATTAATCTCGAAATACGTCTGGTGCTACATATTAACCGAATGATTTATTTCCACGGAAAAAACTGCTCGGACTGTAAAAAAGCAGCTAAAAATTTTGAAACGCAAAATCCTGAAAAACTTTATAATCACCTTCCAGTTATCAAATTTGTAAAGGAAAAAGATTAGAAGGATTTTGCAGGTCCATTAAACTTCTCATGCGGCCCTTATAAATATATCTTATTATGAATAGATAAATTCTCCAATTTTTTCAGGCGAAATTTAATTCAAGTATTTCAGCCAAAACATTAATTGATTTCTTACCAATTATATCCATCTTCATGGAATCCCAAATTCAACTCGGGTCGACTACACTTCGTGTTTTACTGGAACAAATTTTAAATCAATTTGTGATTCACATTATATAAATGAAATATCTTGTACAGTTTCCGAACACCGTTCCAACGGATTAGTGTAAAATTTGTCCACACCGTTAAATCAAAATTACAAACAATGTCTTCGAAACTACCAAGATCTACACTTACCTACTCAGTATCCAAGATCTTTTGGAACCTACCAAGCACAAAAAAATCGAAAAAACTTGCCTTCCGTTTGAAAAACATTTCAACAGAACACCGAACACCTAATGGAAAACTTTGGTCAATCTAAATAGTAGCAACTTTTTAGACTACGGAAAATTAATTATTTCCCGAAACAGGGCAAACACTCGGGCGACGGTCGAAAGAGTAGAAGATGGATACCTGTACACTCCTTTGGTTATCAAAAATCGAAACCTCGTCAACCAAGACACTCTCAGTGACGAAACCCAAGAGACTGCTACTCCAAAACCACCTGATGACAGGTAACATAAATCGAAAGGTTTTGAATCGAAGTAACGGGGAACTTTTTATCGACCTTTGGGCGAGAAAATCATGCATTCGTCTCATTCATCGGTAAAACTCGCTAGCGGTAAGATCTTAAGAAAATCAGAGAAAACAATAAATGATAATTGTTTGATATTACCAAAAACATTCAAAGGCAGCGTCACTGTTCCTGATTTTTGTATTTTATATGACGCAGGATCAAAGAAGAGAAAAAGCGGACGCTAGAACAAGGCAAAAAGTGACCATCACCCCGTCGGACGACCTAAACTAAACCTTCATCTAAGAAATTGAGACAACCGAGAAAACAATCTCAAAAGAAGTTAAGATTCTAACCTAAACCAAAAAACACGGAAGAACTTTTCTCTAGGTTACTTAGCTAAAGATAATTTTTTTTGTTTACCCTTTGATACCTCTGATTTAAGCAGTTGGGAATGGAACGTGGGCGTTTTTCCATGGAGAAAGGTAGGCAGGGAATGGTTCACTAACGACCTAATTAATCGTGAACAACATCTTAGTTGCATACAAATTCCGTCGGATAATCACGTTAAATCTGAATATGTAGGTTTAGATTGGAATCTCCAAGGAACTTTAGCCGATTATCCGAAAAGAAAAAAAACGGCAACTACTCCTTCGCTACAAACCCGACTAGAACTCCTGGAACAGACTGAATCACCTTCAAAGTTCGATTTCTATGACTGCGCGCCAGAGTTGATTCAAACCGCCAGTGTACAACCTGCTTAGCCGGTGGTACTGGAAAATTGGGTGATAATTCCGCAGAAGAATTAGAGGTCGACGAATTGAGTCTTCCTTTGAACGCATTTTTGTAATTCCGTCTAGACCAAGGCGAAACGTGGGACCACCAAAATTTTATGGTGAAAGGTTGTTTTTAGATGTTATAGGCGAGCAAGCATGGAAGACAGCGGATAATCCCTTAACACTCAGCGAGGACACGGTCAGTGTTATCTTTTCCGAAAACGAGAAGGATTGTCGAGAAACTTTGGTCGCTCAGTCAATTGAACAACATAGCCCCATCATCTCACAAAATCCGACGGAAGTAGTGCCCGAAACAAAAAAAAATCCACGGAAGAAGAAGTACAGGAGCTACTTACCTGATTGCTGCCCTCGGTTTTATAAGATTCGAGTGATTCGGATATCGACTCAGATCTAATTTGACAATGTGACAAATTCCTTAACAACATTGAATCCACAAGGAAAAACTAAAACTAAAACCTAATATGTCTCATTCGGATTATTTTTTTTGGAAAGAACTCATGCTCACTGGAGGTGCTAACTTTATATTAACCATATATCAATTCGCATGAATTAACTTCAATCCATTAACACTAACCTAGGTGCAGTAGTTATTTAGAATTAGTTGAATTTTTACATTTTTTTCTCTGAGAAATAGATAATCCGTCGGATTATTGCACGCAACTCATTATTTTTCTTAACTCCTAAATTCTAGCTATCAGTTCTCTTCAGCAAGAAAGTTACGTCTAACCATCAGACCATAACAATCGTATTGTCGACATTTTTTCATCAAGTCTCGTCATATTGATTTCAATCAAACTCTACCGGATAAACCATGCTAATCACTCATAATGTGCAATTTCATTTTTTCCTCAACTCCATACTGCGTAAACCTTTTGTTCGTAGTCGATGAACTATCTTTTGCTTGATTGTTAGTTGTGATTTTTGTACATTTTTTCTTGATAAAAGCCTTTTTTATAGGCCCTAAGTTTTTTCCAGTTAGGGGAGGTGTTGTGATTGTTCTTATTCAGTTATCTATTTTTAATTTAACTTGTCTTGTATTATCTTGGTTTAGTGCAAGTGACCTCCCTCGGAGTGAGCCAGCGTCAGTGTTATTCGTGTCTTAGTTAGAAATAACACATATTCTAATTGCACTGTACTTCTTACCCGTTTTTTATTTTAAGTTGGATTATATAGAGTTTCAGTACAATTTATTACATTTATTAGATGAATTTTTCAAAGAAACAAATTAGAATTACACTAAAAATTTTGAGAAAATCCAATCTTGTTTTTTACTATACGATACACTTCAATATGTCAAAAAAAATTAGGTCACGCTTTTCGAGTTGCAAAAGTTTTTGGCTCAAATTTTTCTGGCCAATATACAAAATTTGATGCTTTTGCTCATAGTTTTGAGTGATCTGTGAAAATATATTTCACTGTTACTACTCAAATGCCGAGTATCTGTGATACTTCTTTTCTTCAATCAAGGAGATTTCTTGCATTAGAAAACCTCAGGTTATCGTGTAGCTTAAAAAACCTCAGGCAAAACTCGAAATTTGATAATTTTTAGATTTATGGAAAAATGCTTGTCATATAATTTTTATTTATGAAAAAAGCTTATCGTAGTGTTTTCTTATATTTTTCTGTACGTAAATATTTTTACCAAATGGTATGATAAAATTTTTTTCATATTTGAAGTTGCATGAGAAGCTTTTTTGGTTAACTTAGCTGTAGGATCTCGTTAACTTTTCCCCTCCCATGGTAAAATTTTTTGAATACGATATACATCCACAAGCAGTTTTTCGAAAACTAAGTTTATTGTAACCAGTAATGAAGTGTAAATTTTGAAATTTGCGGATAAACTCAGGGCCGGTGCTGTGGGAACGGGGGGACTTAAAAAGACCCCTGCACCTCGACAAAATTTATTTTCGGGGGTCATTGCAAGGGAGTGGTAACAAAAAAAGTATTCAAATTTTTAATGATAATTTAGTTTCACATTTAATTGGGAAATTGTAAATATCTTCCAAGTAAAATAAATTGCATTTTACCGCAACTAATTGCTACGTTGTTTTTTTGCCACGTTTTTGAACGGAACAGATGATATTACATCTATTTTACTTGTTTCGCAACTGACCTCAACTAGAAACACAAAACCCTTGGATCATTTCTCCATAAAATAACTTCTTATTTTTCAAAGAAATTGAAAAATGAGTGTTATGTTTGAAAAGCTGAGAACATATTTGAAGAAAATTTTTGTGGAGTTTTCTGTTAATATGCTTCAACCAACTCCTCTAACAGAAATTATGCATAATTGGTCTATGAAAAAATGACCTGAGTTTTCTTTTTGATCCAAAATTTGTGGACGTCTGTTTGCATTGAAAAACTGAACAGATGACTTGTTCTTTTTATTATGCTATTCAAAGCTTCTGAAAAAATGATCACTTGAAAGACTAATTCATTATTTCAAGCTTTGCAATGTCAAAATCTTTGATGATTGTTGACTCCAGACCGTAACTGATGGAACATCAAAGAGAGCTCATCAGACAATAAGCCAAAAATTTCAGTTTAAATTTTTCAAGCTTTGCTTTGCGAAGACGAAAATCTGAATGCGATACAGTTTTCGGAGTGTTAAAAAACCATTTCGTTACTGCAGAAAACTGCAGTCGCGGGACACTAAAGTTTCTGCTTTTTATAGTTACCGCCAAAACATTGGCTATAATGGTGGCCATGAGTCGGTCAAAAACCAATGCCTTTTAATTAGTGACTTTGACAAAACTTTTGAGCTGAAAAGAGTAAAAATTTGATTTACAACCGTAAAAATGAGCAATTTTGGGTGAATTGACTTCGTTAAGTTTCGTTGGTTTAAGCGGATCTTACGTTTAATTTTCAGTCATTTTCCATCGCTCGGCGCCATGTTTAACAGCTCACAACTCGTAACGTTTAAGAAATCGATTGGAGATATAACACGTTTGAATTTCAAGATAAAGCGAGCTGGGAAAGGTCAAGGTCAAATGTTTAGACAGGTTGCCTTGAAGTTTTGAGTAGTGAGGAGGAGCAGGGCAGCGTCAGGCAAAACCAGGAGGGGCAGGGCAGCTGAAGGAAAGGAGGTATGGGCAGGAAGGGCAGCTCAGGGCAAAGCAGGGTAGCCTAAATCAGGAAAGCGCAAGGCAAGGCAGGGCAACGTGGAGCAGCGCAAGGCAACGCAAACAAGGAACGGCAGCGCGAAGCAGGGCAGGACAGTGGAAAAAGAAGCAAAGCAAGGAGGAGCAGCGCAAGGCAAGGAAGGGCAGTCGAAACCATGGTAGCGCAAGGCAGCGAAGTTTAAAGCAAGGCAGGTTAAAGCAAGGTTACACAAGACAGCGGAGGAAGAAGCAATGCAGGGCAAATAAAAGTATGGTAGGGCAGTGCATGGCAAGGCAGAACAGCGCTAATCAAGGATGCGCAGCGCAAGGGAAGACGCAGGGCAAGACAGGGAAGCCAAAAAAGGCAGAGCAGAGATGCAGAAGGAGGAGCAGGGCAAGGCAAGGAGGAGCATGCCAGGGCAGCGCTAGGCATGTATGGACCGCGCAAGGTAAGGCAGGGTAGGGCAAGGCAAGGCAGGGTCGCGGACACTAGGGCAAGGCAATGCAGGGTAGTGGAAATAGGGCAGCTCAGCGGAAAAAGGGCATGGCAGCGCAAGACAAGGCAGTAAAGAGCAAGGCAGCGCTAGGAAGAGCATGGCACGGTAGATCAAAGCAAAGCAGAACAGTAAATAGTAGGGCAGCGCAATGCAAGGTGGGGCAGCCCAAGGTGCAAATGAGGGCAACGCAAAGCAGAGCAGGAAAGGTAGGCTATTGCGAAGAAATTCAGCACAGCCC
Organism: Symsagittifera roscoffensis; assembly: GCF_963678635.1. Lineage (NCBI taxonomy): Eukaryota > Metazoa > Xenacoelomorpha > Acoela > Convolutidae > Symsagittifera > Symsagittifera roscoffensis. Next base: position 35,113,996 of record NC_087066.1, read on the forward strand.
AGCGTTTAAATAAGCAAAACAGGGCAGTTAAGGGAGCATGGCAGAGCAAAACGAAGCTTGGCAGAACACCGCTGCTCAAAACAAGGAAGCGCAAGACAAGGCATAGCAGCGCAGCTTAAAACAAGGCAGCACAAAGAGCAAGGCACGGCAGTGCAAGGCAAAGCAGGGCAGAACAACAAAATGCTCGGCAATGCAAGGCAGCCTAGGACAAGGCAACAAAAAGCATGATAGTGCAGCGGAGGAGGGACATGGCAAATCAGGATAAACTTCAAATTAAATTGTTCATCATATTGAAGGTCATTGTAGTTTTTCACAACTTAGCCACCAGATACTTATAACCGTCCTGGTCTTTCAATCACAGCCTATCGGTGTTTGATTTGTTTTCTTGCTAAGCGGGTAATAGGACTTCATATGTATTGGAAAGGTCGCAATAAACGCACAGTTTCCCACAATCTAGAAGAAGCCTCAAAATCATTCATTTTTTTTGGTTCGATGATGTCAATTGAACTACCAAGTAGGTTAGATCAAATGAAGCCAATTGTTTTGGTGCAAAAAAATGAAAACGATCGAGTGGTGCTAAGTGGTTTCTGAATTATACTTAAATGCTCAGTATTAGTGATGCGCGAGACTCCACTCGAATACTTGGCGAACAACGGCACACTCTATCATTCTTCCAGGAATGGAAGGTAGAAAACAACGGTGTAGAGCTTTTTTTTTTATAGAAGGGTCTAATTAGATACCAAAATGTTTAAACCCTTTTTTAGGACGAAAGTTTGCGATTCAGTTGAGGCTATTAAAACAACTGCAAATGGTTCAAAATTCAATCTTTTTCAGAAAATTTTTCATGGATCAGAAGTTTTATTTTGGAATCGTCAAGCCATCAAGGCAAATTGAACAGCAGATTATTACATCATTAAGATAATCAAATAAATATCTTCAAACTAAATTTTTTGACGATAATTTAGTTAAGAAAAGACTATGCATGCTTCTGATGCATGCTTATTTGATACGACTACATCAATTCTGCTCAACAATTTCAGCTCAACACTTATAGCCACAAATTAGGAGATAGTTTCAATTTGGAAGGATAGATTGCGCTGAATCATTAAAAAGATTATGATTAAGCAACTTGAGCATCGTCATATGCATTCGGACGCATTTAAGTAATTGACTTTTAATTAATCAGTTCAAGTAAAAGAATAAATCTATTTGTAATATAAACGCTTAAAAGCTTCCATCAAGCAGCCATTTTTTGCAAAGTCATGAGACATATTGCAAACTGACACTGAACAAAGAAAAAGAATATACGGATAATCAATTCAAACTATCGATCCAAATTGAAATAATTTAAAAATTTTACTACTCGAGTCTCTTGCTGCAAAAAAATTAGCTAAATTTTTATTGATTTTTTTTTTGCAAAAACGCTTGCTTTAACCTCGACGAATCAATTTCATCCTTAAAAAAACTGAGTTTGGTCAAAATCATCGCTAGGCTAGTTTGCTCCTAAAAACTTCAACTTTTTGCAAACCAATGACAGCTATTAAAACAAAGCTATTAAGACTATTTTTTGATCGCTTCATAGCTCGTTCTACAAAGTATTTTCAATTTTTTTGGCTTTTCATTTTTTTCTCAATCTGTTTAGTCCGGTAAACCATTTGAAAGCTTTCTTCAAAAATTATGAAGAATACGCACGTCCATTTGGTCGGTAAGATCAAATTCAGTTAAGAAGTGTCAGTGCTGGAATGGCTGACTGCAGTATTTCCTTTTCCAAAAGAACTCGAATCATCAGAACACCTTAAAAAGTTTCCATTTTCTTACTTGACAGTTTGCAGGTCGCTGCTACCAGTGTTGAGTTTTTGGAGGCCACTGCAGGCAATACTAACATCTTTATATGTTCAAATTTTCATTGCTTCATCAACTTGTTACAAAAGTTTTCAATTTACGCAAATCTGTCAAATTATCAAATTAAACTCAAATTAAATGGGTGCACTAGTGAATTTTAAATTTCAAAAACTAAATCAAAAAAATGTGTTTTTAAATTGGCTTGCTTAAAATTATGATTTCAAAGGCAGAATCCATAATTTGAAAAAAGAATTGAAAGAGTTTTTACATTACGTTTTATCGGTTTCTTTGTAAATGTTTTAGATACAGGGTTTAAATCTCGACGTAAGCTAGATGAAGGTTTGGAAAAAATTAACCGGATCAACATTTAGGAACCCTCACTTTGAACGCGTAAAATAGCCAGTAAAACATAACTACTCACAGACGTGTTCTGGCTCTGGAAGCGTTCTCGAAGCCAGATCATGGAGTTAAAATTTATGTGCTCAAGTTATTTTTTTGGCAGACTAATGAGAAAATAGCAAAAAACTGAAAAAATTCTGCGGCTAAATATTTATGATTGATGTTGCGCTGATGGTTGAACTGATTGATTACCGATGAATGATTACCCCGCTTCATAAGTGTTCTCAGAAGCAGTTCTCTATTTTATGAAAGCTGTATGGCAAAAGTTTCTCCTATATGAATTTGTATGACGAGCATTTTACATACTTTGGACTAGAATGGCTATTATTTTTCATAGATTATTTACAACTTTTTATTTTTGGAGTTCTGCAAGAAAAACCTAACGATCTAATTAGCAAAAATCTCACAGATAAAGTGCATTTGGAGACTTCCACACAAAAAAAATTTTTACATAAAAATAAGTTTTTCTTGTATATGTCTACTCCCACGGCACAAGAAGAACGTATTGCGACATAATTTTCAGCGCCGCAGACAAATTTCGTGAAAAAACTGGTCAAAAATGTCGGATATTGGCTTCTTCAAAAATACTAGAAAAAATGCTAGAAAAAAAAGTAACCAGCTACAAACTTTAATCCTGGATTTTATGTACTCCTTGATTAAAATGGATTAAAAATCCATTATGTTGTCTAAATTTGCCACTATAAACGATTATATAGACAACATTTTTGTCAACAAATATCCATTATAGTCGATTTTTATCTATGATACTGCGGCTGGGGTACCTATTTGAATATTAAAAATTTTTTAATTGCTGCTGTACGCAAAACGTTATTTGTAATTTTTGCTTCTTTTCTGTTCTGAACGGCGAATTTGTTTTCAAGAAATCTTGTTTAGGCTTCAAAAAGATTTTGTGACAAAAAAAGTAAATCAACGTTTTCCTTGCTTTTATTTCATAACTTGTACTTTCACTTAAATAAACGCTTATCATACAGTTTCCCCAGATATATTGTATGATATGCAATTTTTTGGCAAAACACAGACAAGACCTACAAAATAACTGCGTGCTCTATAAATCTTTTCAAAGTTTTTTAGTAACTTAAGTCCTGGGACTGATTTGATTGAATAAAAATCTGTTCGCTTGTATTCGATGGAAAAAACCAACAAGCTTTCAAGTAATGACCGTTTAAAATGGGGAGGTTGTGTTGGATTTGGGTGTGTTTTAATTTTTTTGTTTTCCACGCAAAATCAGCTACCATAAATAATCATCGGGAGTTGAGTGATATATCATATTAAAGCCCTTTCAGTCGTGATTCGGAAGACATTAAAAATTTTCAAAAATGTTTTCACATTGTCGAGAAAAACCGGAACCTATTTGAAATTTTTGATTTTTGGTCTTATTTCGAGCTATTTAGTAAGATACTGAGTAATTTCAATAGTTTTTTAAAGCTTAATTTAAGCTGTGAAAACTTAGTTTTACTCAGATAAAGGAAGTTTTGTAGCCCCATTTTGGAACCAAAAAATTGAAAATTCAAAAAGTTTTCAAAACACTTCGAAAAATTCGAACGCTCTATTTTTTTTGTTCAGATTTTTTTGTATCACAGCGTGCAGAAAAAAACGACACCTGTTTGAAAAAATACAAAACTGTTTGAAAAAATAGTTTTGTATTTTTAGGACAGTGGTATTTTTACCCTTTTTTTGGATTTTGGTACCCGAGTTAAGACCAATATTTTTCAGATAGTATAAAATTTGAGCAAAAAGTTCATCTTTTTTCAAAGTTCAGAACCACTAAAACAATTAAATGATTGGAAGAAGAATTGCAGACTCGAAGCAAGCCTGATTCTGTAAAGGCAACGTCCTGACTGAAAACTTCGACTGCTTTTCAAATATTTCTCTTTTTTTTGAAGATTTTTGTGAAACTTTCACTTTCACGCTATGAAAATAACAAAGTGATGCTCTTAAATCAACTTTTTTTCCGAGTCTTTTAAAAAAATTTTATTCCATTATATTTGCAGAAAACGTTTTCATTGAATTCGGTAGACTTTGCGACCGATGAATTGTTTTTCAGTTAGAATGAATAGTTACTGGCAAATTCCGCTTGCTATAGTCCGTTTGTCTCAGACTTCATCAGAGACTGAATAAAAGTGACGTAAAAACGTCTCTAAGTATGGAAGTAACATTTGGCCCCTAAAATTTTCCTCTGCACGCTACGTAAAGATTAAAGTGCTGTTTTTAGCGTCTTTAACGTATTAATTAGACCAATTAGCTTGAATAAAAAAAATTCGAATAGTTTTTGAGCCTCGTTAAATTGCCGGTAACCTTTAAGAAATATATCACGCGTTACTTGTCGCCAAAATAGGAAATTTCGAACATCCATAATTTTTTGAAAATTGAGCAGACGTAAAATATTCTTCGAAATTTGAGCTAAGGCTGACAACGTTTTCCTTATTATATAAGAAATACCGTTTAAGAATTGCTTGTTCAAAAAAAAACAAAATTGCCACGGAGAAAAAAACTACGCGCAGCAAAAAAACGTCACTGATTTTGAACGTCGGTAGAGTAAATCACTTCTGTGCAAGAAATTCTGTTTGATGGCTGAATCTCAAACTGCAGTCAGTCCAACCCTTATTTTTCTGCTCTGCTTACACCCTATGACTGATGTTTGCTCGGGATGGGTGGGAACAAAATAGAATCGGCTGTGACACTGAATAAACAGGTGTAGGAAATTGATGAAAAAACTTTTTCTAAGCCCTATCACCAAATTTGGGAAAAATAAATATCTTAGCCTGTAAAATTACCCTATTTAGTTTTAACAGATATGCAATTTCTTGTAGAATGGCTTCCGAGGAAAATGAAGTCGACAAGTACAACTTACCAAGCGTGGTCTGGTTTGATCATTACAAATCGAAAATATTTTGGATGCATGAGTTTCTTTAGCTGAGAGCTATCTAAAAAAATAGAATTCATTTGCAGAAAATTTTTGATTGAATAAAGTAGACTCTGTGACGCTTATATTGTTGTAGAAACCATTATTACTTACGGGCTAAGTCTGCATGCTATTGTCCGTTGGTCTCAAAGTTCACTAAAAACCGAATAAAAGTGACGACAAAAAGCGTCCTTAAACTTGGAAGTGAACGATAGATCAAGATCAAAGGACTTTCTTATTTAGAAATAAGCGGAACACCGATTAACTATCAAAGGATTTAGTAATGGGGTGAAAACTAACCCGGTTAAAATTTATTGGACAGATCTATCCGGTGATTTGGGACATAATTTACCGAACAAACGTTTGTTGTTGCCAATTTCCGTTGGATAACTGTCCCCTCAATTTTGAATAAACAGCTGGGGGCAAACTATGTGTTGAAGTTAATCAGGCGACAGTTCAGAAAAAGTTTTATGTGGACATGTGACATAAAAACTATTCAGAGGAGGAGTCTTCAAAATGTTAAACAAGATGTCAGCAACCATCAGCTGTCATAAAAAGAAGTAACCCATTTGACGACTATCTTTGAGAAGAAATCAATTTTGAAATCAAGTTCAAAGACAGAAACTCCATGAAATGTTGGATTGAATTCCGGCAAAGAAAAAGATAGACCTGTCGATTCCGGTTCAGAAATGTTGAAAGATTGTGGCTTGGGAAAAAGACATAATTTTTCCAATTAAAATCTTCAATTCCTGTAGTAAAAATGCAGGAAGAAAAGTGCTTAAGCGATTTAAAAGATGTCTCGACAAACACTGCGAATCAGTACAAATTAACCGTGGGAAGTTGGAAATCCTGTTTTTGTCCTGATACGAAAGTAACGGAATATTTAGCTCGGGGTGGGTTTTTTTTCTTCAGACAAATGTCGACTTTTTAACTAGCCATTTTTGACAGAAATTTTTTATGTCATTAGAAAGCTATTGTTGTCCTAAGCTTAAATTTGAAAAGATATTTCACCTTCACCTGAGATCAATTTTCGTAAGTTATGAGGGTTAAAAGATTGCCATTTTGGCCATTTTGACCAATTTGGGACAATTAACGCGCGGTATCTTTCGCGCTATTAACGAGTAAGCGGAGAGTTAATCCGTCTTAAAATTGTTCCAAATTGGTTGAAAGAAGCTTATTTGCCATAATTGATTTGTTTCATTTTTCATTTTATTTCATTTTTCATTTTATTTTATTTTTCATTTTATTTTATTTCATTTAATTTTTTTATGTTGTTTATGTTATTACTGCTCTTTAAACGTCAGAAAGCAGTCGGAACTGTCAGGGCTTTGCCCTGATAAGGGCAGTCTTGCTAGTTTTTGTTCCTGTTTTTTAGACCAAAATCGACAATCAAAATGTAAAATTTGGCTGTTTGATTATTGTTCCGACTTTCGATACGAAAGTAACGGAATATTTGTGCTCGGGGTGGGTCTTTCTTTCTTCAGAAAAATTTCGACTCTTATTTAGCCATTTTTGACGAAATTTTCTGATATCATTCGAAAGCTATTGTTGTCCTGAGCTCAAATTTGAAAAGATACTTCTCCTGTGATCATTTTTACGGGGGTTCAAGTTATGGGGGTTTAAAGTTAGCCATTTTGGCCAATTTGGGACAATTAACGCGCGATATATTTCGCGCTATTAACGTGTAAACGGAGAGTTAATCTGTCTTAAAATCGTTCCAAATTGGATGAAAGAAGCTTACTTGCCATAATTGATTTGTTACAAGGAGCGAAATCTATCCTTTTGTACTTTCTATGGCGCCCGGGTTTACCTCCATAGACCAAAAATGCTTTTCATACAATTTCATAAACCAAGTCTATGAAAGTATACTAATCATACAAATTTCATACATTTTGGTAAAATTGCGTGGTCGAATTTTCGAAAAACTTTTCTCTTGTTTTGGCATAAAATTCGGTGTATCGTACTTGATAAAAAAGAAAAACTTCTTGTCAAAAAAAATCTATTCATGCAATTTCCATTTATGGAAAATGTATGACTAGCATTTTTTTGATGGCGACAAAAATTTTTGAAATTGCCACCAAAAATTTTTTTGTGTTAATTCAACCGCAAAGTGATTTTCGTACTCAAACAAACGTTTTTTGAAAAAATAATTTTGCATGCAAAATTTAATTATGTCTGGTTATTTTAAAATTCAAATTTTAGAAATAATCATCTTTGAAAAATTTTGCCAAAATTTAAAAGTTCTTTACTTTCTTTATATTACTTGTGTGAGAGAGAATTAAACCATTTCAGGCTGTTTCCAATGCAATTTTAATCCAAGACGGCCAAACCTTTGGTTACTACGTCTGAGTAACCAAGGTGTATGTCATTTGTGTTCGGTTACGAACACAACCGAAAAATTTAAGGAATTAAAATGTAAAAAAAAATATTTATGGTTTATGGAAAAAAGCTAGTCATACAATTTACATATCTGAAAAAAAATCATAGACCTTTCATGCAATTTTCTGTAGCTATGGAATTGCATGAAAAGTGTATGAGTAGCATTTTTCCATATCTGAAATTTGTATGACTAGCATTTTTGGTCAACCCGGGCGTGTGGGGGGTGATTTTCATAAAAATTTTCAAATTTTAGAAAAAAATTTTTTCATTTTATTTTATTACATTTATTTTTTTGAAGTTACTACTGCTCCATAAAACCTTAAAAGGCAGTCGGAGCATTCAGGGCTTCGCCCTGATACGAGCAGTCTTGTTCCATATGCGCTTATTTATTTCAGTTTTCGAAGACAAAATAAATACAAATTAAATTGAGGCTGGCTAATTGTTACGAATGTTAAAATGTTCAATTTGTTCGAAAGATGCAAAAATTCAATTTGCTGTAAGGATTGCTTGTTACTGGTAAATAATGTCACATGAAAAACTTTTTTTACTTTCTGAAATTATATTAAAAGTTATACCCAAAGATACGTTAAGAAGGAAGACATACTGGAAAAGTTTTGAAATAATTGGTAGTTCCACTAGAAAATTATTTGAAGAAAGTTCTATGACATAGTAGCTTTTTGAAGTACTTTTAATCATTTCTGTAAACTTGGAAAACTGTCGTTAAAATGGAGCCAGTTTTTAAAATGTTTCATACAAGAAAGCAAGCTTTTTTTCTTCAAAAATTATTTTAAGACATGTTGTAACTGAAAATACTGGAATTGGCGTCAGCAAAAACAAAAAGGGTTTCACTTCAAAAAAACCGTTATAGTTTTATGCACCAATCGCGTAAGAAAATTAACGTGATTTTTTGCTTAAGCTGAGACTATAACTTTTCAAAAATTATATTCAAGTTTTTTTTTCTTTTCTTTTTTGCACAATTTGTAGATATCTGCGCTACAAAGCCCATTAAAAAAACGATCAAAATAGCTTATAAATGAACAGTAAAAGCTACTAATCAGCCAATTGAAAAAACGTGGATGATCAAACGTGTTTTCTTCGGTAGAAATTTTCTCTTTCAAATGCAAATGCTGTTTTTGAAATATACTCAAAGTTTTTTGGAAAATATCTTGCGATGAAAACAAAAACTATGACAGGAGTTTTTTAAATAACAAGACATTTCAGCGATGATCATTGTATGTGATCTATAAGTTCTAAGGAAAATTAGATTACATGACTAGTCCACTTACGCATTAATATTTCTACTTTTCGACGAATCTCATTTAAGCGAAGCATATCTTTAAGTGTAGTAGTTTTTTTCCTTCAGATCAATTTTGACTTAACTTTCAACACATTTGGCAAAAAATAAGACAATTTAAAATTTATTGATATTTGGAGGTTGTCCTATAAAAACAAGGTAAAATATTTGATTTGTATTGCAAAAATGTGCTTTAAGAATTATCACAGCAATTTTGATAAAATAATAAATATATCCGTGATTTTTTATTGATTTTCGCTCTGAATTTTTCTACAAATTTTGACTTCAAAATTTTTTCAAGCTCGTAAAATGCAGTAGGAAATGCAGAATTCAGGGTTGAAGATTTGTTATCACAATTATCACGAAAGCTCATTGCTTAAACTCAACTGCTCTGAGGGCGACACGCTCCAAACTCTAACGCACTTTTCTGCGTGTGTGTGAATATGCATGTTTGTATGTGTGTGTGCTTTGGTGTTTGTGTGTGAAGTTTTGTTGTTCAAATTGAATAGTTTAATCGATACAGTGAAGAAAAAACAATCTGCAAAATCATTCGCTGCATCAGGGTAGCTAAAACAAGCTGTTCAGCCTAACAAGCAGCTACCCCCGGGATAACTATTACATTTAGGCAATGACAAAGATCAGTTCATGCTAATTAGAAAAGAACTGTCTATCAGCTGAACATTATCAATAATGTAGTTTTCCTTGAAAATTTTTTAAAAGTTTAACAGTTTCTCATCACGGTAAGTTTCAATATTATCTGGAAAAAGCCTATTTGAAGCATTTCACAATTTTATAAAAGAGGGAATTTTTCATCATTTTTGTTTTGCAGCGGTAAAAGGGAATCATTCCATTTGAGGTAGAACGTCTACTTCTTCGATTACTAAATTTATTAATAATCAGATAGTCTAATGGCGAACGTTTCAAGTATTGGAAAATTGTTTCTTTGAACAATTGATTTAAATAGATTTCGTTAACTGTTTCTAAGCCAAGTTCAATAAATTTCGAACTAAAATGTTTAAATTTGGTTTTCTGAAACAAATAAATTTTTTCCAGATTTATTTTGCTAGTAATACCACATATTAGAAGACCATATGATATTATTGATACCACATAAGCTAAATAAAACCTTAATAACATTTTAATTGAAAATACACACCGGCCTTTGAACATGATCCCATTAAATCTTGCTAATTTTTTGCAAAAATTTGCATGCTCGTTAAATCTAAATTGATGATCAATTTGAACACCTAAATATTTGAAATCTTTAGTATAACTAACACTTTCACCTGCCAGTGTAAATTTTGTATCAAGACAAGGTTTACCATAAGGTAAAACTTTACATTTTGTAGAACTAATCGACCATTTGTTTTGAATGCACCATTCATCTGTTTTCCCTAAGTCATTCTTAAGTTCATCGGATGTTCTCGATGTTGGAAAAGATGCAAGAATGGCAGTATCATCACCAGAAAGGCATATTTCAGTCTTTGTTACGATTTTGTTAAAATCATTGATATATAGTATGAAAAAAAGTGGACCAAGAACAGATCCCTGGGGCGAAAATTTTCATACCAGATAAGCAACAAAAAACTAGTCATTCGAAACTTGCTCTCATCTCGATATTACATGCATCCATTTATGATGTGAGTGCGAAAGTTTTTGGTTCGAACTTTTAACTTATATTTCATACAAGATAAGCAACATTTTGTTATGCAGCTCGAATTTTGCACACCTGTCGAGACTATGTGCGTCAATTTGCTTGCAAAATTTGTCAACGCAGAAAAGCGGTTGCCTATATGCTACAAAACACATGGGAAAAATTTAACAATATATTCGTCTGAAAAACTTTTCAATAAAGACGAATTATTTTTTTGATTTGTTTTGATTTATTGCTCCGAAAAAAAATTGCTCTAGTGTTTCATTCGAAAATTCCTCTAAAGTTTGAGTCATTCCGATAGTGTTTTAAATTATGCAATACTGATTTAAATATTGCCTCAATGTTTCAAGTATGGCACAAAAAAACTGAACAGGCGTGACGTATGTAGTAGAACAGCAACAGCTACATACTGCATCGAGAGTTTTAGTGAGCAAATTGAAACACCCAGCGATGAGATGTGAGCAAAATTCGAGTTGATTTTACTTGAATTTGAACATTCTAACTAGAAGATAAGTGGAGGTGCGAAGAGTTTGGATGAATTACTCGACAGAAATTCTACCCTTTTACGCCTTTATGACTCACTCTGCATTTCTGTTTTACGAAATCCTCAACTTCATTTCCGATCAACTTAAGTTTTAAAAACGCATAAAAAAACAGTTTTTTGACAATTTTTATGAAAATTCGCTTGCGAAGCAAAAATTGTCATGTCTTTACATTATGAAGTACAGCCTGAAAAAAAAATTCGTCGACCGAAAAAGGTACAAAAATTTTTGAAGAAAGTTTGTTATTGAAAACGATTTTTCCATGTAAAGTTGCGTAGTTCCGCCAAGTTTTAGCTTACAGAGATTGGAAAGAAAAAACATAACAAGTGATAAAATTTAAAATACTCTTGCTTGATCGCAACTTTCTAGTGACAATGAAGAGTTGAACATTTGAGGTCCGAATAATGTTAGATTCGCTTTTCATTTTCTAATTTTTTTTTCATTCTCGAAGTCTTTTTAAAGAAAAATGGACGATGCGAAATTAAAAATGGGAGTTGTAAGACGCCAAATTTTGCCTTCATTGAGATCTTAAAAATATACTTACCAAAATCTTCAGGTTTTCTAGTCTTCGTGATAAATTAGGTTCATATGAAAAATATTGGTTTTTTCTTTCATCGTGTACAATTAAGGAATCATTCAAGTACAGTGCTGATTTAAATTATCCGGACAAAACGAACAAAACTTGAATTTTCAAACGCGTTTTTCTCAAATTGGGTTAAGATTAGACAAAAAAAGAAAAGAGAACAAAATTTGCTTAGAATTTCACCAGAAGTAATATGAGGCTATTTTATCTCGAAAATTCTCATCAAAAATTTTAACCCAAAAATGGTTTATATTGGCTTTTTTCAATTAATCAAGAATTACGCTGAAACTACTTTGTTAATTGATTAGAAAATTGTATCACAGGAAGCCTTTTACGCAGCTCAACAAAGTTTATGAAGGGTTAAATCTCCAAAAACCTGTACACGAGAAAAATTTTTCACTTGATAGTCAATAAATGTGGTTTTTACTATATAAAACCCAGAATTTTTGCTTTAAAAATTTTTTAAACAATTTGGAGATTTAACCCTTCTTAAACTTTGTTAAGCGGCGTAAGAGCCTTCCTGTGGAATAATTTTCTTATCAATTAACCAAGTAGTTTCAGCGTAATTCTTAATTTATTGAAAAAAGCCAAAATGACTCTTTTTTGGGGTAAAACTTTTGTTGAGAACTTCGGAGAAAAAATGGCACCATATTAATTCTGGTGAAATTTTAAGCATCTTTTGTTATTTTCACTTTTTGTCTAATTTTAATCCAATGTGAGAAAAACTTGTTTGAAAATTCAGGTTTTGTTCGTTTTATCCCGATAATTTAAATCAGCACTGTATATAAATCACTGATGACGCAACAGAATAAAAAAAACAGGGCACTCAAAATATTTTGTATATATTTTTTTCTTCCTGAGTGTGAGTAATTCAAATTTTTCATACTGTGGGATCAAAAAACTGAAAGTTATTTAGTAATTTTGAAATAAGTCTTAGACAAAGCTCATTAGAATTGTTTAGTATTCTAAGTCGCTTAGTCAAAATAAAACAAAATTGTTTTGTCAAAAAAACTTTTTATGCCATGGGTAGCTTTGGTCTTTTTATGAAAAAAGCGAACTTTTTTTCATTTTTTTAAATTAGAAAATAATATGGCTATTTATTGAATATAGAAACTTTGGAATTGAGTTTTTTTAGCTCACATTATTACGTATTAAGCGAGTTGTTTCCCTGAAAGCGATAAAAGTAAAATCAAACCTTCAATTTTTTTGAATAAAAAACCACAATTAACGTTAAAAGTGTCACAGGTAACTTGATTGCATAAGGATCAATTTTATTTTCTGAAAAAGATTTTTTATTTAAAACTTTGTCTTTTTTTCTGCAATTCTTGCAGTAAGGAACTAATTAGGTAAGTAAAATAGATATTATATTGATAAATTTGGCTCAATATTTGAACTTTCTCTTTCCATCAACTTCCTAGATAAACCATACGAAAAGCCATGGGACCCTGAAGGCTGTCATTTACATAAATTTATTTAATTTTTTGCATAGTGAACAATATGAAAATTTTTACATACAAATGTATCAGTTTTTTGCGAAGTGGCGAAAAGCAAGACCTAGGAAACAGTTATAAGCGAAGCGCATATTTTTCCGCCAACAGCGCATGGAGGGAAACAACTCATATTTACGAAGGGAGAATACTCAAACGTAGGCAATTCAGCTAAACAAGTCAATTTTTGACCACTCAGAGCGGGCAAAAGTTGAAATTCTCAAAATTTTTGCAACTGCCACGGCTGTTCAATTCAAAAAACAAATTGCGTTCAAAACTGTTTTAAGAGGTATAAAACTGTTTTAGTACATGGCATTTGGGGTCATTCTAAAGTAGACTTCAAAAGTATGGAACAACTTTTTTTATGCTGAGCAACCAAATTCGAAAATTTGCGACGATTTGATAAGAAAAGTTTTCTGATTAAGTTAATAACGGTGCGAGCAGAAAGCATTTTTTTCAAAGTCTATTTTCAGAAGGACAATTCCCACCGATATAGAAGACAAGTATGCTCTATCGAAGCAAAACACTGAAAGTTCCGACTGTCATTTACTTCGTCTCGAATACTTTTTGGAAACTAAACCTGGCCAAGTACTGAGTTTTAGGCTGTTAATATTAATGCTTGAGTCGTTTATGGAAAAAAAATACCAATAAGCTGCTTCAATTTAAACTAGAACGATTTTGTAGGGCGGGGTTATTCACCGTGCATAAAAAGTGAAACGAGCAGTTTAGACAGTCTCGTGGCTGGTTAGCATATATATTGCACACACGACCGGGCCCAAGTAGATTTTGAGATGGCACACCGAGGGAACACAGATGGTTTTTGAAATTTGTCTGAATAAGATAACCCACTTGGAGCATATATATTTCTTTGAAAGTCAGAACAAAAACATAAAGTCCTTTGGCTAAATTAACCAATTACTGTGCGATATATAGCCATTTATTTTTAATGATTAATATGTGAGAAGCGAAATTACAACGAAATGAGTGTTTCATGAAGTCTTTTTCAACTTTCTCTGCCGATCTATATATTTGCCTCGCATGTTTACTTCTGAATCAAAACTGAGTTTTATAGTAAATAATTTTTGACGATTGGATGATTTTTTAAAACGATCACATTCGACGGATTTTCCCGACTTTTTCAACAACGAATTTTCTGCAACCTGAAAATCTGCAACCATGATTTCTGAAGTTTTGCGTGAAATTACGGGGATTTGAAATTGCAAATATGGCTGAGTCGACTAAACTAACGCGCGATTTATAATATGAGAATAATGCGAGGCGACAATTAAATCCGGCTCAAAATTACTCTGGAGTTAATCCGGTCATAAACTTTACTGCTCAAAAAAATTTCCGACTCAAATTTGAGGCAACATTCTTGTTCAACTTAACGCACTAATTACGTAAGTTTGTCTACATGGCGTGTGGGAGGGAAAAACTGAAAAAACTTATTTTTTTTTTCAATTGTTTTTTGATTTTTTAAATCATTTTTGATTGTTTACAAGAAACTATTCGATTGAAATTAAACGGCATTCAAAAGGCTCGGGTTTTAATTAAAATGTGAGATATTTTGTGCTATTAACGCCTAAACCTCGATTGGATTCTGCTCTGAAATCACTATAAATTGGTTTTAGGCAAACTGTTTAGATACAAGAATAAGTTGTTGGGAGCTAATTTTATCAATTTTGGCTTTTTCTTGCGTGTTGGATAAAAACATCTGAAACGAATTTGAAACTTTTTGAAAGCCTTCATCAAAATCTACTCTACAGGTCTTATAGCAGTATGAATAATCAGGGCTTCACGTAGATACAAGCAGTCATTTCTTAAATTGCTCTTTACTTTTTTATGCTTCTTTCGGTGTAATCTAGCGGTTGCCCAATTCAACAACTGGAAACCTTTTACAGTTTTTGTTGGATCTGTACAGTTTTTGTTGGATTTTTGATACCAAATGAGTCAGTTATGAGGTCAGACGACGTGACTTTTCGCATGTGTTGTTTGGATTTTTTGCATTTTGCTCAGTAAATAGAGCTGAAAATTGTTGAAACCGAGAGATGAGTCCGGATGTCTATCTCATAGAGTAGTTTCAGACAGATTACACCGACTGTATGCCACGCTATATATTTTCAACCCGATAAGTCGCCACAGTTCTTCAGTGTTTTACTAATCTCATACCTAAGATTATTTCCTAGCCACCCTAAGAGAAACACCAAGCTATGTGATTACTTATTCATCTATCTTCGATTACTTATCTGCTCTGAGACCCCTGAAACCACTTTTGAGCTCAACTTAAAGGTCCAGTTAGACTTTTCGCTTGTGCTGGATACTGCTCAGTAAACAATTTGGTCAAATTTCGGAACATTTTTTGTTCTAGAATTATAGCCGAGAAGAACCATTTTCAGAACGTGCCTGAAACAGTTCTGAAACGTGCCTGGAACGTTCCAAAAGCCGACACGACACGTCGATTAACGGCTTTTTGAGCCCTCGAATCTGATTGGACACGACAATTGGCACGCAGAACATTTTGGAATACTTCTGGAACACTCTTCTCGGAACGTTCCAGAAAAGTTTCATAAGGTCTCAGCCGGGAACGAGAAACGTTTGAGACGATCTTGTTTGGGAAGGTTTTTGATGGAATATGTTGAGAACATGCCTGGAATATACAGCTGAAATATTCCAAAACGTTCTGAAAACGTTTTGCACAAGCAATCTTTTGCGAAAACAAATTTTGTTGCACTTCAGGAATATTCGCATATAACATGCTGAGAACATGCCTGGAATATACGGCTGAAATATTCCAAAACGTTCTGAAAACGTTTTGCACAAGCAATCTTTTGCGAATACAAATTTTTGTTTCACTTCAGGAATATTCGCATGGAACATGCTGAGAACATGCCTGGAATGTACGGCTGAAATATTCAATAACGTTCTGAAAACGTTTCGCACAAGGAATCTTTTGCGAATACAAATTTTTGTTGCACTTCAGGAATATTCGCATATAACATGCTGAGAACATGCCTGGAATATACGGCTGAAATATTCCAAAACGTTCTGAAAACGTTTTGCACAAGCAATCTTTTGCAAATACAAATTTTTGTTGCACTTCAGGAATATTCGCATATAACATGCTGAGAACATGCCTGGAATATACGGCTGAAATATTCCAAAACGTTCTGAAAACGTTTTGCACAAGCAATCTTTTGCGAATACAAATTTTTGTTTCACTTCAGGAATATTCGCATGGAACATGCTGAGAACATGCCTGGAATATACGGCTGAAATATTCCATAACGTTCTGAAAACGTTTCGCACAAGCAATCTTTTGCGAATACAAATTTTTGTTGCACTTCAGGAGTATTCGCATATAACATGCTGAGAACATGCCTGGAATATACGGCTGAAATATTCCAAAACGTTCTGAAAACGTTTTGCACATGCAATCTTTTGCGAATACAAATTTTTGTTTCACTTCAGGAATATTCGCATATAACATGCTGAGAACATGCCTGGAATATACGGCTGAAATATTCCAAAACGTTCTGAAAACGTTTTGCACATGCAATCTTTTGCGAATACAAATTTTTGTTTCACTTCAGGAATATTCGCATGAAACATGCTGAGAACATGCCTGGAATATACGGTTGAAATATTCCATAACGTTCTGAAAACGTTTTGCACAAGCAATCTTTTGCAAATACAAATTTTTGTTGCACTTCAGGAATATTCGCATATAACATGCTGAGAACATGCCTGGAATTAACGGCTGAAATATTCCAAAACGTTCTGAAAGCGTTTTGCACAAGCAATCTTTTGTGAATACAAATTTTTGTTGCACTTAAGGAATATTCGCATGGAACATGCTGAGAACATGCCTGGAATATACGGCTGAAATATTCCAAAACGTTCTGAAAACGTTTTGCACAAGCAATCTTTTGCGAATACAGTTTTTTGTTGCACTTCAGGAGTATTCGCATATAACATGCTGAGAACATGCCTGGAATATACGGCTGAAATATTCCGAAACGTTCTGAAAACGTTTTGCACAAGCAATCTTTTGCGAATACAAATTTGAAAATGTTCCCAAAATATTTCCGCAAATCATTTTGAGAACAGTCTGAGAATGTTCTAGCATAGCGCCACCCAGGGACCAGTGGTGTGCATATAGAACAAACACCAGTGACTAAAAATGAATTTGTGGTGCCATAGTGTTTCTTTTTATTGTACTATCAGCAGCACAGCAAACATCATTGAATTTTGAATTCAGTATGCCATTCAAAGATCCTGCAAAGCGGAAATAGTATGCCAAAAAATATTATGCACGAAAAGTGAAGCGTAAGAACGGTGAGTTAAGCTTGCAACATATTCATTGTCGTGGCACAAAATATACGGTAGCCGTGTTTTGTCATGTCAGTCTCTACTTTGCCAGTTAAAAACGGATGTTAGTGTTTTACAGTGCCACTACAAAACTCGAACAATTCTGATGATCCCACTACAAGTGGTTCTGTCCCAGCTGAATCTTTTTCGGAAACGACAATTGACCTATCGGATTCAGAAAACTCCCAAGATCTAATCAACGAAGGTAAGTCTTTTTTAAATTATGCTTATAAATGAGAGGTGAAAAGCATGTTTTCTTCTGGAAAACGTTTCGAAATGTTTTTGAAATGTTCTTGAAACATTCCTGAGGTATTTTATTGACATTTTGTACCTGTCATTCATTCATGTTCTGTTAAGAAGCATCATTGTAATCTGGGAAAGACGATTTCGAAGAAACTGACAGTCTTTCTTGCGGCAGTAAATGACTTAGCAATGTTATACTATACTGAAAGACTACCTGAAAAATCACTGCGCAGGTTCATGGGCTTATTCAAAACTTACACAGATTATAAACTTCCAAAAGACCCACGAACAATCATTGCTCGTGCTACCGAGAACAGGAAATTTGCCGTAGAGACAAATAATTTTTTATATATTGATGTGGAGGAAGCACTCAGCAGAGTAGAAACTATGTGCGGCCCTTTCGATTCTTCCCTAGATAATTTTCTTAGCACTGACGACCTTCCAATATCATCTTCGAGCAAAAAAAAGTTTTGGCCGGTACTTCTGTCTACAGTTCAACAACCAGAAGTGGTATCAGTGGTTGCGGTTTTTTTTATGAGATAATTCCAAAACCAATGGAGTTGGTGGAGCACCTTGTTGCCGAACTTTCCCCACTAGTGGACAGCGGTTACAAGAATCTTCCGGTAAGCGTTCCAAAAACGTTCCAAAAATGTTTCAAGAATGTTCCAAGAGAATTTTTTCCAAAATGTACCGAGTATCTCATTGTAGTGCTTTTTCAGTGACAATTAAGTACATGACTGCCGACTTACCAGCTATCGCACTTGTCAGAAACTGCAAACCCCCTCATGGATAATTCTCGTGCTACAAATGCACTATTGAGGGCGTCTATCAGCATAACAGGATGATTTTTTGAGGACGCAGAGGAGGCCGATCGACGTTCTGATCACAATTTTCGGCAACGCAAAAATCCAGAGCATCATGGCAACCCAGATGAAGGATCAGGCAATCCACACACTACCCTTTTTGAAAAAAAACAAGTGATTCAGTGTTATTTGAAGGTTGTTAAAAACTGGAACGTTTCAAAAACATTTCTGAAACAATTTAGAGACCAACGTAATTTATTCCGGATGTATGTCACTTGGAACGTTTCAAAAAGATTTCTGGAACAAAAACAGTTCAACAATTGTATTTAGATTTGCCGACGGAGAAGTTTAACATGATAGACTCGTTTGCAGTTGACAGTATGCACTGTGTATATCAAAAACAGGGCGTCGATTCTTTGCTTTCTTGTGAGGCAAAACAGGCAAAAAGCAAGGAAAAACGACAATATCCATATTGGAGTCGTTGTTTCAATCCATTGGTCGCCAATACGGTTCATTGAAGTTCCCCAAAGAGTTCGCCAGGTCTCCTCGTACCTTCAAACATTTTGATAATTTCAAAGCAACAGAGCTACAAATGTTGTTAATATATGATGGAGATATGGTACTGCAATCACAAGCGTCACAAAACGTGATCCCGCGTCACAAGCGTCACAAATGGCATCCCGCTTTCTCTCCGTCGGTATTCGCATTTTGTCAGACAAAAGATTGTACGAAGTAAGTTTTTGTACGAAGTAAGTTTTGGAACGTTTTTGGAACATTCTTGGAACAAATTTATTAAAACGACTACTAATATGTTTAAATTTACCGTGGTCTGGCATTGGGAACGTTTTTGGATGATTCTGGAAACATATTTTTTAAGGTTCACAACGGTTCAGCTGAGTCTTTCCTTCAATGCTTTCAACGAAATATGGAGTTTGAAGCACCACACTTCTGCACCTTGGCTATTCATCGTCTTATTCACCCTCCTGAAGAATGCCTCCGATTTGGAACTATCGAAATATTCAGCTGCTTCAAGTATGAAAACACGGTGAAATACCTGAAATTGCTGAATCAGAGTCAAAAAGAACCGCTCATTCACCTGACAAAAAAGCTGCATATTTCCTCGACGTTCACGTCAAACATCAGCCGATCAGGTGCAAGAATAGATAAAGCATGGAAACCGATCACTGATTCGCCATATACCACTGAACAGATACAACTTGCTCAATTACAAACTAAAAAACGGCGTTTCTCAATTGATGAAGCAGATAACTACTTCGGAGACGGTTCAAGAGTGCGGCAGCTTCAGAGTATCGTTGGAACTACAGAAGGCAGTTACGAACTGATTTTTAACAACACGCTCTGTTTTCCAGTTGCCTATTGAGGGGAACAAGACATTTGAAAGTTCTGAAGTTGATATTCTTGAAATCAAAGATCTCTCACAATGCTACTGCCAGTTGAAAGCCTGCAAATATGTGGTCAACAAGTTCTGTTCAAAGCTAGTCGCTTATAGACTGTTGAAGTAACTTGATAGACACGATCCTATCAAAATGTTCCCGTACCCTAGAGAGACACAGCACAGAAACATATAAAAACATTCCTGAAATGTTCCGTAACGTTCCCGGGTACCCTAGAGAGACACGGCACAAAAACATATTGAAAACGTTCCTAAATTGTTTCATAACGTTCTAGTACCCTATTTTTTCACTTTTTTAAATTAGAAAATCATAAGGTAAAACTTTACATTTTGTAGAGCTAATCGACAATTTGTTACGAATGCACCATTCATCTGTTTTCCCTAAATCATTCTTAAAATCATCGGATGTTCTCGATGTTGGAAAAGATGCAAGAGTAGCAGTATCATCAGCAAAAAGGCTTATTTTAGTCTTTGTTACAATTTTGTTAAAATCATTGATATATAAAAAGAAAAAAAAGGACCAAAAACAGATCCCTGGTTCTTTTCATACCAGATAAGCAAAAAAAAATCGTCATTCGAAATTTGTTCTCATCTCGATATTACATGCGTCCATTTATGTACATATGCATGTATAAGAATGATAAAAACAGGGCACTCAAAATTTTTTGTATTTTATTTTCGTTCTGAGTGTAAGCAATTCAAATTTTTCATGCTATGGGCTCAAAAAACTGAAAATTATTTAGTAATTTTGAAATAAGCTTTAGACAAAACTCTTTAGAATTGTTTAGCATTCTAAGTCGCTTAGTCAAAATAAAACAAAATTATTTTGTCGAAAAAACTTTTTTATGCCATGGGTAGCTTTGGTCCTTTTATGAAAAAAGCAAAAAATTTTTTTTTCATTTTTTTAAATTGTAAAATAATATGAAAATGGAAACTTTGGAATTGACGTCAGATTTTTTTAGCTCATATTATTACGTATGAAGCGAGTTGTTTCCCGGAAAGCGATAAAAGTAAAATCAAACCGGCCTTTCTTCAATTTTTTGAACGAAAAAACACAATTGACGTTAAAAGTGTCACAGATAACTTGATTGCATTGGAATCAATTTTATTTTTTGAAAAAGATTTTTTATTTAAAACTTAATATTTTTTTCTGCAATTCTTGCAGCGAGGAACTAATTAGGTAAATAAAATAGGTATTATATTGATAAATTTGGCTCAATATTTGAACTTTCTCTTTCCATCAACTTCCTAGATGAACCATACGAAAAGCCATGGGATCCTGAAGGCTGTCATTTACATTAATTTAGTTGATTTTAGTTGATCCCTGGTTCTTGGATCCCTCATAGGATCGATCTTAAATTTCTTTCCTTTTTGACCAGATGTCTGGTTATTTCATTCATGAAAAATCAGCCTTGAAAATTTTCACCGACCTGATAAAAAAGCAAACCAAATCCAGGAGTCAAAAACCATAATAGGTAATTTTTTGGCATGCTCCATCGGCATCATAGTCTGTCTTAGGCGTTGTTGAAATTTGGCAGAGATTATAGAGAACTACTTGAATTGGGAATTAATTTGTTGCGAGTACCAAAATTGTGAGTACCGAAACAAGTATACAAAAAAAGGTCATAGCAAAAAATATTAGCAGTCAAAATAAACAACACCTACATTAGTTTCTTACGGGAAAACACATATGATATGCCAGTTTTCAACCGAGGCCAGAAAAAAACTGAAATTTCAAGTTACACAGCTCACGGTCCGGGTTGTTCGGTCCATACATTGTAAAAGTACGTCTCCTTTTGAAAGAACAATGAAGAAAAAGTGATCATCAATGACATGACCAAATCCCTACATAATTGATGAATAAAACCCCTGAATGACAAACTTTTTTTTTCATAATTTAGACTTCGTATACAGGTTCTGAAGGTTCGACTAAAGGTGGTCTGGCTCTCAGCGGGTTTCGTACCTCAATTCCGTCCTTTGCAAATACTGCCATCTCCAGTATTGCTGCCCACTTGGACCACTCTAATGGCGCTTCGACAAACACCTTCTCCCAAAACGGGTTAATGTTTAGTGGGTTTTTGGAATATCCTGATGACTGCGCAATGTCATACCTCTGAGTATGAGTATCTAATTCTCGAATCCGAATGGATCGATAAACAATGAGTCTCAACCGAAGCGGTGTAAAACAACTAGTTAATAGACAACGTTTATTTCCGACTGAACAATAGGTCAGACACAGTTCATGTTTTGTGTCTATCAAGGTCAACCGACCGACCAACTGAGTGAGTTTAACATAAACTATGAATAATATAAATAACATGTATGTATACTGAGTTTATCGATCAACTAAGTTCTACTCTACAGGTCTTATAGCAGTATGAATAATCAGGGCTTCACGTAGATACAAGCAGTCTTTTCTTAAATTGCGCTTTACTTTTTTATGCTTCATTCGGTGTAATCTAGCGGTTGCCCAATTCAACAACTTGAAACCTTTTACAGTTTTTGTTGGATCTGTACAGTTTTTGTTGGATTTTTGATACCAAATGAGTCAGTTATGAGGTCAGACGACGTGACTTTTCTCATGTGTTGTTTGGATTTTTTGGACTTTGCTCAGTAAATAGAGCTGAAAATTGTTAAAACCGAGAGATGGGTCCGGATGTCTATCTCATAGAGTAGTTTCAGACAGATTACACCGACTGTATGCCACGCTATATATTTTCAATCCGATAAGTCGCCACAGTTCTTCAGTGTTTTACTAATCTCATACCTAAGATTATTTCCTAGCCACCCTAAGAGAAAAACCAAGCCATGTGATTACTTATTCATCTATCTTCGATTACTTATCTGCTCTGAGACCCCTGAAACCACTTTTGAGCTCAACTTAAAGGTCCAGTTAGACTTTTTGCTTGTGCTAGATACTGCTCAGTAAACAATTTGGTCAAATTTCGGAACATTTTTTGTTCTAGAATTATAGCCGAGAAGAACCATTTTCAGAACGTGCTTGAAACAGTTCTGGAACGTGCCTGGAACAATCCAAAAGCCGACATGACACGTCGATTGACGGCTTTTTGAGCCCTCGAATCTGATTGGACACGACAATGGGCACGCAGAACTTTTTGGAACACTTCTGGAACACTCTTCTCGGAACGTTCCAGAAACGTTTCATAAGGTCTAAGCGCATTCAAATACGGGGATTTGAAATTGCAAATATGGCTGAGTCGACTAAACTAAAGCGCGTTCATAATATGAGAATAATGCTTGAGACGATCTTGTTTGGGAAGGTTTTTGATGGAATATGTTGAGAACATGCCTGGAATATACGGTTGAAATATTCCAAAACGTTCTGAAAACGTTTTGCACAAGCAATCTTTTGCGAATACAAATTTTTGTTGCACTTCAGGAATATTCGCATGGAACATGCTGAGAACATGCCTGGAATATCCGGCTGAAAAATTCCAAAACGTTCTGAAAACGTTTCGCACAAGCAATCTTTTGCGAATACAAATTTTTGCTTCACTTCAGGAATATTCGCATGGAACATGGTGAGAACATGCCTGGAATATACGGCTGAAATATTCCATAACGTTCTGAAAACGTTTTGCAAAAGCAATCTTTTGCGAATACAAATTTTTGTTGCACTTCAGGAATATTCGCATATAACATGCTGAGAACATGCCTGGAAGATACGGCTGAAATTTTCCGAAACGTTCTGAAAACGTTTTGCACAAGCAATCTTTTGCAAATACAAATTTGAAAATGTTATCAAAAAATTTCCGCAAATCATTTTGAGAACAGTCTGAGAATGTTCTAGCATAGCGCCACCCAGGGACCAGTGGTGTGCATATAGAACAAACACCAGTGACTAAAAATGAATTTGTGGTGCCATAGTGTTTCTTTTTATTGTACTATCAGCAGCACAGCAAACATCATTGAATTTTGAATTCAGTATGCCATTCAAAGATCCTGCAAAGCGGAAATAGTATGCCAAAAAATATTATGCACGAAAAGTGAAGCGTAAGAACGGTTAGTTAAGCTTGCAACATATTCATTGTCGTGGCACAAAATATACGGTAGCCGTGTTTTGTCATGTCAGTCTCTACTTTGCCAGTTAAAAACGGATGTTAGTGTGTTACAGTGCCACTAGAAAACTCGAACAATTCTGATGATCCCATTACAAGTGGTTCTGTCCCAGCTGAATTTTTTTCGGAAACGACAATTGACCTATCAGATTCAGAAAACTCCCAAGATCTAATCAACGAAAGTAAGTCTTTTTTAAATTATACTTATAAATGTGAGGTGAAAAGCATGTTTTCTTATGGAAAACGTTTCGAAATTTTTTTGGAATGTTCTTGGAACATTCCTGAGGTATGTTATTGACATTTTGTACCTGTCATTCAATCATGTTCTGTTAAGAAGCATCATTGTAATCTGGGAAAGACGATATCGAAGAAACTGACAGTCTTTCTTGCGGCAGTAAATGACTTAGCAATGTTATACTATACTGAAGTATAACAGTTCATGTTTTGTGTCTATCAAGGTCAACCGACCGACCAACTGAGTGAGTTTAACATAAACTATGAATAATATAAATAACATGTATGTATACTGAGTTTATCGATCAACTAAGTTCTACTCTACAGGTCTTATAGCAGTATGAATAATCAGGGCTTCACGTAGATACAAGCAGTCTTTTCTTAAATTGCGCTTTACTTTTTTATGCTTCATTCGGTGTAATCTAGCGGTTGCCCAATTCAACAACTTGAAACTTTTTACAGTTTTTGTTGGATCTGTACAGTTTTTGTTGGATTTTTGATACCAAATGAGTCAGTTATGAGGTCAGACGACGTGACTTTTCTCATGTGTTGTTTGGATTTTTTGGACTTTGCTCAGTAAATAGAGCTGAAAATTGTTAAAACCGAGAGATGGGTCCGGATGTCTATCTCATAGAGTAGTTTCAGACAGATTACACCGACTGTATGCCACGCTATATATTTTCAATCCGATAAGTCGCCACAGTTCTTCAGTGTTTTACTAATCTCATACCTAAGATTATTTCCTAGCCACCCTAAGAGAAACACCAAGCCATGTGATTACTTATTCATCTATCTTCGATTACTTATCTGCTCTGAGACCCCTGAAACCACTTTTGAGCTCAACTTAAAGGTCCAGTTAGACTTTTCGCTTGTGCTAGATACTGCTCAGTAAACAATTTGGTCAAATTTCGGAACATTTTTTGTTCTAGAATTATAGCCGAGAAGAACCATTTTCAGAACGTGCTTGAAACAGTTCTGGAACGTGCCTGGAACAATCCAAAAGCCGACATGACACGTCGATTGACGGCTTTTTGAGCCCTCGAATCTGATTGGACACGACAATGGGCACGCAGAACTTTTTGGAACACTTCTGGAACACTCTTCTCGGAACGTTCCAGAAACGTTTCATAAGGTCTA
Organism: Symsagittifera roscoffensis; assembly: GCF_963678635.1. NCBI lineage: Eukaryota > Metazoa > Xenacoelomorpha > Acoela > Convolutidae > Symsagittifera > Symsagittifera roscoffensis. Next base: position 35,139,377 of record NC_087066.1, read on the forward strand.
AGCGCATTCAAATACGGGGATTTGAAATTGCAAATATGGCTGAGTCGACTAAACTAAAGCGCGTTCATAATATGAGAATAATGCTTGAGACGATCTTGTTTGGGAAGGTTTTTGATGGAATATGTTGAGAACATGCCTGGAATATACGGTTGAAATATTCCAAAACGTTCTGAAAACGTTTTGCACAAGCAATCTTTTGCGAATACAAATTTTTGTTGCACTTCAGGAATATTCGCATGGAACATGCTGAGAACATGCCTGGAATATACGGCTGAAAAATTCCAAAACGTTCTGAAAACGTTTCGCACAAGCAATCTTTTGCGAATACAAATTTTTGCTTCACTTCAGGAATATTCGCATGGAACATGGTGAGAACATGCCTGGAATATACGGCTGAAATATTCCATAACGTTCTGAAAACGTTTTGCAAAAGCAATCTTTTGCGAATACAAATTTTTGTTGCACTTCAGGAATATTCGCATATAACATGCTGAGAACATGCCTGGAAGATACGGCTGAAATTTTCCGAAACGTTCTGAAAACGTTTTGCACAAGCAATCTTTTGCAAATACAAATTTGAAAATGTTATCAAAAAATTTCCGCAAATCATTTTGAGAACAGTCTGAGAATGTTCTAGCATAGCGCCACCCAGGGACCAGTGGTGTGCATATAGAACAAACACCAGTGACTAAAAATGAATTTGTGGTGCCATAGTGTTTCTTTTTATTGTACTATCAGCAGCACAGCAAACATCATTGAATTTTGAATTCAGTATGCCATTCAAAGATCCTGCAAAGCGGAAATAGTATGCCAAAAAATATTATGCACGAAAAGTGAAGCGTAAGAACGGTTAGTTAAGCTTGCAACATATTCATTGTCGTGGCACAAAATATACGGTAGCCGTGTTTTGTCATGTCAGTCTCTACTTTGCCAGTTAAAAACGGATGTTAGTGTGTTACAGTGCCACTACAAAACTCGAACAATTCTGATGATCCCATTACAAGTGGTTCTGTCCCAGCTGAATTTTTTTCGGAAACGACAATTGACCTATCAGATTCAGAAAACTCCCAAGATCTAATCAACGAAAGTAAGTCTTTTTTAAATTATACTTATAAATGTGAGGTGAAAAGCATGTTTTCTTATGGAAAACGTTTCGAAATTTTTTTGGAATGTTCTTGGAACATTCCTGAGGTATGTTATTGACATTTTGTACCTGTCATTCAATCATGTTCTGTTAAGAAGCATCATTGTAATCTGGGAAAGACGATATCGAAGAAACTGACAGTCTTTCTTGCGGCAGTAAATGACTTAGCAATGTTATACTATACTGAAGGACTATCTGAAAAATCACTGCGCAGGGTCATGGGCTTATTCAAAACTTACACAGATTATGAACTTCCAAAAGACCCACGAACAATCATTGCTCGTGCTACCGAGAACAGGAAATTGCCGTAGAGACAAATAATTTTTTATATATTGGTGTGGAGGAAGCACTCAGCAGAGTAGAAACTATGTGCGGCCCTTTCGATTCTTCCCTAGATAATTTTCTTAGCACTGACGACCTTCCAATATCATCTTCGAGCAAAAAAAGTTTTGGCCGGTACTTCTGTCTACAGTTCAACAACCAGAAGTGGTATCAGTGGTTGCGGTTTTTTTTATGAGAGAATTCCAAAACCAATGGAGTTGGTGGAGCACCTTGTTGCCGAACTTTCCCCACTAGTGGACAGCGGTTACAAGAATCTTCCGGTAAGCGTTCCAAAAACGTTCCAAAAATGTTTCAAGAATGTTCCAAGAGAATTTTTTCCAAAATATACCGAGTATCTCATTGTAGTGCTTTTTCAGGTGACAATTAAGTACATGACTGCCGACTTACCAGCTATCGCACTTGTCAGAAACTGCAAACCCCCTCATGGATACTTCTCGTGCTACAAATGCACTATTGAGGGCGTCTATCAGCATAACAGGATGATTTTTTGAGGACGCAGAGGAGGCCGATCGACGTTCTGATCACAATTTTCGGCAACGCAAAAATCCAGAGCAACATGGCAACCCAGATGAAGGATCAGGCAATCCACACACTACCCTTTTTGAAAAAAAACAAGTGATTCAGTGTTATTTGAAGGTTGTTAAAAACTGGAACGTTTCAAAAACATTTCTGAAACAATTTAGAGACCAACGTAATTTATTCCGGATGTATGTCACTTGGAACGTTTCAAAAAGATTTCTGGAACAAAAACAGTTCAACAATTGTATTTAGATTTGCCGACGGAGAAGTTTAACATGATAGACTCGTTTGCAGTTGACAGTATGCACTGTGTATATCAAAAACAGGGCGTCGATTCTTTGCTTTCTTGTGAGGCAAAACAGGCAAAAAGCAAGGAAAACGACAATATCCATATTGGAGTCGTTGTTTCAATCCATTGGTCGCCGATACGGTTCATTGAAGTTCCCCAAAGGGTTCGCGAGGTCTCCTCGTACCTTCGAACATTTTGATAATTTCAAAGCAACAGAGCTACGAATGTTGTTAATTTATGATGGAGATATGGTACTGCAATCACAAGCGTCACAAAACGTGACAATGGCATCCCGCTTTCTCTCCGTCGGTATTCGCATTTTGTCAGACAAAAGATTGTACGAAGTAAGTTTTTGTACGAAGTAAGTTTTGGAACGTTTTTGGAACATTCTTGGAACAAATTTATTAAAACCAATACTAATATGTTTAAATTTACCGTGGTCTGGCATTGGGAACGTTTTTGGATGATTCTGGAAACATTTTTTTTAAGGATCACAACGGTTCAGCTGAGTCTTTCCTTCAATGCTTTCAACGAAATATGGAGTTTGAAGCACCACACTTCTGCACCTTGGCTATTCATCGTCTTATTCACCCTCCCAAGAATGCCTCCGATTTGGAACACTCGAAACATTCAGCTGCTTCAAGTATGAAAACACGGTGAAATACCTGAAATTGCTGGATCAGAGTAAAAAAGAACCGCTCATTCACCTGACAAAAAAGCTGCATATTTCCTCGACGTTCACGTCAAACATCAGCCGATAAGGTGCAAGAATAGATAAAGCGTGGAAACTGATCACTGATTCGCCATATACCACTGAACAGATACAACTTGCTCGATTACAAACTAAAAAATGGCAATTCTCAACTGATGAAGCAGATAACTACTTCGGAGACGGTTCAAGAGTGCGGCAGCTTCAGAGTATCGTTGGAACTACAGAAGGCAGTTACGAACTGATTTTTAACAACACGCTCTGTTTTCCAGATGCCTATTGAGGGGAACAAGACATTTGAAAGTTCTGAAGTTGATATTCTTGAAATCAAAGATCTCTCACAATGCTACTGCCAGTTGAAATCCTGCAAATATGTGGTCAACAAGTTCTGTTCAAAGCTAGTCGCTTATAGACTGTTGAAGTAACTTGATAGACACGATCCTATCAAAATGTTCCCGTACCCTAGAGAGACACAGCACAGAAACATATAAAAACATTCCTGAAATGTTCCGTAACGTTCCCGGGTACCCTAGAGAGACACGGCACAAAAACATATTGAAAACGTTCCTAAAATGTTCCATAACGTTCTAGTACCCTTTTTTGCCGCTAAAGGGCGACACCACAGGAACGTTTTCAAAATGTTCCCGAAATGTTTCCAAAACGTTCTAGTACCCTTTTTTGCCGCTAGTGGGAGATATAGATTATTGTATATATTATTGTACTACGTCATTTGTCAAAACTCATTTGCGAAAATCAGCTTGTTTGTTCTTCTTCATGTTTTTATGCATCAAACTGTCAATTTGTAGCTGGACCAGCAATCAGTGGGACAGGGTTCAGGTGAGTATTGAGTTTGAACTAAAATATAACATCGCGGATTACGACGAGTTACCCGTTATTTTCAGACACATACGTGATTTGCTCAATGTGACCCTCCAATGACTCTCCCGTTATGCTTTTCGGCGACAAGACAGTTTCAACCGCTCCGAATAGTTTTGCCAATCACGATTTCCAGTGCCATTCAGTGCTTCTGGCCCCCTAAAGGAAGAGTGTTGAAGGCAGTCAAAGATTGCAATCCACCAAACGAGGGCTGGAACAAGATTCATGTACTGAAAGTTTACCAAGACGTCCCCGATCTTGAAACGGTAAGTTAATATCAAATGTTTTCAAGCATCCAACAGTTTCTATGGTTTTCTCGTTGTACGTTTCAGGATGATTTCACGTGGCAGAAACGTTCCTGAATGTTTTTAGAATGTTGGCAACGTTAGAACGCTGAAGAATGTTTTTAGAACGTTTTGAAAATATTAGTGTGCTATGTAGGGCCGAGACATCGAGGCTTTGCATCTTGACGATACGGACAACGACAGACAGAAATCACAGAAGAGGAAAGCCAAAGTGGTTAGTGAAGGATCCATGGAGGACTTGGCCAGTTGCACTTCCTTTGACGCGGTTCAAGCCTCTAAGAAACCGAAAACTCTGCCTCATTCGAAAGATGACGCTGCGCTGGACAACCGAGTTCAACACGCTGCCAAAGATCCCCGGCAACCAAAGTTCTCTAAAGTGAGTTTTTCAAACATAATTCTAAGTATGTTGTTTATCAAAAACTGTTGCAAAAATGATGAAGTTTCAAGAATGTTTTGAAGATGTTCCAAGAATGCTCCAAAATTGTTCCCTAACGATTGTTTTGTTCAGAGTGGTCAGAGTGCGTTAGACAATAGTGACGTTGCGCTGGACAAAGTCAACCCAGTTCAACACGCTTCCAAAGACCCCCGGCAATCAAAGTTGTCCAAAGTGAGTTTTTCAAACATAATTCTAAGTATGTTGTTTATCAAAAACTGTTGCAAAAATGATGAAGTTTCAAGAATGTTTTGAAGATGTTCCAAGAATGCTCCAAAATTGTTCCCTAACGATTGTTTTGTTCAGAGTGGTCAGAGTGCGTTAGACAATAGTGACGTTGCGCTGGACAAAGTCAACCCAGTTCAACACGCTTCCAAAGACCCCCGGCAATCAAAGTTGTCCAAAGTGAGTGTTTTAAACATAATTCTAAGTACGTTGTGTATCAAAAACTGTTGCAAAAATGATGAAGTTTCAAGAATGTTTTGAAGATCTTTCACAAATGTTCCTGTTCCAAGAACGTTCCCTAACGATTGTTCTGTTCAGAATTTTCTCCAACTTCCACAACAGAAAACAATTATGAACGATCTTAATGATGATGAGGACGAACCTGAGAAGGATCTACCTAAAAGTCCCGCTACACCCACGGGTGAATCAGTCAACGACGATCTTCACAACTTCTCTCTATCGGAATTGAATGTAAGTTTTCAATGAACCTTTCCAGAATATTCCCAGAACACCATATATGAAAATTTTTGCAAGCTATATGAGAAAACTTTTATGGAACGTTTTGAAAACGGTTTTTACTGTTCTTATTGTAGTGTTCTTTTCCAGCCCTCGTTTTTTGTGGACCCAACCGCCGAGGCCTTAGATGCCATGTTGAAGACGTTGGAATGCATGGACGGGCGACTGCAGCGGGTGGAAGGGCAACTAGTGCACATAGAAGAAGGCATCGAGCGCATCGAGGATAGTTTCGCCCTCAACAACTCCCGAAAAACTCAAGGCGATGACGCCGTCAAAACAAGGTCCGAGCTTCCACTGTTGACCGTTGAAGCCTTCCATGCGTTCGAAAGACAACTTGCCAATAGCACAATGGTGAGAACTACGATAAATGTTCCAAAAACGTTTCAGACACGTTCTCAGTTTGTTATTTGTGTTTCACTGGAAAATCTTCAATGTTCTAAGAATGTTCCAAAAACGTTTCAAACACGTTCTCAGTTTGTTATTTGTGTTTCACTGGAAAATCTTCAAAGTTCTAAGGATGTTCCAGAAACGTTTCAGACACTTTCTCAGTTTGTTTCAGCTAAGGATGCTGAAAGAGGAAATCAAGTGTTATTCGGCAAAGAAACGTCCATGATGTGCCCTGGAGCTTGTGAGGGAGCCCTCAGCCATTGCGTGCTTCTGGTACCCAAGGCACGCCACCACTACCTTCGAATGCTTCGAGAAAACAACATTAGCTGCGATTATCATCAGTGCAAATGAGACTGATGGCATGTCGGCAGACGAAACGAGAAAGACGTTGTCACAGTATTTCCACAAGAACGCTGTCTGCCAATCTGCGACTACCAATGTGCAGACACCTCAGTGACTTTTAGACTGAACTTTTCATTGTTTCTGTCTTGTTTCATTTGGTGTTCAACTTTATAACTTCTGAATTTCAAATTGTTTAGTTTATCTGATATTTTTTCCAAGAATCTCAGTAGGTTCCAGAACGACTTCAAAACGTTCTCAGAACGTCCTCAGAGAATAGGACGAAATATTTCCAAAACATTCGACGATAATTCTCCGGCATGTTTTGAAGCATGTTTCTGAAACGTTCTTAGTTGTTGAACAAAAAAAATTCCAAAACATTCCACGATAATGCTCCGCCATGTTTCTGAGACGTTCTTAGTTGTTGTTCCAGAATGTTGCGAAAACGTTCTCCAATTTTGTTCCAAAAACGTTCTTCTGTAATGTTTGTGAATGTTCTCAGAACATTCCAAGATACATTCCTAAAACGTTACTGAAACGTATTGACATTCTGCTAGAGAATTTTTTAAGAATGTTTTTCAAAAGTTTATTCAGAACGATATTTCGGTTAGGGTTAGAAATACGTTCCAAAAACGTTTTTAGACTGTTCCAAAAACGTTCTCAATGTAGAAAAACGAAAGTATACCACAGACCCGGAACGATTGAGGGATTGAAATTTTGAGGGGTTGAAAAGTGTTCCAAAGTTGTTCTTAGAACGTTTAGCAAACGTTCAGATGAAATTCCCAGAACGTCGAAAAAATTCCCGGGATTCGGCACTACACATGGAACGTTCCTGGAACATTCTGGAACGTTCCACACAATTTCCATATATGGCAGCAGTCGGAAAGCCGAATGACCGTTCCATTTTGTTCCAATCAGGGTTTGAAAATTGCTCCACAAGTGTTCCAGGATCGTTCCGAACGTTCCAACTGCCGAGCTTAACCATGTGAACATACGACATAAATACTCGGCATTCCGACTTGTCAAAATGATTTCGAACGTTCTGGAACATTCTTGCAACCCTTATGGAACACCCAATTGTTTACTGGGTGACCCTTTGGTTAAACTTTTGGTCGGTTTCTCCATTCAAACAAACGGGTCGATCTATTTCGGAAGCTCTACGAGCTAGTTTTGTTAGCTTTTAAGCCAACTGAAGCGAATTTGCAAGTTTTAGGGCTCAATTTGCCTCAATAGAACTTGTTTAAATACTACTTAATTAATATTGTTTAGTCTCAATAGATCTGGGGGAAGACTGGAAAAGCGAGGATAGTGAGAGATCAACTTAATTCTGATATCTCTTTAGAGATTTTAGATTTAGTGGACCTAAAAAAAGATCGACAAAATTTTTGAACTTTTTTTTGAGAAAACTGCACCCTTTTCGAGAAAAGTCCTAGATCTCGCCCTGTTTATATCTTTTACTGGTTTGGCTGTACATATTTTAAACCTATGTGCTACTAGAACAGATAACCTTTTTCCTTGCTGGAAAAAAAAATGACCAGCTGCCGCCCGTTCGGACTTTCATTTTTATTCTCCCTTCTCGCTGCATACTTAATTATTATTTTTTGTAAATTATTTAGAATTAACTAATCAACATATACGATTAGTCCTTAAATGCTCCTTCTAAAGCTTAACTAGTTATCTAGTTGCACAAATGTTATAACATTTGTTCAACTAGATAACTAGTTAAGCTTTAGAAGGAGCATTTAAGGACTAATCGTATATGTTGATTAGTTAATTCTAAATAATTTACAAAAAATAATAATTAAGTATGCAGCGAGAAGGGAGAATAAAAATGAAAGTCCGAACGGGCAGCAGCTGGTCATTTTTTTTCCAGCAAGGAAAAAGGTTATCTGTTCTAGTAGCACATAGGTTTAAAATATGTACAGCCAAACCAGTAAAAGATATAAACAGGGCGGGATCTAGGACTTTTCTCGAAAAGGGTGCAGTTTTCTCAAAAAAAAGTTCAAAAATTTTGTCGATCTTTTTTTAGGTCCACTAAATGGTTGGGTTGGTCGGTAGAAAATGGGTGTCATAAAACAATGTCAAAGGGGGGACCCTTAGGTTGATGAGTGGGTCGAATCCCCGAGGAAAGAGCATACGCCCCCCCCCCCCCCGCACCCCATAATAAGTTTCTTACCTGTCACCGAATCATTAACGACAACGAATTTTCTTTATATTTGCAACTTGAGCTGATTAAGTATTTTTTTTCTTGGGTTTAACTGAGTAACAACTTTGAGCAGAGAAATCTCAAATGAAAAACACTTTGGGCTGAAAAAACATTGCCTTGCAGCGTCATTTTTTAAGCATCATGGCTAAATATTACACTTTTAATTTAAAGCTAAGAGATTTTAGTCATGGTCCAAAAATGTCTAAGGTTTATTTGAAATCGTCTGCAATATGATATTTAGAAGTAAAACGTGATAAATTAAGTCTGCCAAGCTATGGGAGCGTCTTTTAAAAGTTTTCTGATGTTGACTGCACAGAATACAGGATAATCGCAAGGATTATACAACAGTATAATGTTAAATTGTAACAAAAGAAGAACACTCTGGGTGTTGAAGGGGTTAACTTTCCGCCTTCCCGCCTAATTCTCACCATGTATGGTACTAGTAGTATTACGAAAAACGCAGTTTACAGTCTAGTGCAGATTACATGACTGTGGCGTAGACATGACCTATTTTAACTTTTAACGCCGAGAACAATTGAAGAGTGTGTTAACAATTCCAAATCGATTTTATCTGTTTTTACGCCATAGAAACAATTAAAACTCTTTTGTGATATTTCTTTCAATTGGTGCGCCATTGATGAAGTAATCGCATTAAGATTGTTTTAGCTGTTTTGCTCCAAATTTTGAATGAAAATTGGAATATTTGACCTCACTCTGTCTTTTTTAGACCAAACACGACTTAATAGTTGCTTTTTGGTGAAAGGACAATCTACTCTATTCCAAAGTATCCTATACCAATCTACCCTATGCCATTATACCCTACATACCAATCTACCCTATAACAATCTACGTATATTAATCTACCCTATACTAATCTACCCTATACTAATCTGCCCTATATGCCAGTTTAACCTGTGTCGATTTGGCGCATAATTACTGAAAACTTTCAAAGTTCCAATTAGAATCGAAAAAATAACAGCACGTTTTAATTCATTTGAGTCCAAATTTTTGGACTCAATTTGAGTCTTTTACCTAAAGAAGTTGTTCTGAAGACTAAATCGCAATTTAAGCCTCAAAATCTGAAACTTGTCTCAATTAACAGGTTTTAATCCCCAATCTTCAATATCACGTACAAAATTGAAACAAAAACTACGTCATTGCATCAATTTTCCTTAGAATAACATTTACTAAAACGAGTCAAATTTCTTGGGGTCTATCCCAACAGAATCGGAGGTACCAATTTGAGGTACCAAGGCAACACGAGGATTTTTGCGTCTTCGATAGCAGCATTGAAGATCCAGAAAGGGTGTTGATTTTTGAAGATCGCGACAGTATCCAGAGTTTGATATTATATCGAGGTGTTTAGCTGTGTGACGGAACATTCAAAGTTTATCCTATTCAATTTTATCAATTTTACACAATCCACAATCAACTTGCTGGATTTTACCCCCCTGCATTTATGCACTGTTGCCAATCAAAAGAAAGCCTACATACAAAAAGCTACCGAAGGGATTATCAGCCATCACCGTATTCTCCTCGATTTTGATTGTGCAGCACAAAAAGCTTTCGCTAGTCATCATACTGGAGAATTGCTTAAAGGCTGCTATTTGTATTTATGTCATGCGTTCAATCAGAAAATAAACAAAGTGGGCTTAAAAATGACTGCATGAAACTAATCACGAACTCAATTTGACGTTGCGCTTAAGTCCAGCTCTAAGTTTTGTACCAGTTATTGAGGAGATCGAAAAAGTATGACAAATTTGATCTCGACGACTGAAAAACTTGATGAAGTATACTCAAACTTCCAGCGCACCTACATTAAAGGCAAAACCATCGGAAGGAATTATCGCGACCCTCTCTTTCCAGCAAACCTTTTTGATCATTCCAAAGAAGCAGCTGCTGGATTAATAAGGACAACAAAAGCTATAGAATGCTGACATCTTGGCGTTCTTACTCTCTCTAAAGGAAACCACTCATCCATTCACACCTTTCTGGATCAAATCAAATTGGATGCTGCCAATCAAAAACCAAATCGCAAGAAGTACAGGGAATTGAATGAGAAAAAGAAAAAACATTTGCAACACTTTTAACAAAGATTCATAATTGTGTTTTCTCGCGCAATTATGTCATTCCTAATTCTGTTCATCTATCAAAGTTTCTGAATTTTTCGAAAATTCAATGGAATTTTTAAAAAAACAACTACTTTTTGAGGTTCCCGAGGCCGTAGAGGATTGTTATTTTGGGAGGTAATAGAGGTCAATATCAAAAGAACTTTTTTTCTCCCTCGCCCCGCCACCCAGTACCGCCTTGGCCTGATACTGGGTTTTATCCCTCCTTTTGTGATCAACTAGTCAAAGCTTCAGTAATTTTTGAATTTCAATCAAAATTTGACTTCTTGGTGATTTGATCTTTGGAACTTTTGCTTTTAAAGCTCATGCATTATCCGCTAAGCTATATCGACTTGTTGTGATGTAACTTTTGCTTGTTTAAGAAATAGCCGCAACGCATTTCTATAGCAAAATTGGATTAAAATTTCTCTTCTTTCATGCCTTGAGCTCATTTTTATTTTGAACATGCCAATTTTACGATACTTTGATATTTTGTTCATGTGCGTCAATTATTCTTCGATCACAATGAATGGTTCTTTGACTTATTCGGAAATATGCTGTTTCGGATTCTTCAAGAGAATGGGGTAAGTTTCAATTGCTTTAATTATAGGGTAGAATGGTATAGGGTAAATTGGTATCGGGTAGATTGGTATGTAGGATAAAATATTATAGTGTAGATTAACACAGGGTAGATTGGAATAGGGTAGAATGTCATGGAACCGCTTTTTTGAATTTCATGTAGTTTCGACGTTTCGAATGGAATTTTTGAGATTATCTGAAAATTATATAAGCCCTGAGCTCATTTTAAGAAGATTCTTCACTTCTGAGCAGAACCACTCTCTTAAGATTTTTACAGAGATTTTACAATTGATGCTGGAAGTGTAACACGATATACAACCGCGCATGAAAAAGTGATCCGTTTTGAAATCAAGCAAATTATTTTATCATATCATGGTTGCGACTTTCCAGGAGAGCGAAGAGTATATATGCCTGGGGTTCTTTTTAATCAGATTAATTTATGAAAGAAAGTTTTAGAGTGCGATTTGATGCTGTTTTTTACGTTTTCCTAAGCAGGTGCGCAAACGACAATCATAAGAGAACTTTGAGACTACGTAAACTGCTTGAAATAAAAATTTGAAGATTTAAACGTTGATGTTGAAAATGTAACAAAAAATGTCTTGCACTTTTTATTGTTCTGCATTGAAATGAAGCAGGCCGTATAATATTTTAATTTTTTTATACGAGCCGAATTTTGAAACACTTATTCATATTGATAAAGTCTAAATTTGACAGTCTAAAACTTTGTCGGTCTAAATATTTAGCTTTTACAGGTCCAAATTTTTTAATCTAAGCAAAACAACGGAAAAAGATTATCGGAGAACAGTTATAGGGCAGTCCGAACAATCAGAAACTTTCTTGTCACGCAAGCAGTTTTGGTGCTTCATACAATTGGAGTTCCAACAAATAAAATTCGGTATTGACTGCTCAATGTTCATAAAATATCACAAATTTCTATATCAAAATCTACTGAAGAACAATTAAAAGGCAGTCGGATCATTCACAATTTTATGCTTCGTGAAAAGTATTGACGTCCTAAGCAGTTTTCGCCTTATTTTTTGAAAAATTAACGGAAAGGGTGATCTGTTTCGGCTCTGAAATCATTCCAATTGAGGCAGAATATGTGACGCTTTTTGACGCTTAATTTGACATTTTCTACTTTAAATAGCGTATGGATAAGTAAACTCCAAAAAATACAATTTTTTTTTCAGTTTTTTGAAACATTGTCAATTTTTAATTTTTTCTGACAATCCCGTTTGTACAGAAAGAGGTACTTTAACTTGGATTAATCCTACATGAGTGACCGTATGATGGGTTACGTAATGTCCAGACTGACACTAGAACTGATAAGTTGATGAGGTATGGCAAAAATCTCAAAATCAGTTCCGCGGACCTCAAGGGTAATCGGAACATTCAGGGCTTTGCAGTTTTAGAAAATCAAATTGTTTTTTGGTTTTTCAAAATGCGTTCAGTCGGCACGTGTTCTGCTAATTTTCGCTTTGCGGTGCTGATTGCGTTGCGGGTTGCGTTGCGATCTGTATTTTTTTTTGAAACTTAGTCAAAACACTATGCTTAAGCCCTTCAGCAATGTTAATTCCAGATGTCACTTACTACGCATCGTAAAAATCAAAAAATGGGGACAATCAGATAGACCAGTTTTTGAGGAAACCATTCCGAGTAACCTAGTTCGAGATATGCGCCCTCTTCCATCAATTCTACCTCTTCACACAAAAAGGAATTGCACCTCAGGAAGGTTTCATTAACCTTCTCCTCGGACACTATGTAGCGTCGAATAGAGTTGGCCAAAAGTGTATGGCAACGTACAGGGTGATCCTACAGCAATTTCATTGTATCGCACCTGGTAGTATTTCAGCAAGCTCCTCAATGCTGCCTGCATCTAAATTCAGATGCTAACAATCGATTTGTAAAGAATTCCTGTATAAGGTTGCAGTTGCACAGCTTAGAAGAATAGTTAAATGGTTGCAGGCGCGGATCTAGGAATTTCTCGAGGGGGGGGGGGGGGGGATTTAAAGAAGATATTTTTAAAAACTTTGTTCGACTTTTTTCTTAGGTCAACCAAATTGATTTTCTGAGCTCTCCCAAACCTCTACAAAAATCGCGTTTTTTCGGCGCGTGCTCCCCTCTCAAAATAAGTATAGATTGGCGCGAAAGGCGCCTTTAAAAAAATTAAGGTCAGACAGCCAAAAATGGATATCTCAAAATATTACATAGGGGGGAAACAATGGGTCGGCAGGGGGTCGAATCCCTGAGAGGGGGATTCCCCTAAATCCCGCCTTCCCCTAAATCCGCTACTGAATTTACTGTTTTGTTTCAGGGATACCAAAACAGGCTACTCTAATTGATAAAATTAGGATTGAAACAGAGTTAGAGTATCATACCGGTCGTTAGTTAAAATTAAGCTAGCAAATGATCAAAAGCATTCAAAAGCTAAACCGCTTTTGGCAGAAACCAATTTTGATCATCAGCATGAACATGAATTATCATCTCCTGAGGTTAAATGGCAGCAATGCTACTCATTTCTGTCAAGTTATGACTACTTCACATAATGGCTTTACGGTTTTAGTACGGGAGTTTAATAAGTTTCTTAAAAAATTCAGCAACATCGATTAAAATTTAAGATGCTGATTTGAAATAACTGAAGAAATGAACTAAGCAAAAAGCGTTAAACATAATGTTTCTCGATTCTCGTATAACACGAGACAAAAAAAACTAATAAGAAAAGTTATTTAATGTTTTAATGATTTTATAAGAGGGCAAATTACTTAACAAAAATTGAAGGAGTCATTTTGGTTTTTTTTCAGTCAAACGAAATAGCGCTTTGAGCTTTGAATACTGGGTCAATGGATGAGCAAATAATTTCAAAATGAGTTCCGTATTTTGCTTAATAAACTTCTATAAAATTCCGCTTTTGGAAAAATGTTCATATATCGAAATTTTGCAGAAATTTTTCTTACAATCAATCAAACTTTTTTTTTGTTAAAATTGCAGAATTTGTACCTCGTACAATTTTCTTGGGCTTGAAAAAGGCTCAATTTTACATCATTTGCTCATCAGTTGATTGGCGTAATTTTTGTTTGGTTGACTAAAAAAGTCGAAATTTTAATATCAACCCAAATTGAGGCAAGTTTGATTGAAATTGTTCGAAAAACCGATTATGATCGATTCTAATGGTTTTGCAGAGATTTTCTGAGAAAGAAAAAATATCATTCATTCAAAAACAATTATAATTTTCATGAAAATGTTTCAATAATGATCGATTACAAATCTTTTAATCATGTAAAATTGGTAGTTGGCCGACCAACAGTGCTTTAAAAACGGGGTAACAATTTATAAAAATAACAAAAGTTTTTTTAAACAGCAAAACTGAGACTTTTATAAAAACTAGGTTAAAAAAACTTGTTTGAACTAGGGTTTTTGTTCCTCCCAAAAAAGTGTTTTAACTTTTTTTAGTTGAAGAAACATTGAGTGATTCTCAGATTTTATCATCATCTAGTATTTACACTAGTATTTACACTAGTATCGATTGCTGAAATTTTGGCTGATATAATCTACTTCAGCTCTATAAAAATCTGAAATGTCTTGTAATTTAATTTTGAATAATTAGATTGACATCAATGAACTCAATCGTTTCATGATCCAGAAGTTTTTTGCTCTTGCTCTAGGAACGTGAAATTGTTCTAGAAGAAGCCTGCATGGCGCAAAATTAAAAAAAAAACAGAATACTTCCAAGTCTGCAGACCAAATTAAACAAGTTAATTTTTAAACGAATTTTCAGTTGCGACGTTTGTTGATTAATCAGGGCGATAAAATGACTAGTTCAATAAGATTCGTTAGAAAAGAAAAACGAAACAAAGTTACTCTTTTGAGCTTTTAAGAAATAACGGAATACAAACGCTCGATTTATTAAATCAGATCAGTGTGACTTTCCAAAATAACTGCTTTTGACTTACAGTTTTATGCCAGTTGGGAGGTATGGTTGCATTGATTCAGAGACCAATTCAACGATCAAATCTCAAAAAAATTTTCCTTTTGAAATCTAGCTCACCACTCAGACTTTCCAAACAGAAAGATTGCTGTGAAACGCTCATTATTAAGCTGACTTGACTAAAAGAGCGCTGTTATACTTTGATGCTGGAAGTTTAACGCACATTGTTTATGCATGGCTAAATATCCCGCATCGCAAAGTTGTTCCAAATTCAAATGAGGCAGGATAATTGTTCCAACTTTCAATATTCGGGTGGGTTTTTTTCTTCAGACAATTTTCGACTTTTTACCTAGCCATTTTTGACGGAATTTTTTTATATCATTCAAAAAGTATTGTTGTCCTGAGCTTAAATTTGAAAAGAATTTCACCTGTGATCATTTTTCGTAAAGTTATGGGGGTTTAAAGATTGCCATTTTGTCCAATTTGGGACAATTAACGCGCGATAAATTTCGCGCTATTAACGCGTAAGCGGAGATTTAATCCGTCTGAGAAATCGTGCCAAATTGGTCAAAAGAAGCTTATTTGCCATAATTGATCTGTTACAAGGAGCGAAATCTATCCTTTTGTGCTTAATATGGCATGTGGGGGGATGATTTTTATAAAAAAATTTCAAATTTCGGAAAAAAAAGCTTTCGCTTTATTTTATTACCTTTAATTTTTTTAATAGATTATTACTGCTCAATAAACATTAAAAGGCAGTCGGAACATTCAGGGCTTCGCCCTGATACGAGCAATCTAGTTGGTATTTTATTTCCATTCACTATTCTTAATATTCAGCTTTAATTTCATAGTTTGTCAATATTTCATTAAACAAAATCTATTCGGGAACAGTTTATGGACAGTCAAAATACTCATGGTTTTGCCTTGATACGAGCAGTTTTGTTTAGTTTACGCGTAGCGACAAATTAACTGGAGTTGGGACAAACTAATGTACAGTTGGAATCTTCTTAACATTCTCCACCCCTTTCAAGAAAGAGGGGAGATTGTTCAGTAGATCAAAATGAAGAATCAAAATGATTTTCGACCAAAATGATTTTTCGACGAATTAGAATGCAGCAAAATTAGAATTCTCAATAGAAATGGAACCTGATCTAAACTATATTTTAGGATTGGATAAATTGGATATTTTACCACTGTAAAGTTTTTAATATTAACCAATCATAATCCATCTAACTAACAACCCACTTATTTGTAAGTGCTAAAATTACTTGTAATTTCAGCACCCGAGAGATTTGAATTTAACTTAGAAATTAGTTGTCTCTCCAAGAGAACTTCAGCAGCCGCAACAAACCAGTATACCCTAGATCTATTGAGCCTAGCAGAGACTAGTTAAACACCCTGAGACGAGAAAGTATAAGAGTAAGATTAGGATCGGTATTAGACTAAGAAGTTGCACGAATCTACCCGGTCGAAAATAAGATAGCGTGACGAGCAGACGGTGCACCCTATCCGAAATTACTCTATGAGTTATACCACATCGGTCATAACTCATCTGGTGCGACCATAAGTCTCGAATAAGACCTTAATAGCTTAGAACTAACCAAAAATAGATTAGAAATTAGACAAAACATTTTCAAAATGTTATACGATAATAATTTAATCGAAATGTCTCTACGACTCAAAGATCAGAGCCGATATTCCGAGCAATAATAGAACTACCCGAAATTGGAAGAAGACCTCGAACAAGAGACGACATACGACAAAGTAGAAACTTACCATATAGTTTTATGATTGTACGGCAAAAGCCAACACAAACTTTTATATTTAGAATCTTATTAGTAATGAATTTAGATTTTCATCTGCAAACATAAATTTTGAAGTCAATCTTTATGATCATTTCAGGCGCTAAACAGAATTATTAATGTACAATAACGATTGATAAGAAGATCTCAGATCGTTTTCTTTTAATTTCTGCAGTGTTATATAAAACATAATTGAAAAACATTTATTGAAAATGAAAATAAAAATTAGTAGCATGACAATAAATTGTTAGTAATCATAAATCATCTGTTGTCCCAGCTTCATCGCCTAAACATAACAGCAATCATAAGCTCACTAATATCATTAAAATACTTAATCTTTTCCTTAATTAAATTTAAACCATTTTAAACTTAAATTCACTTAATTTTAAAATCAGATCATCAAGGCTTATCCTTGGATCTTAATTAATTTTCTATTTCACTAAATTTAAAACCTGATCATCATGGCCTATCCTTGGATCAAAAAGAACAATTTTGTTCTCCCCCACCCACTTAGCAAGTGTCTAACGACCTCAAACGTCGATTCACTATCCAACCCTTCCAAAAGACCCAAGATTAATAAAAAATTTTTAATAAAACTAACCATTCAAATTCAAACAGACTCATACATATACATACTATCGCTTCATACAAAATCATTTTGACTTACATACTCCATCAAGACAACCACACCATCGTTTTCAGTTTCTTAACTCGAAGTACACTTCACCATTTTTTCTAAATTTCACCTATTGCATCAAGGATACTAACCTCCACGGCATCCTCCGCAATTATGACCCAGTAACACAAATGTATATATTTTGTCCCATCACGAAGACCTTTAACGTCGAAGAATTCAGACCCTTCCTTATCCCACATGAATTTATCCAGCCTGTTGAAATCCCAATATTAGAATTCATTCACAATACTAAATATAATCACAAAATATATAACCTCATTCAAAACACACCTTATGAGTTTGCAGTAGGCACCGAAGAACTAAAAACCATTAAAGCACTTCAATTGCTTTGGCCACTGCTCCAAACTAAAAACATCATTCGCATACTAGCAAAATTACTAACAACATCGGACATGATACACAACATCTTCCCTCACGGCTTTTTCCCAGACGATTAACAGGTAAGTATAATTTAAAAATATTCTTAACTAATAAATTTAAATTAGTACTAACCATTCTTTATTCATGTTTCTTTTACATTTTTAGTCTTCATACCACGATCATCTGCAAAAAAAAACAGAAAAGAAAAATAAAAAATAAACTTGTTAAAATTCTTCTAAACTTCATTAATATTTTGCACAAGATATTATGATAAAATTCATACCAAATGTAGTAAATTAATTTATAAATTATTTCCCCATAAAGCAGTAAATTTAATTAAGATGAAAATTTATAACTTTAAATTTCCCCCAAAAAACAGTAAATTTGAAATTCTATGTAATAAAATGATAAAATGAAAATGCAGTACTAACCTTTTGATATTTTCATTCACTCGCACCAGAAATCTATCCAAACTCGCACAGCTCGCCCACGAAGAATTGTTTAAATAATGATTTTAAGTTTCAAGTTTTCACACTCAACAACTCTAACACACGATAACAAGTTTCAAAATTTCCTTTAACCCGGTTGGAAAGGAATTATATACTAAATCAAACTAACCAACGCAGCTTACTAAAACCACAAATCATAAAATAACAGCATGACTAAGAAAAGAAAACCAACGGTACCCAAACCGGATTAACCCAGTTTAAAACTGGATAATTTATTCTTTTGAAGACTATTATAAAGTCTAAGAAAGAAATAATAAAACACAAAAAAGTCGCAAGACAAACCCATAACAAAAACAACTTGATTTTTAAAAAAAAGGACACAACCAAAGACACATAAGAAAGACCAACCTAAACCCAACATAAAACGTTATCACATAACAGGACCTCACAAAAAAAACCGCACGAAATCATACTCCCACTCCTGGCCTAACCCACCAGAGAGGACGTCCTGAGCATGCTCTATAGCCGGCCTACATCCACGCTTTGTGACCACACTTCTATTTTTAATAAGAGGTACTCAAGGGTGAGTTACTCTTCAAAAGAACCGAACTAAAACAAAATGCTTTTGTGAAAACAACTAACTAAATTCATGATTAAAAAACCAAACTAATAAAATTTTATAAAGTGTAAATTATACCTTGCAGTATATAGATCAACACACAACAACAAAGACGAACATCCAAAGACAAAATGATCCCATCACACTCGAATAAGAATGGCTAACCACAACCGATATGCCGTCCACAATCACAACTCAAAGGATTTAGAGTACGACTTGACTTCGCAGAAAAGGACTTCATTGAACTAGACCAATGACCACCTCGATGTTCAAGTATACGTACAGATCCGAGTTACGAGGCATCCCTTCCACACACGATCTCCATGCCATTCTCAGACAAGGTTGAACACAAAACAAGTTCTCTACATAATACAGAAAAAACCGTCATAGCAAACCATTTTGAAATCATTGGGAAACACAGTCGTTGTCACAAGACGACACAACGATTGATGTCCCTAATTCCAGCGTCCTGGAACTTCTTTAACAAAAGAAACTGGACAAGAATATGATGTTCGCCAAATACCAACGTTCATCATCCATCCTTTGAATTGCAGAAAGATAATTCTAAAAACTCTGTAAAACCCGGGGGGTGGAACCTGATCTAAACTATATTTTATGATTGGATAAATTGGATATTTTACCACTGTAAAGTACTTAATAATAACCAATCATAATCCATCTAACTAACAACCCACTTATTTGTAAGTGCTGAAATTACTTGTAATTTCAGCACCAGAGAGATTTGAAATTAACTTAGAAATTAGTTGTCTCTCCAAGAGAACTTCAGCAGCCGCAACAAACCAGTATACCCTAGATCTATTGAGCCTAGCAGAGACTAGATAAACACCCTGAGACTAGAAAGTATAAGAGTAAGATTAGGATCGGTATTAGACTAAGAAGTTGCACGAATCTATCCGGCCGAAAATAAGATAGCGTGACGAGCAGACGGTGTACCCTATCCGAAATTACTCTATGAGTTATACCACATCGGTCATAACTCAGAAAGCTCAGTGCTAAAATACTGTATTTATTTATAGGGGTGGATATTCTTAAGCAGGTACCAAAGGGGAGGATTTTTAAGTAGATCCTACAATTCTTTTGCAGCTAGAGTCAAAATCTGTGAGTGTGGGTGGGGATTGGTTGTGATTTTATTGAACTTTGAAACAACCAAGTTCTCTTTCCATGTGAGGGTTGCTGGATCACTTTGAGCTTTCCTTTCTTGGAACAAATAATCTCGAGGTCTTGGACCAAGTGATCAAAAAATGAATCAAACCAGTTTTTTTTAGCTGGAACTGCATTTTCTAGTAAATACATACCGGAGTATAACTGTTGATCGTTACTTAAGCAAATGGCAACTAACAATTAGTTTTTCAAATCTAATACCCTAAAATAATTGGAAAACGTTTTCTTCAAACTGTTTAGAAAACAAAACAGCTTTTTCTATTCAACCCAAACAAAAAACTTCTCTGTAGAAAGTTTTCAGCCTGACTGTAAGTATCGATTACTTGTTTTCAATTTAAAATGAAAAACTTACGCGCAATCAATTTTGCAAAAAAAATTGGTACCAAAATTTTTTTATTCCAATTGTTTGAAATTTTTACTTTTTTTCAAGAAAATATGTCTGATGCTGAGTTCTTCAGAGCGTTTTTTTTTCCATTTCCAAATGTATTTCAATTTTAAACGAAGCAATTTAATTTGGCTTGTATTTCAACTGCTAGTTTTAGTTAATTTTGTTTATAAGCTTTGTTAAAGTTATAGCTTTGAATTATTTTTTGAAAAAATTAAAACCTATTTTTTTATTAGAACCTAATCAAAAAACTCAAAAGTAATTAAAATTATAGAAAATTCGAATATAATTTAAAACAGACGGATTATGTAGAACTTTACCCCGTTACAAAAAAAAATTTTGCTTTACGGAAATCACACAAGCAAGAAAATAATTTGAATATTCTTTACCTTTAAATTTGCGTCTTATGAAGAAGCTATTTTATGGAGTTTTGTTTTAAAAAATGAAGAACTCATGTATTATTACTCAAAAATGTTTGTCTATAACGAAGCTTGCAATTGGAAATCTTTTCTTTTTGATTTTAATTTTTCAATATATGGGAGTTCTAAAATTTTCATAAATCTCACAATGATTTTTGTTGCTTTTTATCAATAAGAGCATAACATGCATTTGAAATTTTAAAACTTAATCCAATTGTGCTACTAGAGACTACCTTTCATTCAAACACTACTGGAATGAACATAAAAGAAGATTACTGCTTAAATTAGGAACCATTAGGAATCTTTCAGGCACCTTTAATGTTTTTACTGTTTAACAGAAAAGGGTATAGAAATTTTTGCCATACAGCCGCACTTTTTTCGAGAAAAAAAAATTAGCATGAAAAATCTCTAGGTTCTTTCTCCAGGAAAAATTTAGATTCTTTCTCGGTTGAATCCTTGCGCGTGCTAATCAGAGTTTGTATGCTTTCTATGCTTGCTCGTACTGAAAAGAAATGAATTGCTATCGTTTTTATACAGATATTGTAGCAGCGACTTCAAAAAACTGATTTGAATTGATTTGAATCTCAAGTTTGTTGGTGCGGGTGTGACTGCGGTTTTTAAAGCGAAGAGCTAAAATACTCTGACGCAACTGCTGCATCTGAATAAGCTACTCATGGATCTTGAGGTGAGATGCGCTCCCAACTTGTTAAAAATGAGCGATTTAATAGATGAAAAGTCATGGAGTGAAAAATCAGGAATCCATTCAGTTTGCGATTTTGAATTATGAAATGGCTTGGGCGGGGAACACGAAACATTATTTCACATTTAATTCTTGGATAAAAATGACACGATATTAATTGTTGTTCCGACTTTCGTAACGAAATTAACGGAATATTTGTGCTCGGGGTGGTTTTTTTCTTCAGACAAATATCGACTTTTTAACTAGCCATTTTTGACGGATTTTTTAAATATCGTTAAAAAGAATGTTGTTGTGAGCTTAAAATACCTAAAGATTTTTCAACTGTTACTACTTTTCATAAAATTGTGGGGGTTTGAAGATTGCCATTTGAGCCAATTTGGGAAATTAACGCCGCGATATATTTGGCGCTATTCACGCGTAAGCGGAGATTTAATCAGCTTTAAAAACTGTTCCAAATTGGTTAATGGTAGCTTTTTTGCCATAACTGATTTGCTACTAGGAGCTAAATCTATCACTAGATTTGTAACTTGTAAGGCCTGTGGAGGATGGTTTTCACAAAAAAAATCCCAAATAAAAAAATTCGTTACATCGTATTACGTTTTATTATTTCATGTTATTTCTGCGCCACAGACCTTAAAAGGCAGTCGGAACTTTTAGGGTTTCACCCTGATACGAGCTGTCTTGTTCCAACTTTAGCAACAAAAAAAAAACGGTATACTTGTGGTCGGGTGTAATTTTTTCTTCAGACAATTTTCAACCTTTTAACGGAATTTCTAAGTATCATTCAAAAGATATTGTTATCTTGAGCTTGAAAAGATATTTCACATGTGATAATTTCGCCTGTGATCTAAAGTTGAAAAGATATTTTACCTGTGATCACTTTTCGTAAAGTTGTAGAGGTTTGAAGATAGCCATTTTGGTAAATTTGGAACGGTTAACACGCTAAATATTTCGAGCTATTAACGCGTAAGCGGAGATTTAAACCGTTAGCTTTTTATAGCGTGTGGAGGATGATTGCACAAAAAATACAAAAAATCTCAATTTTTAATTTTTTTGCTACATTTAAATTTTTCATGCTTTTACTGCTCCATTGAACTTAAAAGGGAGTAAAAAAGTTTAGGGCTTAGCCTGATAGGAACAGGCTTGTGTTGAAATTAACATCGATGCTTTAAAATCAATGATCCTCGATAATAATCTAATGTTATTGAGCTACCAATTTTATCCTTTAAATAATATAAGAAAAAATAATTTTTAACAGTTTTCGAACAGTTCTAGAGCAGTTTGCATTCTGTTATTTTTTGTTTATTCTTTGAAAACAATTGGGTTGCTGAATTTTCTACCCCATTTTCTGACACCTAATATAATATCATTACATCAATTTAAGTCACTTCTTTTTCGGACCAGGAGCGCTTCCCACGTTTTTTTCAATTTATGTTCTCAATTAGCTGATTTCGAAATCATATTGCGGCGACCCAATATCTTTTGTCGCAGTTTTCAATGAATATAACAGAATATTTGTCCTAAAGTTGTTTTCTTGTTTCAGACCAGTTTCAGTGACAAAAGTAATACTTTTTAGAAGACAAATTTGAAGTTTTCCGAAAGTATTCTTTTCGCGGTTGTAAGTAATTTAAGATTTTTTTTAACTGCAACAACTTTGGCCTATTTCTAGATGTTTGAAAATGCCTACTCCATCAAGTTAATGGAATAGTTAATGCCGTTTTTTGTTATCCATGATGCTCAAATGGTTAGCGGAAATTGTTCAATTGCGGTGATTTTCAGAGCAGCAAAAGCATTTCAAAATTAACTGAGGTAATCTTATTATTCCATGATTTAATAGAAATTTTCAAATCATAAAAAAATTTCATAATAAAATTCATAATGAAATAGTTTTAGTTAATTTTTATGCTTCGAAAAAATTGAGATCCAAAAAACGAACAATAGGAGGCAGTAGCGTACCAAGGGAGTGGGGGGTCAACCGCCTTTTTGCTCAATTCTGGTTGCGAATTTTTTCCAAAGGGTCCCCCATTGATTTAATTTTACGAGATCCTTTTTGACTGGCCAACGTCAAAATTTTAAAACATTTGCCTGGGTCCTTATAGTAATTTTAGGGAGCTCAGAAAATCAAAATGGTCGACCTAAAAATATATAATTTTTTTAAAAAAAAACCGCCCCCTAGAAAAATTTCTGCGCACGCCACTGACGGAGGTAGATAGGGCTGTGCAAAGATATAAAAAATTTCTTATACGTTACGCTGAAAATGTGAGGGCGATATATTTTGACTGAGTTACACTTTTCTAATTTGAAAAAAAAAAGATAGCTGTAGAGACGGATTTTTGAACACCATATCTTTCTGCGAAAGTCTGTCTCTACAGCTATCTTTTTTTCAAATTAGAAAAGTATATCTCAGTCAAAATGCATGACGCTCACTTATTCAGCGTAAGGTATGAAAAAATATTTATGTTTTTGCACAACCCTATCTCCTTCTATCAGTGGCGTGTGCAGAAATTTTTCTAGTGGGCGATTTTAAAAAAAAAATCTTTTTTTTTTTAAATTTTTTATTCTCAAATTCTTCAGTATTTGGCGCATGCCTTTCACCAGTCGCTAATCAGATTGTTTCGAGGGGTGAGCGCGCGTCAAAAACTTCCAAAGAGTGCCTAAGAACGCCTTTTTCGGCATTTTTTCCAAAAATTCGCATGCGGCACAAAAAATTTGGTCAAAATAGGGTCGTTATAGAGATTTGGTAAAGCTCAGAAAATCAAATTAGTCAACTTAAAATAAAACCATCATAAGTTTGGAAATTTTATGAAAATTCCCTCTCCTCCTTTTGAGAAAATACTGGATACGCCCCTGCAGTACTTATTTCTTTTTAAAACAAAACATTCCATTCGAATGATAAATTTTGTCAAGCGCTTCAGATATCCTTCAAATTTAATTTGAAATAAGACTGCTTGTATCAAGGCAAACTCCTGAATTTTCCGACCGCTTTTAAAGTTCTATAGAGCAGTTATAACATGAAAAAATTGAATGTAAAAAAATGAATTATTTTTATTTGAGATTTTTTATTATGAAATTCATCACTCCACACGCCATATAAAGTACGAAGTGACACATTTAGCATCTATTATGGCAAATAAGCTTCCTTTAACCATTTTGGATTGATTTCTAAGATGTTTTAAATCTCCGTTTACGATTCACTAGCGCGAAAAATGTCACGAGGTAATTGTCCAAATTAGCCAAAATTGCAATCCTTAAACCGCCGTAACTTTACCAAAAAAGATAACAGGTGGAATATCTTTTTGAAATTAAGCTCAGGACAGCAATACTTTTTGAATGATTTAAAAAAAAAATCTGTCAAAAATGGAGAGTTTAAAAGTCGAAATGAAACAACACCAGAGCAAAAAAGAACACCTGAGCACAAATATTCCGTTTTTTTTTCCTTACCAAAGTCGGAACAAAAAAAGATGATCGACATATACCGTTTTTATTGAAATAGTTTAGAAAATTTGTACATTCATGATTGATATTGCCAGAATGTTCAAAGATGGCAATTTAAAGCAGGGCAAAACCTTGGAATCAATTTTTTGAAGTCAAATTCTTTTGAGCAAAATTTTTCCTCATAATATCCTACTATTTTCCAATAAAACTTGACGCGAAATATTAAGAGGCAAAACATTAGGTTGGGTTGGAGTCTATATCTTTCGTCATCCGTTTTGTATACGGAAAATTTCCAATTTGAAGCGCTAAATAACAAAATCTAATATTAGCGCCATATTTTTCTTTGACTGATCGAACGCAGCAAAATATTAGTCTTTAAGTTTCCCGAGTTTTTAAAGTACCGACGAACTATGGAATCGAGCGGCAAAAATTATAAGAAACTTTTAAATAATTTTTTATGTTTTAGTCGGGTTACCTCATTACCTCATTACCTCAAAATAAAGGAGAAAAAAACTGTTTTCGATTTGAAAAAAAGCGATTATTTGCAGGGGCGAATCTGGAATTTTTTTGACAAAAATATCCAATTTTTGGGAAAAAGTTTTTTGAAATAAACCAATCGAATTTTCCGAGGTCTGCTAAAACACTAAGAAAGCACCTATTTGTTTTTTTTTAAATTGGCCACAATTCACAGAGTCTTACTGGTTTGCGAATAAAAGAAATTTTTGTTCTGCGTATACCTTTTATAGATGATGCTGTTGTAGTTTCTGATTCGGAAAATGTTTTTGATCGTTTATTGAATTTTTTTTGTCGATTAAATCTCGAAGATTTTGAACTTTTTGTATTGTAGTTGTGTCAGATTCCGAAACTGCGTTTTGTGTTTTGGAAAATATATGTTTAACAATTTAATTTTGTTTTGTGAGTTTTGCATTCTTTTTTTTTGATCTGATGTATCCTATCTTTTGTTTATGCAATGTAATTACAAGATCGTATCTTTCCTTTTTATTAAGCAATTATGAAGTATTATTGTTTGTTTGTTTCCTAAACTTTCTCTTGACATAAGTGTTGGAGTGATGGGTGCAAGATCCAATGGTTAATTTTTTAAATTTCCTAACCTATTAACCCTTACATTTTTTGTGAGGCTATTCCAACCCTGGTGGATAAATTTTCGTGCATAGACGGGTTGGAGAGAGAGTATGTCGATTCGTTAGAATGATTTTACTCATTCTCGAGTGGTACCTTTTATAAAAAAAATTAATCTTACTTAGGGTTACGCTTTGTGATCAAGAGCTGGGGAAAGGTAAACCAATCCACCAATTTCAGGGATAATCAGAACACAAGTAGATTGTTAGATACTGTTTTGAATAAAACTATTTTTATGATATTTTTTAGCTTAGATCGATTAGGAGGAAGGGCAAAAGAAGGATGAGAAACCGAAGTTCTTATCTGTTTATCCTAATTGAAAGGTTAGTTAGTTTGAAAAATTTCAATTAGTCCTGGGTCGTTTGTTAGGGTTGTAGTCGACGTTTGAGGTCGTTAGACACTAGTCTTTAGAATTGAGGGGAACAAAATTGTTCTGATTTATCCAAGGAAAGCTTTGATGATCAAGTGTTTCGAATGATTTCAAACTGAGATTAAGTTGAAATTGAAAAGATCCAAGGATAGCCTTGTTGATCTGGTTTAAAGAAATGTTTATGTTTAATTAAAACAGGGATATGCTTTGACAAGATTTAATTTAAAATTAAAAGTTTAAGAAAAGATTAGAATTTAAAGTGTAAATGATGATAGTTATTGAGTGATTATGTGCTATGTTTCAGATGAAGAAGAAATGAAGCAAGATTAAAAATGACAAAACTACTTGAGAATCCAGGAACTAATTTAAATTAATTTAAAAACTAATTTTTTTTGTTCAATTAATTTTAATTTTCAAAGTTTTCAAAGTTACTGCAGATTTCTTAGAATAAACGACTGATCCAAATCGGCTCTGTATTATATCCTTACTACTTATACGTAGAATTTCTGTGACGTTGTTCGGGTTTTGACCTGGTGTAATCTTGATAACTCCTTTGGATTGATTAGTTTTATTGAGACGTGGAGGTAAGCTCAATAAGTTTTCAAAAGAGTTTAACATTTTGCTATGTGTTTTTGATCTTATTTCTACTGTAATTGCTATACCTAATTTTGTAGAGGTCTGTTTGAAACTCTGAGTTTATCCTCTGTTTGGCTCACTCATAGAGTAAATTTAGATAAGGTACACCGTCTGTTCGTCACGCTATCTTATTTTCGGCCGGATAGATTTGTGCAACTTCTTAGTCTAATAGCAACCTTAACCTTGCTCTTATATCTTCTAGTTTTAATAGATCTAGTGTATACTGGTATTTGCGAGGCTAGATATCATGAACTGTTCTGAGGAAGAGCAACTGCTTGCTAAATTAGACTTATTCTGTTCTGGCTGAAACTATTTTTAGTTTCAGCCTTACAAATTCTTTGAAGTGTTAGTTATGAATCATGATTGACTATTTCTAAGTATCTTACAGAGATATTCATCAGAAATTTATTAGGATAAAATAAATACTTGCTTTGAACAGGTTCACTGGATCAGCCAAAAACGGAGGCATCAACGTAACACCAAAGAAAATTCGGGTAGTGAGCGGTTCAAGTACCTGACAAAACGACAAATCACATAAAGATGTACGTTTTGACTTGTACTGGTTCATTGATGAATTCGAGGCTTTAATTTGGCGAAGCACTAAAAGCTACTAGATTTAATTTTCACATTTTATTTAACTGGCTGACTTGACACGAAGCTATCAAGGTTTTTGATTAACCTTTCTCATTGCTTTTTCAAAACCAGCTTAGATAAAACTGCTTTTTAAACACTTCTCAAGGTTATTTTTCCTGTAAAATTTCTGTTAACTGATTTGTTTGTTCTTAAAAGCATCTCAGGTAATTTAAATAGTTGATAAATGCTATCAACTTTCCGTAGGACCTTTTTATCACAGTGAGCAGATCAGTAAATTGAAAAAAGAATTCAGTTGTATTTTCAACCATTAATTGAATCCATCTTTGCTGGGGTGGGGTAATACCTTTAATTTGAAAGGATCATGTATAAAAAGCGTAAGGGGTACAATTTATTTTACAAATCTGTGGCTTCACTTCTTTTATCACATATTCAAGTTGGTCAAAGTTGTGACGCATAATCTTGAATTGTCCTTAAAATCATTTAGAAGTCAACTTCATTAATAATCAGTTCGCAACAAGTGCAACAGTTCAAACGAGTTTGCAACAGTTCAAACGAGGTCTGTTTGAAACTCTGAGTTTATCTCCTGTTTGGCTCACTCATAGCGTAAATTCAGATAAGGTACACCGTCTGTTCGTCACGCTATCTTATTTTCGGCCGGATAGATTTGTGCAACTTCTTAGTCTAATACCAACTTTAACCTTACTCTTATATCTCCTAGTTTTATTAGATCTAGTGTATACTGGTATTTGCGAGGCTAGATATCATGAACTGTTCTGAGGAAGAGCACTGCTTGCTAAATTAAACTTATTCTGTTCTGGATGAAACTATTTTTAGTCTCAGCCATACAAATTCTTTGAAGTGTTAGTTATGAATCTAGATTGACTATTTCTAAGTATCTTACAGAGATATTCATCAGAAATTTATTAGTATAAAATAAATACTTGCTTTGAACTGGTCCACTGGATCAGCCGAAAATGGAGGCGTCAATGTAACACCAAAGACAATTCGGGTAGTCAGCGGTTCAAGTTCCTGACGAAACGACAAATCAGATCAAGATTTACGTTTTGACTCGTACTGGTTCATTGATGAATTCGAGGCTTTAATTTGGCGAGGCACTAAAAACTACTAGATTTAATTTTCACATTTTTTTTAACTGGCTGACTTGACATGAAGCTATCAAGATTTTTAATTAACCTTTCTCATTGCTTTTTCAAAACCAGCTTACGTAAAACTCCTTTTTAAACACTTCTCAAGGTTCTTTTTCCTGTAAAATTTCTGTTAACTGATTTGTTTGTTCTTAAAAGCATCTCAGGTAATTTGATTAGTTGATAAATGCTATCAATTTTTCGTAAGACACTTTTATCACAGTGGTCAGATCAGTAAATTGAAAAAAAAATTCAGTTGTATTTTCAACCATTAATTGAATCCATCTTTCCTGGGCTGGGATAATACCTTTAATTTGAAAGGATCATGTATAAAAAGCGTAAGTGGTACAATTTATTTTACAAATCTGTGGCTTCATTTCTTTTATCACATATTCAAGTTGGTCAAAGTGGTGACGCATAATCTTGAATTGTCCTTAGAACCATTTCGAAGTCAACTTCATTAATAATCAGTTCGCAACAAATCATGCCATTATGAAAAGTTTTTATCGCGTTTTGCTAGAGACAAATTCATGTCCGGTGTATCCTCGGGGCAGGGAAATTTTATTTAAAACCGAAGGGGAAAGGATTGGGGCCAGTTTTTTTTGTTGTAGTCCAATTAAAGTGGTCTTAAAGCTCCCTTTTTGAGGATACGAGGGCAAGTGTCACCGCTGGTTTCGTTAAAGTACCAAGGACTGTTTTCAGTTTAGACGAGGGCGCGATGCCATCCGAGCCGGTAAAAACTTCTAGCAGTCGACCCAGTGGCCAGATGTCATGAAGTATCCACACGAAGTCATCTTTTTCAGGTGGTTCCTCGGGTTGCGTCCATTTAGTCCTTTTGATGAGAGTCAGAGCTTACTGTTTAAGAAAACGCTTCCAGAAGATGTAAAGTCTATTTTTTATTGGACAGTTTACTAGTTTACTGGTAGATGGTTTGTAGAAGGCTGTTGCCGGAGCGTAGACAAATGAACGACCCATTAGCATGTGACTGGGTGTCAGTGGGAGGTTGTCGAGAAGGTCCCTACTGGCGAGCGTTAGCGGACGTGAACTGAGGATTGCCTCAGTCTCGGCTACGATAGTAGAAAATAGATCTCTTGATAGTCGGTTAGAACCGAGATTTAGTCAAAATGCTCGTTTTATCACTGAGATGAGTCGCTCTCACGCGTCGCCAAAGTGGGGGCTGACGGAAGATTTAGGCGCCATGCGATACTGTGGATTTGCAGCGTTTCAGTTAGAGTGGTTTCGTTGGAGTCAATTGATTCAGAGCGTAGTTGTTTACGAACGCCGACGAAGTAAGTAGCGTTGGCAGAGATAAAAAGCTTAGGTGTGCCTCTCCTAGCAATGACGCGCCTAATTGCCTTAATGCAATTGCTCGTAGCAAGATTCTCTGTCGATTCCAGGTGAACCGCGCCAGTAGAGAGGCATGTGGAGAGGCAAATTTAGCTTTTTTCAGTGTTATCTTTTGTTGCGATGTATAGTGGCCCTATGTTACCAATTCCTGTTTTTCTGAGCGGAAGCAGATCGACAGACGGATCGTCGAAACGAGTTGGAGGCAAGTTCGCCTTGAATGGATCTAACCCTCTGCTTTGGAATCTTCTGCAGATAAAACAATTACGTTTTATCTGTCTGATTGCTTTTTGGATCCCATTGATGACAAAACTTTGTTACAGGTAATTGCGAACGTACTCAGTGCCGTGATGCATGCGCTCTCGAATGAGCGCTCTCAATCATCATGCGCACAATAGGTTACTTTGAGCTTAGAAATTTTGGATGCTGGGATGAATTTACCAGAGATATGTTTCCATTGTTCGGCGTTGCATAAAATAAAAATTTCACCAAATATTTTTGCGCAATAACTTTTCAGGTTTCCGAGTGATGCAACCCAGGACAAAACAGTGATGCTAACTGTCCAAAGTTGAGTGGAGTGGAGCTTCATTGACATTTCATCAGTAGTGAACATGCACAGCCGTGCGCCCATAAGGGCGGCTTGTAATTCCAGTTTCGGAGTGCTCTCTTGGATCAGTGGTGCTGCCTCTGCTCTGCCAGTCAAAGAAGTAGAGTGTATGCCAGCGTGAAGAAGATACACTTAGTCATTGCGTCTTGTGACGCGTCGCAGAAAACCTGAAGCTGTATATCAATAAGTGACAGCTGCGCTCCAAGTCAGCGCGGCAGCCTCACAGGGAGAACTTGTTCGCATTGATTGACACAATTGTCAATTATCAGACACAATTGTCAATTGTCGAAATCACTGGGCACGTTTTCGTCCAAGGTAATAACAGACTTACACAGGTTTTGGAAAAAATATCTCAATTTTTTGACAAACGTTGCTAGGATACCTAGTGGGTCAAAAACCCTTGCTTCTGTAAAGAGGACTGGTCGGAGTGAAGATGTTGTAGTATTAGTTACCTTGAGTTTTGGTTGCACGAATATCGTATCGTCAGTTGTGTCCCAAATGACGCTCAGGACCCGATGCACTGTCGCAATAGTAGCATTTTTGCCTCCATCAATTCAGTAGATAGCGTCATTAGTGTTAGATACGAAAGTAGGGAGGGTTTTAGTTGCGTAATAGATTCTCTAGCCTCGTGTGTCGTGCTGAGCGAGTGAAGAAAGTCGTCCATATAAAAGTTTTTTTGAAGCATTTGAGCAAAATTGGGCTTTGTCACGCAGTAATAGGCAGCTGTTCGATGAAGCGCAAAAACGGCAATGGATCGTCAGAATTGTGCACCAAAAAAAAATCGCGTGTTTTGCTAATGCTTGATACCGTTTTTGGTTAGCCAAAGGAAGCAAACCGTATATTGATCTTCATACTTGATACTATTTGTATGAACAGGCCTTCAATATCCGCCAATAGGGCTACAGGTTTTTCCCGAAATCCAAGTAGAAGGCTAAACATGTTGTTCAGGACATCGGTTCAAGCTTCGAGACAAGAGCTCAACGAGACGCCTTGTTATGTTGAGGCAGCGTTGGCCACTCTGTGTACCTTCCCGGATTTTTTGGATTACTCACAGGGTGATGTTGGAGGAACCAGAGTAATTCCGGCTGTGGGTACTGGAAAAAAGAACAGTTTTGACATAGTTAATTTCCAGGTCAGTGGAAAGCGATTTCTCATAAAGATGCAAATTTTGTAGTGATTGCATTTGAGCTTTAGCTACTCAATAGTTGTTTGGCATTTCACTCCGCTTTTCCAGAGCAAAATTATTTTGTTGCGATCTCCGTCGTCCTCAAGGACTTCTTCCATAAATCTTAGTTGCAGTTTGCTTTCATCAGAGTCTGTAGCTTTGTTATCTTTGGGGATGCCTTTCTACCACCTTTAAAAAAATTTCGACTATTTCAGTGAGAGTAGCGTCTTCTTAATTGTTTAAGTCAATGAAGTTTGTTGAATGTGAAATTGATCCGGAACTGTTAGATTTCTGGTTGAGTGGGCCTGTGATCGTCCAACCTATAAGTTTTTGGCAGCATAGGTGGTGCATGCGATATAAATTTCCTGACATCGTGCTCCGCAGTATTCCAGAAACCAATCCAATTTTACAATGTTTTGTCGCCTAGATCAGGAAAGTTGACGGTGATTGTAGAGTGAGCACGTTTTGCTAAGGTTGTTTGTTCGATGGCGTCAAAACTCAGAACTTCAACTGAGTCGATTGACTGTAGAGTGAAAGTACGCTTAGTAGCCCGATACTTAGCCAAACCAGAGAGCAAAACACTTTGTCCTCACTGTAAGTACCTCGTAAGCTAGGCTGTAGTTGTTGGCTTGGCTTACACTGATGTGTTTCAGCTGTTTTGCTCAGGATGTATGAGCAGATGCTGCAGTTGTCGAGTATGGCGTAGCAATCTAGTGTGATGCCGTTGTTAAAAAAGTTACTGACATGAATTGTAACTGATTTCTGATGTTCTTCATGTTTTTGATTAGATTCTTAGCTTGTTTTGAGTACTTGCTTAATCTAGTGCCAAGCTGCATGTTGATTGCTTTTTGGTTGTGCGTTTGAAACGGCTTTTTGCCGATGTTTAGGGTTGAATGGTGTTTCCATCCGCAGCTGTTGATGAAACATCGCTTAGCCGATGTGCATTCACTAAGTCTGCGTTGGCCTAAGCTGTTAAAGCACAGTTTCACCAGCTCTGGCGTTGATCTGCGGGAAGTTTACAAAAGTCTGGACTTTTTTTCAAAATATTTGGCTTGGTTATCTATTGGAAATGTTAAACTTGTTGCTCTTGTCGATACACCTGAAAATCTGTCGTCGTTTTGCATTGGTTGGGTCGGCTGTCGAAATGTTGTTGTTTTGTAGGTTGGCAATTTTGTCCCGCTTGGTTCGAAGTGAATGGTTCTATGTCCAGGATCTCGAATGCTCGCGAGCAAATATTCAGGTACTGCGTCAAGTCTATGAGTGTAGCGTAATCGAGTTCGTGCAGCACGCAGTGTTCTTACCACTTCATTGTAGGCTTACTGGGAGATTTGAGCGAGCAAGTCGGGTAAAGTTACTGGAATATCGATCAGTTACTGGAATTTCGATTAGTATCCTTAGGAGAGCAGCGAATCTGATAGACCCCTGTGGTTGTTCTGAAAAAATTTTGTCAAGTTTTTTGGGTTCACCGTTGAACGCTGACACCACATATTTGGGGTTACTGTATCTACGCACTAATTCAAGTATTGCCTGTTCGTACTGAATAAATTAGTTCCGTAGCTCTCTATTAAGGATTTAGCACTATCAGTGCATAGTCACTGTCAGTAAGTATATTTTAGCAACCGGGCTTAGACGTTGGTTGTTGCCTATAGCATTCTAAAAGAGTTCGAACCAAATGTTCCACTCAAGTGGGTTGCCGTCAAAGTTCTGTAATTTTCTTATCTGGTAACTTGAATCCTTCAAACTGTAGTTGATGCCAGTCGTCGGATGATCGGTAATGTGGTTGCTGACTTGTCTTTGTTTATTGCCGAAAAGACTGTTGTGTTGTTTGTCGTGTGATTGCGAGTTAGTCCTATGGTGGTCGTTGAAGTAGTTGACAACGAACTGTTTAGATGTAGTAACAGGACTAATTGCAATTGAAGTTGTTAGCAGGTCATATTGGTTATTGCCAGTTGACATCTGGGCTTCGTGTGTTGGGGGTTATCGTTCCAAATGAGATTTTTTTGGAAACTGTTAGAGGCGAGAAACTGTATCGCAGAGGAGCGGGAAAGTTGAAAGTACCCAGGTTTGCAGTAGTTGAGACTGATCTGGAATCAGTTGTAGTGGTAGCGGTGACACCGTTGATTGTCTAATCTATAGCTGTTTGTTACTGGTAGAGGCGAGAAACTGTATCGTAGAGGAGCGCGAAAGTTGAAAGTACCCAGGTTTGCAGTAGTTGAGACTGATCTGGAATCAGTTGTAGAGGTAGCGATGACACCGTTGATTGTCTGTTCTATAGCTCTGTTTGTTCCTGGTTAAGGTGGGAAACTGTAGCGTTGAGGAGCGTCTAAGTCGAAAGTACTGCTTTGTATTCTGGGTGGGTTCTTTGATTTGTGGAAACTGAACCATCGTTTGTTGAAACCTTTTCGTACTTTTTATCATTGATTAGCAGGTTGCACTTTCGTTTTCGTGGCGTTGATGCAGTGTCGAGGCAGTCTTGTGTTTCTTGAGTGGAAAAACGCGGCTAATTCGTCTGCGGGTTTATCGAGCAGATCGAAACAAGTGTTTACCTCCCCGAAACTAAGTTTAAAGTACTCGATTTACTTGAGTTAGCTGTTTGCTTCGTTACCTCTTCATCAAGCTCCTCCAAAGTGCTCTGACGGCGTCGCCATTGGTTAAGTAGTGGTTGTAAGGGTGGCTTCGTTGCATCCATCAAAGAAAGTAGTTTACGGAGTGGTTGTTCACGCGACAGTTTGCTTGATAAATTTACGAGCTCGGATGGCAGCGTTCGCTAAGTATTTTCGTTAATGAAGCTTTGTGAGCTTTCTGATGAGTTTTACTATTATTTAAGCTTAATTCTTTTTTTGATGTCAACCAACCGTAGGGTTGACTCGATGGTTCAGTTATAAAGTGAGCTAGAGCTCACGCAGATATGAGCTCTTTGAATTATGCTTAAAGACTAGGCGGTGAAACTTTTCCTAATTTTTCTGCGTTCAAATTAGTTAGAAAACTTTGAAACTTTCAAAATTTTTCGTAAACACTTTCGTAGATGTGGTTAGTAAAACCCTTTGGTTGTGAGTTAAAGAAAACGTTTCGGAAAAAATTGGGCTCATGAAATTTTGAAGCAGAAAATTCTGGGCTAGAAAGTTTTGGCTATCGGGTTTTGACTATCAGTATTTTTTTGTATAAGTGGAGACCTTTCTTATTTTTTTGGTTAGGTACTACCTGAGTACCCCAAGGATTAACAATAAAGTGACCAATTACACATTTTCACATCTGAGGTTGGAGATTTCTCAATTTTTTGGTAAGAAAAACTGCACAAAAAATAAGCTTAATTGTTTAAATTTTAGCACAATGTGGGTTTTGTTATAGCACGAATAAGAATAAAACTTTCAAAATCAACTAAAGGCTTAAAATTTTGGTAGCACGACCATGAACTTTTAGGTTTAAGCACGGAAAGTGTGTTTGAACTGAAAAAATTGTTTTCGAAATGGATCTCGCCTGAGTTTTTGAAGTTGACTTTGATAAGCTTGGGGGACCACTTCGATCATTGAAGGTTTTTTTAGTAATCAATGCATTTGAAATGTTGTTTTCGAAGATGTTCACGCAAAAAGAAGAATTTTTGTAATTGATTAATATCAATAAGTGTTCATTTAATTGCTTAACACTGGATTTTTTAAAAAAATTTTGAAAACTTGGAAGGAGAAGAACCGTTGTACTCAAAAAAATTTCTGTAAGAGAAAATTTAATTCTAAA
Source organism: Symsagittifera roscoffensis (assembly GCF_963678635.1). Classification (NCBI taxonomy): domain Eukaryota; kingdom Metazoa; phylum Xenacoelomorpha; order Acoela; family Convolutidae; genus Symsagittifera; species Symsagittifera roscoffensis. The sequence continues at coordinate 35,175,060 of NC_087066.1, forward strand.
AGAATATTATAACTTGTGAACAATTGATTACATTCAAGAGGAAATCAGAATTAACCGATGAACCAAAAATTATTTGACCCAAAGTGATCGTGTTCTCAGCAAAAGTTTACAAAGTGATCAGGGCTGTTCCTTTTGGCTTCTGTTGAAGTTTACCATGTGTTGCTTGTAGCAATGGCAAAAAAGCCATCTTTTTAAATTGTTTGCAATAGTTTATCAACCTACTCTCTTTTTTGAGCACTTCTTTCTGATTGAAGTTTTAAATTCTTTGATTTTTCTAATGCTCCGAGCTCAAAACTAAAATTTAGTTCGTTGGTTATCATTGCGGTATAAAGCAGCATGCAGACAAACATGACTGCTCGCAAAACCCTGATTGCTGTATCTTAACTGGTCTCGAATAGTTTTGTTACATAAATTTTAAAACATAATTTCTTTACGGCCAATCTCAATTTTTTTGTGATAAAGTTTGATAGTCTACGGAATCCATATGGCCAACATAGTTGGCCTTAGTTCAATTTGGAATAGTTATAAAAGCTGGATAAATCGCTATGCCTAATATTTTGCGCGTCTAAGTTTTTATATATCAGAAACAAGACTGCTCGTATCAGGGCTAAGCCCTGAATGTTCCGACTGCCTTTTAAGGTTTATGGAGCAGTAATAACCTTAAGAAATTCAATGAAATAAAACAAAATGAAAAAAAATTTTCTAAAATTTGAAAATTTTTATGAAAATCATCCCCCCACACGCCATATAAAGTACAAAAAGATAGAATTCGTTCCTTGTAACAAATCAATTATGGCAAATAAGCTTCGTTCAACCAATTTGGAACGATTTCTAAGACGGATTAAATCTCCGCTTACGCGTTAATAGCGCGAATTATATATCGCGCGTTAATTGTCCCAAATTGGTCAAAATGGCCAAAATGGCAATCTTTAAACCCTCATAACTTTACGAAAAATAATCACAGCTGAAATATCTTTTCAAATTTGAGCTCAGGACAACAATACCTTTCGAATGATAAAAAAAATCCGTCAAAAATGGCTAGTTAAAAAGTCGAAATTTGTCTGAAGAAAAAAAAACCCACCCCGGGCACAAATATTCCGTATCGAAAGTCGGAACAACAATACTGCTCGTAACAGGGCAAATTTTCGAATGTTTAATCTGCGTTTCAAGGTCTTTGGAGCAGTAATAACTTGGAAAAATAAAATGTAATAAAAGAAAAGATTTTTTTTAAATTGATGTTTTTTGTGAAAACCATTCCCCACACGTCAAATGCAGTACAAAGTTATGCATTTCGCTCCTAGTAACCAACCAATCATACGAAAAAACTTCCTTCAAACAATTTGGAACAATTTCTAAGACGTCAAATTGTCTGAATAAAATTTCTAATATATGATAATGTATGATTTCTAATTTGTCTGAATAAAAAACCACCGGAGCACAAATATTGTTACTTTCGTTACGAAAGTCGAAAATTTTTTTTTCTTTCGCAGTAAAGCGTGTGCAAAACACCGGCGCGGCGTTTTGATTGTTTAAAAGTTGGACCAGTTAGTACAAAACCAGTTAGTACGGACCAGTTTCCGGTTTTTCGATAAATAAAATTGAAAAATTTGACAACCTTTTTTTAGGTCAATGAATTGACAAGCAATGAGTTTCTGAGCTCTTCGAAAACATTATAAGGACCCTGTTTTGTCAAATTTTTGAAAAAACAGGCTAAAATGATTTGAGCATTTTTAAAAATACATTTGATCAAAAAAATTGCGTTTGTTCGGCGCGCGCTCACTACTCAAGTTTAGTTATATTGACGCCGAAGCCGCCTTTAAAAATTTTTGGCGTTTGCTAGCCAAAAATGGATCTCTAATAGTATACCTAAGGGTAGGATTTGGAAAAAATTGGCAACCAGATATGAGGGGTTGGGGCGGTGTTTTCGAGCAATTTTTGAATTTTCACTTTTTGCACCTAGTTGACCATTTAAGGGCCGTCGGAATATTCACGGCTTGGCCCTGTTACACCAGTAGTTTTTTCAGTTTTAGTCCAGCTACTTTAAATCTAATAGGCAAGCAACCGAGCCAATTAGCTTGCCTCAAGACAGTTTGGAATGATTAAATTATTCCACTCAAACAAATTGCGATTTGAAATTATAAATTTTAGTTATTTGCATGGTAATTTAGCTATACCATGTGCGCGAGCTCATCCTATATGGGCGTGACAATCTATTCATTCCAAATGTGAACAAAACAACTGGTTAACAGGACAAAACGCCGAATGTTTCGATTGCATTTTAACTGTTCTCGAAAAAACTTTAGAAGAAAATTAATTTAACATTGCTACTAGCAACATCAAAAATTAGATAGCCTTAATTAACTTTGATTTAAATTTGAGAGACCGAAATTAATAAAATGCGCAAAACATTCAGATAAAATCTTCATAGCGCACATACATTAGTCCAGAATGTGGTCAAGTTGGCATTTTTCAAGCCCCTGAACTTTACAAAATGAGGTCTCAAGCAGTATAAGTCTTACAATTGAGCCCAAAGATTCAATATTTTTATGGAATCATAAATATTCATGGTTGAAAATTATTATTAAGACGCCGAAGTTGGTCTGAAAAAACAGCCCAAACCAGAAATATTTTTGAAAATAGAAATGAAATTATTTAGGAAAATATCATCTCTATTGAATGCAATTCACGTGACTTAATAAACACTCAAACATTTTGTAATTCTCCTCATGCATCCTCTAGATAACCCGATTTTACGCTTTAACTATAGATATAAGTAAAAAAAATCAAATGGCCAAATAGTATGGTTCATCAATTATATCTAACTCAAACTAGCGAAAATGATAAAAATTGTTCAAAATTAACCCAATACAACAAAAAACACTGACCTCTTTTATTCTAACTGAACTCGCACAAAAAATATTGAGTCATCTTATGCTCTCTTTTTGTTATATGTTTCAGAAACTCAAACGTCCTTTTGAAAGTGTCTAATGAAAACATTTCTAATGGGCATATTTGCGAAGGAACTAGGAAAATTTACGTACCCGAAGTTGTTTTTTGTCTTTTTGGTGGAAAACAGTTGGATTAACCAGTTTTATTGCATGGCTCTTGATGTCATAAAAAGCCCATAAAATAGCACATCAATTCAAACGCCTCAAACTGTGAGGGCAAATTGAAAATGCTAACAACAAAGGGGATGAAGCGACAGACGCAAAAAGAAGAACGATATCAGTAAAAAAGGTAGCAAATTGCAAATTGGGATGCACTCCTACACGATTCAGGTCATACTTGACCACTTTGATGACACCTGGTGTGGGAAATGAAGAGATTCAAAAATACGAACATCAATCAAAACTTCAAACCACCAATATGCTGCTACCAATTTTGGATTAACTTTTCATTTGTTCCAGTGGTGCTACGTGGCTATCCTCAATAAAAATGAAACATGCAAGATCAAACTTACGTTTTGAGAAGTGTTGTTTGCTGATTTGACTTTTCTGTTGGAAGATATAACTGGCAGTTATAATGTTAAACAAATATAACTGGGAATGAAAAGCGGAATCGGCGGTGTGAAGATGACAAGAAAGCTGACTAGGATTACGAACAAGGAAAAGACCATAAATGATAAGGAAAGGTTATTAGAAGCGTGTACATTCAATCATCCGCGACAAGCCATCGGCGCAATACTGTGGATTTGGATGCTGAGCTTTAGACTTTGGGACTCCTGTTTTGTTCAAAGCTCTTCTCAGTTTAGACCCGGGATTTGGTTGTTGATCCTATAAACAAAGCAAATATTAGGACCGATTTTTAGCTGAAACTTCTGATTTAATCAATCGTATTTTTGTATAACATTCTGTAGGTTAGCATGCATTGTTCTGGAGCGTTTTAGCTTCAGGACATTGTTAACGTCAAAGGACATCGCCAACCACCAAATTTTGCTTAAAAAACCACCCGAGCCCCTCAAACCGCCTGGAAACCCCTAAAATGTTACTGGAAAAGGCTTTCAGCATATCGCTTTTGTTGATTTAGTTTTAGATTTTTTTGTGTTTTTTTTTTCTAGATATCGAGCAGCTTCTAAGCATATTATCTAAATATCTAGTCTCCAGACTGCAGATGCAAACTATGATTTTTAAAATCATTGTAGATGTAAAAGTTATGTTGTGAATCGGTGCGAAGCAAGGAGTGAAAATGAAAAATTATATTGAGATTGATGCATGAAGTTTTTGTCTTACAGCTAGGCCATAATCATAGTAGCTGTCAGCGGGGAAAGTGGCCATACAATCTAGATCTTTCTCAATGATATACATGTGATATCGCTTTATATCTTATAGTTTACAAGATATCTTCTATCGTTAACAAGATCCCATATTTAGTAGTTTTTAATCGAAAAGCAATCGATACATGATGAGTCGTTTTCATTGATTAATATCTTAAAGCGCAATCATAATTGAAGCATTTCGACAGTTGGACAAACATGATCCAATGATAGACAAACAATAAAAAATGCAAAATCAGATCAGACTTCTGAAAAGTTTTGGGTGAGTTAAAATACTTTCTCTCTCTCAAACTAAAATTTTTATCTTGATGAAAACTAACAACGTCATACTTAAACCACCCTTATGATATCCGTAGAGTTTAGCCTGATTTCGGATCCTTTTAACTTTTTTCGGCTTCTGTTGATCATAGGTAGGTCGAAAAGATTTTACTAGCTTGTAGCACTAGATTTTTAAATTCTTCAGTGGCGCACAATTGCCCTTGATTTTCATGTTTTTGTTTTCTTCACTCTATCTCTCAGTCTGATCAGCAGCTCCACATTTTTTGTCATGCCAGGCAGCTAATCAACTATTTCTAATGTAGTTTCCTTTGTCTAACTTTCTAGAAACGTCTTGTGAACATCGTCCAGCTTTCGCTTACTGATAGACGTCGGCATAAAAGAACGACCAACTTCGTTTATTTCCCATAACTTGCGTAACTGGAACTAAGTTCATGCGACTTGTCTGCTCCAATCACCGCTCCTAATACAGTCAAGGATATTTCAAAAAGACCAACTTGCTTGAAGATCATTTTAAAATTAAATGAGCTTGATGAGTTTTATTGTCAGTGAAGAAGTCCAAATGGTCTCAATGCTCTTTCGGTAAAAATAATTTCTTCTCTTTGTCTTGCATTTCGTCAACGCGGAGTCTACTAAGAGCATTTATTATGAAAATGGTATCCTTTTACACATTCGTTGAAGTCGAAACCAATCAGCGCATGAAAAAAGGGGTTTATTCTGGCTGACGCTGTTTTGGTAGTTCTCCCACATCAACAAATCAGGAGTCAGCTATTCTGATCTGTTTGCAGAGTGGATTTTTGACCGAATAAACACTGCTTCAATCATGTCATCAACGATAATTAGCTTATTTTTCCCGATCTATGCTGAAGTAATTATGCTCAGCTGCTGACACTTTCTCTGCAACGGATTTTCCTGAGAAAACGCCACAAACTACCTGTTTGGGCACATCAGGTTTTTTTTCACTTTTTAGTCCAGGAAGTAAGGTTGCCCTGCTGGTTTTGAGCAAAGTTTTTGCTTCATACTCTGCGCAAAACAATTTGATCGAAGGTTCTCTCAAAAGCCCTAAATTTTAAATTAGTTAGTCATCTTCTTTTCAGAATTTGGTATATTTTGTCCATAGAAGTTTGCCAAACCACAGAATGATTGATATTTATTGTGATTCACAAAAATCTTTGAAACTTTGAAAGATTGTTTGGGTGTGAAATCGATCACTTTTGAATGATCAAGAAAGAGTTGTTAGAACCTTGAGGTTGACGTGAGGTCGTAAACAGCCTTATCTGACTGTTCGTTTTAAACACTTTTTAGTGACGTCATCTTTTTCAATTAATCATGTCCGATGATCGGTTGTCATGGTCCTATCGCCTGCCTTGTTGTGAAATTTGTATTCTGCACAAAGCCTGAACAGAGCGTTTTTCTTTCTTTGTCTCAGTTGAAATGATGCATTAGCAAGCAAAAATGCGGGCTTTGCAAAAATATGACTGGGCTCCGTTCTGAATTGAAGTTTTCAGCTCAATTTCGTTAAAAAGTTTTAGCAGTTTGAGATGACGGTTACGCTCCAGACTTTGCTTCTGTAAGTTTTTTTTCACAAAATCTTGAGCGGTTTTTAATTTGATTTTTGGGATCGCAATCAATTTTGACAATTTTATTGGAACCTGGAACATTGTATCATATTTTTTAAATTACATTTCAGAATTCATGTAGATATGACGTTCAGATTTTTATAGATTTGTTTTCGTGTACCTTGTACCTTTCGGGAGAAAAGAGAGTTAAACGCTTGAGCGTTTCTTGCTGAGCTTCTTTTAACGGTTTTTATCGGTTTGAGCGCAATCGTCTAAAAAATTGGGCAAATTTTGAGCTGTTTTTGAGCGAGATCTAGACTAGGGAGCCTCAGCTTTACGTGGGCCACCCTGATTTTCCTTTCCCTATATCGCAGCGAGGTGGTTTGGTAAAAGATCACTTTCAAGGATTTCAAAATCCTTGTTCAATCGTTCTACTGCTAAGCCTGCTTAAGCTGATTTTAAACACTTTTTTTTCGACTTGTATCAGAGTTGTTTGTATTTTACTTTTTTTATTGACGTTAATTTTAGTAAAAATCAGAAAATCCTTTTAGCAGTTTTTAATTCAACTCAAATTTAAAGTAGTTTATATGATTTCATTTTTCTCGGTTAAAATTTGTACATGGTGCATTTTTTTTTTTAGAAATTGACAACAAGGTTTGATCAATTATTTTGTTGGTATGACACTATGAGCGAAATAAAAGATTGTAATTGCGATTTAAAGAGAGTTTCTGTAGAAACTATTATCAATTATAAATCTCTGAAGACCTTATTTTGAAATGATTATCAAGACTAAGGAACCAAAAATCTGCCGAAAAATCCATTTTTATCGATTACTTAAGGCTGTTCTTGAATGTGCGTACTAACAAAAAATCGAAAAATTTGGTACGAAAATTTTATAAGCAGATTACTGGATATTATCGAGTTTTATAAAGATTTTTTTTTCGGATTCATGGACTCTTTGCCAGATCTTCTGTCTATCAGCTGCCCCAGTGATTTGATTGACAGTTTTCTTCTAGTTTGCTCTGTCAGGTGCAGTTTGCTTACTGATACATATCCAGTCAGGCTCCCGTTTCATTCGACGGCATCGTTTCTAGTTCTTTCCTCGTTTTGCCTTTTCAGCTCGTTCTCATGCCTTGTTGTGGTCGCTTTCAGGTGCTTTTTGTTTTGAAAATCTAGGCAGATTTCGTGTATGCCGGAAGTTGGCATCCTGGGACATGCCCGAGCCAGGTCAGCCTCCGTTTTTTTATGGTGGCTGCAAAATCAATGGTTATTGATCTCTTTGTTGTCTTTTTATGGAGTTGTTTTCGTGTACATTGTAACTTTCGCGAGAAAAAAGAGTTAAGCGCTTGAGCGTTTCTTGCTGTGGTTTGAGCTTCTTTTAACGGTTTTGATCGGTTTGACCGCAATCGTCTAAAAAATTGGGCAAGTTTTGAGCTGTTTTTGAGCGGGATCTAGACTAGGGAGCCTCAGATTTACGTGAGCAACCCTGATTTTCCTTTCCCTATATCGCAGCGAGGTGGTTTGGCAAAAGATCACTTTCAAGGATTTCAAAATCCTTGTTCATTCATTCTACTGCTAAGCCTGCTTAAGCTGATTTTAAACTCTTTTTTTTCGACTTGCATCTGAGTTGTTTGTTTTTTACTTTTTTATTGACGTTAATTTTAGTAAAAATAAGAAAATCCTTTTAGCAGTTTTCAATTCAATTCAAATTTAAAGTAGTTTTTATGATTTCATTTTTCTCGGTTGAAATTTGTACATGGTGCAATTTTTTTCTTTTTCTTGTTAGAATTTGACAACAAGGTTTGATCAATAATTTTGTTGGTATGACACAAGAGCGAAATAAAAGATTGTAATTGCGATTTAAAGAGGGTTTCTGTAGGAACTATTATCAATTATAAATCTCTAAAGACCAAATTTTGAAACGATAATCAAGACTAAGGAAAAAAAAACTGCCCAAAAATCCATTTTTATCGATTACTTAAGGCTATTCTTGAATGTGCGTACTATCAAAAAAAAATCGAAAAATTTGGTACGAAAATTTTAAAGGCAGATTACTGGAAAATATCGAGTTTTTATAAGAGTTTCTTTTCGAATTCAGGTTTTTTATTCCTGGACTCTTTGCCAGATCTTCTGTCTATCAGCTGCCCCAGTGATTTGATTGACAGTTTTCTTCTAGTTTGCTCTGTCAGGTGCAGTTTGCTTACTGATACATATCCAGTCAGGCTCACGTTTCATTCGACGGCATCGTTTCTAATTCTTTCCTCGCTTTGTCTTTTCAGCTCGTTCTCATGCCTTTTTGTCGTAGCTTTCAGTTGCTTTTTGTTTTGAAAATCTAGGCAGATTTTGTGTATGCCGGAAGTTGGCATCCTGAGGCATGCCCGAGCCAGGTCAGTCGCCGTTTTTTTATGGTGGCTGCAAAATCAATGGTTATTGCTCTCTTTGTTGTCTGATTTGCGAAGGTCTGGTTGCTTGATTTGCAAAGCCTTGCCACCATTATAGTTGATTTTTAAGAGCCTTAAATCGCTGAGGTACAAAAAGCATTTGGATACCTGGATTGCGAAATTGATTTTTAATTTAAGTCGGTCTGTTTCCTAAATTTTTCGAGATTTTTCTTATTGTGTAAGGTTTTGTTAAAATTAAAGTTTTTGCCATTTTTTTGGGGCGCTACAATTCAAAACTAAATTTGGTTGGTCTAGTAAAAAATCCTCAAATTGTAGATTTTTTTGTGAGACGTGGTAAACAAGCGAAGGAAAACAAGACAAGACTGCTTGTATCAGGGTGAGGCCCTGAATGTTTCAACTGCCTTTTAGGGTCTGTGGAGTAGTAATAACATGAAAAATTAAACGTAAAAAAAATATATCTTTTTTAATTTGAGTTTTTTTTGCGAAAATCATCCCCCACACGCTTTTTAAAGTAGAAAGCGATAGATTTCGCACCTAGTAACACATCAATCATGGCAAATTAGCTTCCCTCAAACAATTTGGAACAATTTCTATGACAGACTAAATCTCCGCTTACGCGTTAATAGCGCGAAATATATCGCGCGTGAATTGTTCGAAATTGGCCAAAATGGCCATCTTTAAACCCACATAATTTTACAAAAAATGATCACAGGTGAAATATTTTTTCAAATTTAAGCTCAAAACAACAATATCTTTCAAATGATAGAAAAAAATGGCTAGTTAAAAAGTCGAAGTTTGTCTGAAAATAAAAAACCCACCCCGATCACAAATATTCCAGAAAGTCGGAGCAAAAATTGTAATGAAACTCAAAGGCTATTATAATAATGCATCATTAAAAGCGTAATTTTTGAGCTAGTTTTTTAAATGCAAAGCAAAGTCATTTGAAGAAAATGGTTTAGTCTAAAAAGCAACAATAACAAGAAAAACTTCCTCGGCAGTATTTGGAACTGTTAATGGCAGTCCGAGTCCCCGTACCTAGTAATTTTTCTAAAACAGATCTGAAATAGGTTGCGGAATATTTAAATAACGCTTGGATACGTTAAGGATTGGTTATTTCAGATCTGAAAAATTAATGATTCTGACAACTTTTTTCTTTTTTTGATTTTTGTTGTATTTGATAGCTTCTGCTAGCTACTAGCAGGTACTCAGCAAAGTCTCAAGTTGGAGACTACCAAAATATGTTTCCCCAAGAATGAGTTAATCATTGGAAACGCGTAAGAAGCGCATGAAATTCAAAAATTGACAGGTCTTCTAACAGTTTTTGAAAACTTTTCAACACTGTTGAACAAGAAATTTAGTTCGATAAAAAAAACAGTTTTTGAAATTATTCGGAAACGCTATTTAATCTAAACATAATTGTGTATTCAGAAACATCAAAAAATGAAAACTCAAATTTTTGCTCAAAATGCACAAACTATAATTTAACAAAGGATTTCTCAAATCTGATTTCAGATATCACATTTTGTTTTTCAAGGTTATTTCAGATCTGAAAATTTTTGTTCAGATCCAAATTTCAGATCTGAAATTTGTTAATTCTTATCAAAATCTGAAATAAAGAATTTCAGATCTGAGAATCTACCTATGTAAGCAATAAAAATTTGAGATCTTGCAATTTGAGATAAAATCCCCTGGTTACGGGTCACAATTAGAACGGCATTCAAGGTGTATCTCACACAATAAACTACAACTTATCTTTTGAATACTGATTATAAAAAACATTCGTTTGGAATGAAGAGACGTTAATGAAAATGGGCAATTAAACAACTAAAACAATTGAACAGTTGAACTGAAAATTTATTTATATTCTCATCACATTTAAAACTTGGTTATTATATTAACAACAAAAACAAAAATTCTTTGAAGCAAATTTCCACTTTTTTCAAGACCTTTGAGACAAACAGTGAAAATCTTCAGTCAGTTATATAAATATGCAACAAGATAATACGAAATGGTGCGATGAGCGACTGCAGCATCATAGTTCAAATTTCTGAAAAAGCAGTCGTGGCTTTTTTTCTGTTTTTTTTCTCATGAGCTAACTTGTGAAAAAATAAGGACACCTATATACTTACTTTTCTGGCAGGTGGATTTTAAGGGGTTGGCATCCTATCTTTCGTTTAAAAAACAAACGCTGATTTCTGCACATTTGTATTTGATCGTATAAAATAAGTGCATCTGCTCAAATTATTCTTATTAGGATATTCTTATTAAGTTTAGTAGTAGACGAGAATTAAATAAATTTGCATGGATTAAAAAGTTTCCCCAAAATTCGAAGAAAATGACGCATTGATGTTGATTTTTCCGAAAAAAAACTGAAACTTCGATACAACATTTTTTTATAATACCATCTGAGTAACATTTAAGCCATAAAACTGGACATTAAACGGATATTTTACCTCTAATCACTTAAAAGTAATTAAAATGCCAAAGTGAATAATCATAGTAGCGCAACAGGCACAAGCGGTGGTTTAATTTTTCTCAAAAAAACATTCCGAAGTGAAATGAGGCAAGCTATTTGTCTCACTAATGCGCTAATGTGCGCCAAAAGGAAAAATTTGAAAAAAATGAAAAATTCATCTTTCATCAATTTTTGAGTTTAATAGAGAAAAAGATTTTATAAAAAAACTGTTTCATCGATGCTGAACGATCAATTTAAAAACGCACACTTTTGTCTTTTTCAAATGACACGGAAAAAATCAACACTTCTTCATGACTGTTGAATCATTGTTTACTGCTATTAAAATGTATCTTTGTTTTAAAATCAAAATCAAACTTTGTGGCCATTTTTGAATTGCCTTAAATAATGAAAATATAAAAAAAACATGTGATAGTAAATTTTAACATCAGAAACAGTAAGTTTTAGCAGCAATAATTTCCGAAAAAACTTTTGAAACCTGAGACCTGTTAATTTTATACCTCGAGAAAAATCTTAAATTTTAATAATTTTTTCCAAGACTAATGTTCTGTTTATCATAGAAAATTCACAAAAAAAAATTTCGGGGAGAATATGCGGGTTCGATGTGATAGAACTGCGCTTTGGTTCGGGTATAAAAGGTTTAAGGTTTGTCACATAGTTTCTCTTATTTTTCTTTCATAAAAACGATTGTCTATGGTATAAACCTGATTCGTAAGTATTCGGAACTGTTGCGTGCATGCATTTTGTGTCTGAATTTGACTACGAACCAAGCCATGAAAACACTAGAAAAGTGGGGTTATAGATCAAGTTTTTGATAAACCATTATTGAAATAACCCAGCTAGGTTTTTAACTAATCGAATTAAGTAAATCACCTTAGTGTTCAAAACGATCCCAGCTATTTAAATTGAGAATTTAAGGAAAAAATGTTTAAGAAAACGGTCTATAAGAAAATAAAGGGCAAAATACTTAAAAAATTGAGGGGCAACTACAATTTTGTTGCTCTCAAAACTCTCAAACGTTTTGTTTTAAAAGGATAAGATTTTTTCTTAACAATAACATATAGTGGAAGCAAAATTGAAAAAAAAAAAATTAAAAAATTTAAAAAATTTCACTACTATTAATAATAATTGGGATGTTTTTCTTTGCAAAACAGTTTTTATCTTCAAAGCAATGACTGTCACGGAAAGATCGAAAAACTAAGTTATGAATAGACATAATGACTGTATCTGTCAGTATACTTTTTTTCGTTCTCTCTCTCTCTCACACACAAAGAATATAAAAAAGAAGATAAAAATCATTGAAACTCGTTCAGGACAAAATCCGAAAAAAAAAGAATGGATACCAAAGTTTTTTAATTACCGAAACTTTAAACTGCTTTGTTGATATTCGCTTGAAAAAAAAAACCATTCCAGAAATTTTTAAAAGTTGTCCAAATCAACTAAATTAATGCTATGAAGGCACATCACCTTTCTTAATGTTTTGAGATGTAAATGACTGTTTTGCTGAAACAATTGGTGAAAATTAGGGAGTATTCATTTACATTAAAACAAAACAATTTTTTTAATTCAACTTCTACCGGATTAGCGAGCAAATAAGAAAAAATTAGTTTTTCGTGGCTGTAACAGCAATTTTTGGTGCTATTAATTAGTTACTTGCTCAGTCATTGGCGTCTTCGGAAGATGGAAACACAAAATTGTCTTGCATCAGTTGTTTTTTTGCATTAACAATTCGGAAGAAGTCTTAGACTTTTTTGCGTAATAGTTGTTTGCGTTATAGATTTTTTGAGCTTTTTAGCAGGTTTCATTAAATGAGAAAAAATTAACACTCACAATTTTTTTTTACCAATTGTGTATAAATTCTCACAACAAAGCCAACGTCGCACCAATTGTATTTTTTTTCAAAATTTCAAGCAGCATATGTTCAGTTCTTGATCATTGTTTCTCAAAGGATTATGTCAAATCAATAACTCATGAACCAATAATCAGTGACCACCACGTGCTTCTTTTTGATACAGATTTAATTGATTTGCACCCAAGAAAAAAAAATTTACTGAATTTCTGGATTTTGAAATTTTAGAAAAAAGTGACAATATTGTCAAATTTTGTTTTTGTCAAACTAACGCAGTCACTAAAGGGAGTTGAATTATTTGGAGATGTTAACTTGAAATTGGTTCAAATTATAAAGTGTCTGATGAATACATTGGACAAATATACCCCTAAGAGGAAAAAATGCCAAACATCATAGGTCACAAAAAAATTAAAACAAAATGTGCGAAAAAGAGATCTTTATTTAAAAAACTGAGTAAACTCCTCCAACGAAACTTACCACCTGCAATACAAAAAACAGCAAAACAAAGATACCAATATGATTGAAAAGGCCACATTAAGCTATTTTGTTACTAAAATTTTGTTGGTCCCATTTCATCAAAGGATCTATTTTGGGCCTGCCGAATATTATGCGATCGCGAGTCTTTCTTTCAGCAATCTAATATCAGTGCAGAATCATTCAACAAATATTCAACAGATCTATCTGCCAAATTTGAATTGACGCAAATGTTAAACCTAAGATTGCAAAAGTGCTAAATACGGCATTTTTTTTTCAGTTGTGCATAAAAATGAAGTTGTGAAAGTAATTAAAAAATTCTAAAATACATCCTGTATTGGTCATGATGGCATTTCGAACAAAATTTTGAAAATATACTTCCTAATTATGAAGTTTATATAGCCGACCTTATTAATCATTCAAAATCAGAAACGAATTCTCCAGTTAGGTTAAAAGTTGCAGAAGTTATTTTGTTATAAAAGTCAGAAGCTATATCGGATCCAGGGAAATATAGACCGATTTGGTCTCTTGAGCTAAATATCAAGGTTTTTTTAAAAAAAAAAACAACTTTCAAAAGAATGCTTTCATTTATCAAAAAACATGAGATAATGAACCAAACTCAGTTTGAATTTCAGCCAAAAAAGTCATGTGTTGATGCTCTTTTAAAAATTACCGAATTTATGCGCTCTACGATTGAAAACAAAGACTATGCCTTAGCTTGATTTTTGGATTTTAAAAAAGCTTTTGACACAGTCAATCATGAGCGTCTGCTCGAAAAACTCAAACATTTTGGTTTCTGAGGAACGTAATTCGACATTCTCAAGTCATATTTTTCAAATCGAAAAAAACTTGTACAAATGAATCGGAACCACTGAAAATTGAGCATGGTGTACTGCAAGGCTCAGTGCTCGGCCCCTTACTTTTTCTCTTATATATTAATGATTTACCACAAAATTGTAAAAAAAAAAGCAATGTAGTACTACTTGTTGAGGACAATACACATTTTCATTCTGGAAAATGGTGTCTTTGCCGCTGAAATTCATAAAATATCTAATTGGATGAGGCAAAACAGTGCGACAGTAAATTCCGATAAATGTTCATTTTTGAATTTTGGTAAGACCTCAACATCAAGGTTGCATCTTCCAGGGCAAGAGCCAAGAATTGTTGATCGCTCCAAATTTTTATGAATTGAACTAGACAAATAGTTGGGCTACAAACGTCATATTGAAAAAAGAACCAAAAAGCTATCGCAGTTATGTGGGGTCGTTTATAAATCTAGACAATACTTCTCAAAAAACACAACTACTGAGTTTTTACAATGCATTTTGCAAGTAAAAATTAAATAATTGAAATTTATTGTACGAAAGTACGTATAAACCGTATTTAAATGAAATGTTGAATGTTCAAAAACGCTTCCTTAGAGCAATGTTTTTAAACGAAGTTCTGAGTCACTCATCGACATTATGGAGAACCACGAGTTTTTCACTGTTTCCGATAATATTCTGTGTGAAATATTCAATATGCCTTTTCATGAGCTTCGTCGCGGCTCTCAGCATAAGTTCCTTTATTTAGAACAACTTCACAGTAGACTACAAACAAGAAAAACTACAAAATACATTTTACCTTCTGAATACTTTAGAAACTTTCAAAAACGGAAATCAATTGAACATCAGCAACTTTTAGCTTATAATTGCCTGATAAAAAATAGTTCATGTCCCTTACAATTTCTCTTTCAGCATTACCCATGGTCATTGCTCATTGAAATGAAATACTGTTCAATGACCCCTCGAGGCAGTTTGTATTTTATTAAAATTATATAACTTTTGACTGACACTTGTAATACTCCTCAAATCAGCCTAATGCAAAAAAAATCTTACAAAAATACATCAAGTACCGTTATATCCATTGCTTTTTGTTGCTATTTTTGCCAAAAAAAAAGACTTTCGACTTTTTGAAAGATTCCAAACAGGGGCGGATCTAGGATTTTCTTGAGAGGGCGGATTTTTTAAAGTCGACTTTTTTTTAGGTCGACCAAACTGATTTTCCGAGCTCTTCTAAATCACTAAAAAGACCATATTTTGGTAAAAAATTGTGCGCCACAGGCAAAATTTTAAAAAACAGGCCTAAAAAGGCGTTTTTAGGCTTTTTTGGAAAAATTTGACCAAAAAATTGCGTTTTTTCAGCCCGCGCTTCCCCCTCAAAACTAGTATATATTGGCGCCGAAGGTGCCTTTAGAAATTTTTTAGGGTCCGTATATGTTTATCTCAAAATAGTACAAAGGGGGGAACTTTTGGTTCGGTAGGGGGTCGAATCCCGGAGGGAAAGTCGTCTCCCAGAGGGAAAGGCTGTCCCACATATTTAGTATATACTGTAGTACCTAGCGCATTTAATGTAAGTTTAGAGTTTCCAAAAAGGCAACAAAATTGATGCCTTTAACTAGCACGAAAGCGGATCTTTTAGGAGAAAGTGCCAACTAGAATTGAAGCGGCGCCTAGAATTGAGGCGGCGCTCTAAACCCCCAGAAGTTACTTATTCAAATCTTAACTTAACATTCGGAAATATTTTAGTTGGATTTTTAGACTTCAATTGCGACCAAAATGGATGCTGTAAAATGGGGGTCAAGGATGGACAGTCAGTCAAATCCCTGGTACTTAAAAATGATCACAAAGTTTGACAAACCTGATTCTGCGGATATGAAGTGGACTATATTTTGAGATAAATTCTAGGAAAGCAGAAATTGAATGCCTGAGCTCGAAAGTTGCCAAGCCCCTATCTTTTGTCTCTTGATTGATAGGTTTTGAATATTTGGCTTCTGAGATAAAAAAAAGTTTGTGCTGTCCTCTGAAAATGAAAAAATATATCTAATAGGCAAGGGAAGCTCCAAAATTTGACCGAGATTTTAAAGATGATTTTTTTGACTTACTATGTAACTTTTTTTGGAAATCGAATTGGAAAGTGAATTAGTGTTTTATTTCCATCGAGTGTCGGTAGATTTTTTATTCCGAAACAGAAATTGAACACGGATATCTTACAGAAATCAGCGAACTTAAATAGAACTAAGAGCTGAAGATCAATTTAGCAACGTGACCTTTTGTTTGAGATAAATCAATTACTGGGATACAAAATAGAGTTTCCACAAAATTTGGAAGAGCAGCTAGGGAGATCAAATATTGAGAAAAAATTCCGAAATTCAAATAGAGTTTAACCAAGTGCTTGCTTAATCCTTGGGTTTTGAAATAAGTCATATGACTTCTAAAGAAGATTTCAAAACAATGACAGACATTTCTGCTTATGCTTTTATACAAAAGGTCTTTTTTGGAAATTGATTAGGTAATCCTCGCGCGGAATCAACGCATGCAGTCTGGGAATAAACTTGACTTAATCTTCCCAAACAGAGATGTTTTTCGATTGAACAAGTCAAAATACATCATTTCTGACACTTTCATTGGGTTTTAAATATTAAAAGTCTGAAATAATTTGACCCAAATTAGAATAACAATCAAAATAGGTTTGCGCTCGCGGGACAAAGAACAATGTGAAAAAACAAAGGCTAAATTGCTTGATTAAATGGACTGTAAAGTACTTTCTGTTTTGTTCTGCGGTGGTCATTTGACAAAGTGGTACTCTAAATGGCACCGTCAATTCATCTTAATGAAGAAAAACATATTTTAATTAATTTAAAAACTTCAGCTGAAGAACATAATGGAAGCAAACGATGCACTCCCGTGAAATCCCACTTACAATTTTTTTCGCAGTTCAGGAGAAAATTAAAAACATTAACACTGAGACATAGTTACTTCTGGGGCGACTTAGGGGGAGAGGTTCGGCCACGCTACTTTGCATCATTGTTCATAAATGGCCAGCCAATTAAAGTCATTGGAGACAGCAAGGTGAAGCCCTGAATATTCCGATTGCCTTTAAAAGTTGATTTGCTCAAAAATCAAAAAAATAATAACAAAAAAAACGGAAACTTCATACTCTTTTTCATGATTCTAATTTTTTTGTGCAAAATGATATATTTTGACTCTGTTCACCTTAATAAGACTTCTGGTTTATCGGGGCTAAAAAAGTTAAGTGAAACCAAACGCTAAGGAAAGCACACAAGGATGTATTTAGAATCTCGTATGTTAATAACAAGTCCAAAAACTTGCCTCAAATTAACTTAAAATGAAATAGTTCGCGGTTTACCAGTGTTATAAGACACGAGTCGGGATTTTTCACCGAATTTGAAGCAAGATTTGAGCGCTTCGAGCGATTTTTTCAAACGACTGCGCTCAAAATCTTGCTTCAAAATGAGCGGTTTGAGCAGTTTTTGAACGGTTTATCTAAAAAAACCGCGCAAAATTTGAGCGGTTTTTCAGCGGTTTATCTAGAAAAACGCTCAAAAACCGCTCAATTCTTGCGCGGTTTTTGAACGTTATTTTTTTAGATAAACCGCTCAAAACTGTTCAAATCTTGCGAGGTTTTTGAGCGTTTTGTTTTTAGATAAACCGTTCAAAAACCACTCAAACCGCTCATTTTGAAGCAAGATTTTGAGCGCAATTGTCTAAAAAAACGCTCAAACCGCTCAAATCTTGAGCGGTTTTTGAGCAGTTTTTTATAAATCACTCAAAACCCGCTCAAACCGCTCATTTTGAAGCAAGATTTTGAGCGCAATTGTCTGAAAAAACCGCTCAAACCGCTCAAATCTTGCTTCAAAAAAGGCGATCAACCTCAAATTTGGATCCCTTCTCGAGAAGACAGCGGGCATGGAAGATTCTCTTACAAAACTGTCTAGCAATTTTTTAACGTTCCAAATTCTTTTTAAAAATATACAGCGGATTGAAACAAAGAAAAAACTTGATAGATGAGAAATCGCATGCAAAATATCCTGCGTCAATTGTCCCAAATTAGCCAAATTAGCAATTTTGAATTATCATTACTCAGGAAATGAATATGTTTCAGATAAAACAAAAAGTTTTTGTCAAAAGCGCTTTTTTAAAAACTGGAAGTTCCAGTGATCAAAAAACAAGGTTATTTGTTTATCGGGGCTCGAGGCAAAACCCCAAATGTTGCGACTGCCACTTCATTCGGACCGAATTATTTTTGGTAATCAAAACATTGAAAATCATAACATATGGACTATATCAAACTAAATTTAAGTCAAATGATTTGAGTTACCCCACTCATTTTATAACCATAACATTGCAGGATAAATGGCTACGCATAAAAGACTCACGGTAAAATTTCAGCATCATAGAAAATTTGTTCAATGAATGCAAAAACTAGACCGGAGCAAGCCCAAACTTTTTTCATATCCTCAGATTTGAACAAAAAATAATCGCAGGTAAAATATCTTTTCAAATTTGAATACGGGGAAACAATGATTTAAGTGGGTTTTAATTTTTTTGTTAAAACAAATTATTTCGTTTGCCAACTTTTGACTGACTAAACCTCCACCCCAGCATAAATTTTTCGAAAATCAAGCTGATAAGAACAAATTGCTTGCATCATTTCAAATTAAAACAGTTAAATTTGCCACAAGCGTTTGAATTGCACAAAGTTGGCAATTTTTAAAATACCATAACAATACAAAAAATAGTCGCAGGTTAATTATCTTTGTACGTTTGATCCAAAACTTTGAGATAATTTGATAAATTTGAAGCCAAAGAGCCGAAATTTGTCTTGATAATCCAAAACAGCACGATCCGAAATATTTTATCATTCTCATTGAAAGTCGGGACAATAAAACTTTGCAGAAGAACAGAAAATTTTGGCAAACTAGGCAAGAGAGAACGTTCGGAACCATTTTCAGGAAAAAATTTTTAAAAAAACGCAAAAAGAAAAAAACGTGATAAGAAAAAAGAAAAAAACGCAAAAAAAATTGAACAAACGGCTACAAAGAAACGTAAACTTCTTTTACAATTGCGTTTATTTAATGAAAAACCACTAATGAGCACTGGAGCAATAAGTTTGACGAGAAAGATAGTTCATAAAATTCAAATAAGAAAACTGAAACTTAATTATCCTGCAGCTTTTATTATTAAAAATTAATCGATAATTTTTGTTAAATTTTTCAAACGTTCCGTAAGACTTTTTTTCACCCGACAAGCTAATATTTTATAGAAAAAACATCATAAAAATTAAAAACATGCTGTTATTTTAAAATCTGACAACAAAAACTATAACGGATAGTCAGTTGCTGTGCAAGAAGCTCAGAATATCCAATCACGCATGTTTTTATAATAAAATTCAAAGCATGAACAAATTTGAAAGAAAAAATGAATAAATGTTTTTTTTTAACTTTTCATAAAGTTTTGTGTTGCTTTTTTAGCTAGTGGAGGAAACTGAGTTGCTTAGGGGGGGGGGGGCATAAAAACAAATTAATTTTAAAAATATAGAAAAACTTCTGACAATTAAGACTAAAAGATAGTCTGAAAATTCATCAGTCCAAAAAACGAAAATATTCAGAAATTTAACACTTCAATATTGTATACAAGTTGACTCCCCCTCCCCCAACTGGCCGGAAAAAAAATAATCCTCAGCCATAGTTCCTCGCCTCTTCGTGAAGCGATCGAACAACGTTGTGTGAAATCAGCAAATACCTAACTTAAAAATTTTAAATTACAATATCTAAAATACGATGCAGGCCATGAAATGCATCCTTGCACATTCGAAACTTTCAATTTTTTTTAGTTTTAAGCAGTTGTAATTTTGAAATTTCGTTAGAAAAACTAGAGGATTCCTGACTTAAATAAATCATTAGTTGCAGCAGAAGTATTTTCACTAGTCTTAATAACTACATGAAAGAAAATTCATTTGCCTCACAAAAATTTTGATAAATCTTTTTATGCCGTGATTTAGTCTTTTCAGTGTATATTTTAGAGGTGATTTCAATTAGTTTAAAATTCAATTCCTGCTAAATTTTCAATTCTTGTGTTTTCCAAAAAAAAGTGCCTTCCTCATTTGCTCATTCACAGTGACTGTTAAATAAAAGCATAAAATTGTGCTGAAATGTTCTGTATTAGTTAGACAAAATTTTTAAAATCGATTAATTACAAAAAAATATATACAATGGGAGTCAAAATGAAAGTTATGAGAACTTTACAAAACTATGATTTTCTATTCCAATGTTGGCTGCAGCGTAAGGAAAAGGGATAATAAATTTCTTTTGGAGCTAGAGGTTTTTAGCGTTACCCATTTTTGGGAGGAAATAAAAAAAATTAAAAAAGAAGTAACTGCAAGAAGGATGCAGTTTTTTTATTAATAAAATTAGGATTCTTTTTCAACCAAACCCCCTGCTAATTTCATAAGTGTGCTTAAGATACATTATTTATTGACATTTTTTGTGCAAAAACAAAAGATTTTGACTTACGCTTTAGAATTGCTAAAAGCAAAAACAATCCAATCGGACGAAGGCATTGAACAAAATTACCATTAAACCAAGTTAATTCCCGGTGGATTTACCGTTAGAAACATTCGATATTGAGTTCTGTCTCATACTTTTTCAGGGGCAAGGCGACTAATGGACTGCTTATACGAGGACAAAACCCTGCATATTCCGACTTCCCATTAATTGGTCTCGAATACTTTTTAATCGAAGAATTATTGACAAACTATGAGTTAATAGTCTGATAACATTGTTTATAGAATTAATAAACCAATAAATTTGTCTCAATTTAATTGAGAATAATTTTATTTAGTAATACAGGATACTTGGTCACGCGTAAAAAATGCGCGTTACACTTTCAGCATCGAAGTAGAAAAACGAGCAGTTAGAGTCCTTCTACACTGACCCTTATGTCAGGCTAGTTAAGTAGTTGGCTCGAACTTTCTGTGAACACACAGATCAAGGTATCGCCCCCCGAGAGAAAAATTCTTTTGACAATTAGCCTGAACCAAAAAAAAACGCCTCGAGCATATATACTCCTTTCTTTTTTGGAAAATTGGCACAACAAGACTGCTCGTATCGTATCAAGGCGAAGCTCTGAAAGTTCTGATTCCCTTTTCAGGCCTATAGAGCGCGTGTTCACATTGATAGTTTTGATGGAAAAAAAAACTGAAAACCATCATCAGACTTGCTATGTAACCTACAAAGTGATATAATTTGCATATAGCAAACCAATAACTAAACTAAAATGCATAACTTAATTTAATTTTAATGAATTGAAAGACGGATTAAATATCAGCTTACGCGTCGTAATAACGCGAAATAAATCGCGTCTTACTTGTCGCGAATTTGCCAATTTGACAGTCTTTTCTTTAAAACCCCATAATTCTACAAAAAAGATCATAGATGAATAAAAATTTTTAATTAGAGATCGTTAACATTTTTCGCATAAAAGAAATTCCTATTAAAAAAAATCAAAAATTTGTTCGGAGAAAGCTCAACAACACCCACCACAAATACTCCGTCACTTTCTTCGAAATTCGGAACAACAAGGATGCCTGTTCAAAAACGAAACGTGAGTTTTCCAACTGTCTTTTAATCTCTGCAAAATAGATGAAATTTAAAGATAAATTTAGAAAAAAACTTCAGAGCAACGTCTTAAGAGTCTGTTAACGTAAAAAAGAAATCAATTAATTTGACTGGCATGAATTTGAGCAGGATTAGATTGCCGCTTATGCGCAAATTTTCTGAAACAAACACAGCGCGTAATTGTGCCAAATGGGCAATCAAAAAATGACCCAGATCGGCAAAAAAATTTATTTAGTCCCAAATGGGCAAAAAGTTTCAAGTGAAACATCATTTTAAACTTGATCGCAAGGCAACAAGATTTCGCGGGTGGTATAGAACTTTTTCTTCAAGATTGGCTACAAAATGGCTGAAAATTCAAAATGTACCCTAAGAATGAAAATTAAACCAAGCACAACTGCTCAGTCTTTCTCTCCGAAGCTCGCAACATAAAAATTGTATTCTAGGAAAGGACAAAAACACATAAAGAAATCTCATAACACGTTGAATTTTTCTGCCATAATTCACTGAATTCTTACGCGTCCAAACCAATGAAAAACAGAACATCATTCTAATTGGAATTAGTCTCTTCTAATCGATTGCCTCCTTTCGCTAGTCTTTCTCAGAATGACAAGTACATGCTTTGTCCAAATAAGTTTCGAAGTGTGCACGCCTTTAGCGCACGAACTGAAAACTTAACAAAGTCACAACAATAGGTCAACTTCTAACTTTAGAAAAAAACTGAAAACGCAAGGCAACTAACTTGGTTAAATTCAACTATCAAAATGTCTGCAAATTAAAAGCTAAGTATTTCAAATGTCACCTTTTTCCTAAACGTTCTTATTTCTTGTTTCTTCTGTTTCTCTAATTAATTCATAATTGCCCCTGCTAGATATCTTAACTTTTTTACGTTCCCCTACTAATCTTAGTGTTGTTGCCAGGTAGGTGCATAAAGACGGGGACATTGACGCCCAACTACGAAAACGAATCTACGACATTTTTGGATTTTGACTGTTATTTGGTTTGTTTGTTAAATTTGTTTTTTCTTTGAATTGGTTTGTCTGTTGCTGGAACCCGACTGGATTGTTTTTGACCTCCTCTTCAAAATGTTAGTTAGAATTACGTTATTGTTTTGTTTTGTTAAAGTTAATGCCTGTTACGAGATCACATTTTGAAACCGCAGTGCTAGATGATAATCATTTGAAAGTGATTGAAAGTGATTCAGACACGTTATTTAATACAATCAAAGATTTGATTACAAATAATGACGAGCTTGAAGTAATTGAAAGTCTGATGACGGATTTACAAACTATCATTAAGCCCCTGAACGATATTGTTATTCATTTAATGAGCGGACGTAATGAACAAATGTAACAACAGTTACTCACCCGGTTAAAAATAGTTAAACTGGGCTATAGAAAGACCCAGATTGAGTATAAACGCTATGAAATTAGGCAACGCTCAGCTTGCAATGTTTCAATTACATCATCGCGAGTTCAAAGTAATGTTTCTGCTCCGTCGCTCGTTCGATCTGCCCTTGCCGCCAAACAGCACGCAAAATCACAGACACACAGCACCAAAAACATCATCAACAACGACATAGAACACCAGATTACTCAGTCAGACCAAAAGATAGCCACTACAAGCCTTCCTTACCTCAACATCATTTGCCTGATACAAGTGAATCCCCGTCTCCGCCGCCGTTTCGACAGACATTGTCAAAAACTAGCAACTAACAGCCGCAATTTTTTGCCAACTCCCAATCTCCAGCCGTCTTCACAACGACCACTTTCAGTGGAAACATTTTCATATCAGT
Source organism: Symsagittifera roscoffensis (assembly GCF_963678635.1). Taxonomy (NCBI): domain Eukaryota; kingdom Metazoa; phylum Xenacoelomorpha; order Acoela; family Convolutidae; genus Symsagittifera; species Symsagittifera roscoffensis. The sequence continues at coordinate 35,198,616 of NC_087066.1, forward strand.
CGAAAACCAAGCTACGCACGGAATGATAGCACCTCAATATTTAATTGGAACGCAGCAGTACCCGCATAATCACAGGACTCGACAGCCATTGACATTTCAGCCACAGTACGACATCCCGCCAGCACAACCTACAGGAATGCTTGCAACTACCCGACAGCCCGACCACTACTACCAACCTAAAATTTCGAAACTTTTTGAAAGTCTGTACCAAACGCCAAACTCTTCAACTTTGACGGAGACCCCGAACAATTGTTGGATTGGATTGGAATCTACAACGCCACAATAAACAACACCGATATGTCAGATTCCAAAAAATTAACCCACCTTCAAAGACTTGTTTCCGGAGACGCTAAACCCCTAATCCGTGGATACGGATGCAACGGATCAATGTACGACTCGGCCCTCCAACGACTGCATTCAAAATTTGAAACCGCAGTGCTAGATGATAATCATTTGAAAGTGATTGAAAGTGATTCAGACACGTTATTTAATACAATCAAAGATTTGATTACAAATAATGACGAGCTTGAAGTAATTGAAAGTCTGATGACGGATTTACAAACTATCATTAAGCCCCTGAACGATATTGTTATTCATTTAATGAGCGGACGTAATGAACAAATGTAACAACAGTTACTCACCCGGTTAAAAATAGTTAAACTGGGCTATAGAAAGACCCAGATTGAGTATAAACGCTATGAAATTAGGCAACGCTCAGCTTGCAATGTTTCAATTACATCATCGCGAGTTCAAAGTAATGTTTCTGCTCCGTCGCTCGTTCGATCTGCCCTTGCCGCCAAACAGCACGCAAAATCACAGACACACAGCACCAAAAACATCATCAACAACGACATAGAACACCAGATTACTCAGTCAGACCAAAAGATAGCCACTACAAGCCTTCCTTACCTCAACATCATTTGCCTGATACAAGTGAATCCCCGTCTCCGCCGCCGTTTCGACAGACATTGTCAAAAACTAGCAACTAACAGCCGCAATTTTTTGCCAACTCCCAATCTCCAGCCGTCTTCACAACGACCACTTTCAGTGGAAACATTTTCATATCAGTCGAAAACCAAGCTACGCACGGAATGATAGCACCTCAATATTTAATTGGAACTCAACTCCAGCATAGGTTTTAACAGCCAACTGTCACGATGTCGCCTCCATGCCTGAACTTTGCAAATACTTCAACCGTTTACCCGGAAGCTCAAGAGTTTCAACCTCTTCTACTACCGCACCTACAGCCGAATCCTGGAACTCACTTCCAATGTTACGCTCAGCAACTTGTAACTTCATCAACGACAGCCCAACCGCTAACTAACAATGCAAATGCCTTCATGCAAACCGGATCTCTTAGTCGTTTCGGAAATCAACTCGGAGATCCAGAACTAATTTATCCAACCATGAGGACTGTTCGTTTGCCGACAACTTTTTGAATGCAACGAGGTTACGGAACTCAACTCCACGTGATCCCTCTGCAACCCAACGCTTCGACAACAGAACAGCAATTCAGCCAACCAACGACCAACTTTCAGCCGCATTCGATCAATAACTTGCCACAATGCCACTCATCTGGATTTGTTTGTCCAGTAAATGGAAACTCAACTCCATCAGCAAATTCTGAACCGCTCTTTTTGAACAGGACAGCAGCCAACAGCTACCCTGCTAACCAGCCAATCCGCTTTGTTAAATCACCATCAGTTTTCATCAGTGACCTTCTCATCCCACTAACCATTTGCCACTTGCAGCTACGCCGACGCATGGAATTTTCAAGGAAACATTAACCAGACTAGGATCCAGCCCATATCTTTTCATCAGCCAGACGCCTCAGCCTCGATCAATCAGCAACAAATGTTGCAATCATTTATCACACAGCAGCCCCCTCTCGCAACACACCAGCAGCTCCTCGGCTAGAATCATCAGCCAGCAATTGGAATCCCTCCAACTAATCAGTTCTTGCCTCAGGCCATGAACACATTTGGATGTCAACCTCAATCATTGCAACCACCAATCACACAGCAGTCTACATCTTATCAGCCAACGCAGCAGTACCCGCATAATCACAGGACTCGACAGCCATTGACATTTCAGCCACAGTACGACATCCCGCCAGCACAACCTACAGGAATGCTTGCAACTACCCGACAGCCCGACCACTACTACCAACCTAAAATTTCGAAACTTTTTGAAAGTCTGTACCAAACGCCAAACTCTTCAACTTTGACGGAGACCCCGAACAATTGTTGGATTGGATTGGAATCTACAACGCCACAATAAACAACACCGATATGTCAGATTCCAAAAAATTAACCCACCTTCAAAGACTTGTTTCCGGAGACGCTCAACCCCTAATCCGTGGATACGGATGCAACGGATCAATGTACGACTCGGCCCTCCAACGACTGCATTCAAAATTTGGAAACTCAACGAAAATAATGACTTCGTTTTTAAAGCGATTCGAAAATTTCAACAGTCGGTCACTCAGACATCGAAGAAGCTACAAAGACCTGGCCAACTTGGTGGACAATGGTGGATACTTTCACCAGTATGGATTTCCAGCACGACCTGCACTCGACTACCAATTTTCATACAAATTTGGGTAAGCTACCTACTCCCTGCCGACTTGAATGAAACCGCTTCACCCTGCAACATCACATTCGACAGCCTTCACTATTGGATCTCAGCGAATGGTTCATTGACGACGCTGAAGCTTGCAAGGATCTGCCAACAATTTAGTCAGCTCACACCGATGACAGAAAATCAGCCAGCCGACCGAACTTCAACCCTCCTCGACGGTCATCCGAAAATCAAGATCAGAAACGCAGATAGATGTTTGCCCTGATCGACAAAAATGTCAATACCTTGGAAAAGACAGCGTTTTCTGGCTTTGACTGTAGACCAGCGACTCCAACACGCAAGGAACCTTCATCTTTGCTTCAACTGCCTCAGCGCTCACCAGTTTGCCGACTGTCGATCTACTCAAACTTGCCGATCAGAAAGATGCAACAAGAAGCACCACACTTTATTGCACAAGGACTACAACTCATTCAGTTCAAAAAGCGCCCTCGACAGCCTACAGGAAGAAGAACGACGACTCGACAAACTGCAATTTCAGCACCCGGAAATTGAAATCATCAGGTCACATACCGACACTTCCAATAACCATTTCGTATGGAAGCGAAGTTGTACATGCCTACGCCATGTTCGACTGTGTCAGCAAACTGACTTTGCTTAAATCTTCAGCAGCCCTTCGACTGAAACCAGATTTCAAATTTACAGATAGACTTCAACTGAACCAAGCCCTCACCTCTTCTGACACAGCAGCCGCCAAAATGGCCATATCAATTGGAAGCTACAACGACACAAACTAGCCATACGAACTAAACGTCATCGACTTTATTAAGTATTGGAACCTCCCGGACTTCAATCCAGCCCTAGTTCACAGCATCTGCCAAAGGAACGAACATCTCAGACATATCCACTTTGCCCAGTTACCAACATATGAAATTGAAATCATCCTTGGATGCGACTTCGCCCACCTTGTCACACCAACAGAAGTTGTACAATCACCGGCTAATGTACCCCTTGGTTGGAACATGCCACTTGGCTGGTCTCTATGTGGTAGAGACAGCGCAGCAAAACCCGACGACATCCACATAACGGACTTCATAGACGACGATCAATTGTTTCGCCATGTTGTCGAGTGGATGAAACTCTACGCCGAGGGAATTTCATCGGACAAACGAAGTTTTTCACGTGACGACAAAGACGCTCTCCAAACTTTAGAAACAACAACTTGCCTCCTCGATAATGGACATTACCAGATTGGACTACTATGGAAGAACACTCGACATCTACAAAACAACTACTGGCTTGCAAAAGAGCAACTACAAAGTATCCTAGACCACCTTCAACGCAAACCATCAGAACTTCAAAGCAAATACGAGGAGACCATCACGACCGACTTACGCAAAGGATTCATCAAGCAAGTCAACAGCAACGACGATGACAACGAAGGTTGTTGGTACCTGCCTCACCACCCAGTAACAAACGCCAACAAACCCGGTAAATTACGCCGAGTACTCAATGCCTCTAGCATCTACAGAGGTACCTCCCTGAACAGCATCCTACTCACAGGACCTGACCTTCTCTGCGACCTCACAGGAATCATCATGCAATTTCGCGAGGACCAAATTGCCTTTTCAGCCGACATTGAAGCAATGTTCATGCAGGTATTCGTAACACCAGCAGACCAGCCATACCTACGTTTTCCGTGGAAGGACGACAACCAGAACATCATCATATACCAGTTCACGCGACACATCTTTGGAGCAACCGACTCTCCTTGATTCGCTTGCTACGCAACCAGACGATGCGCAAAGGACAACGAAGACAAATACCCCGACTTAGTTCTAATAACCGAACGGAACCTCTACATGGACGACCTCTACAAAGCCGAAATGCAACAGAGCCTCACTGACTTACAACAAAACGACCACTTCAAAGATCAATGCCAACTGACTGGAATCACGTGGAAATTCAACCCTCCTGCGGCCCCTCATTTTGGTGGTTCTTGGGAAAGACTAATCAAGCCTTTCAAAGACGCGTTTTTTAAAGTTATTGGAACTAGGATACTAAGCGACGAAACTTTGTCTACCTGCACTTGCGAAGTGGAAGCCGTAATGAACTCGTGACCACTGACAACCGTCTCCTCAGAGCCTACTGACACTGAAGCCTTGACTCCAAACCACATTCTACTAGGACGACCTTCAACAATTTTGCCCCTGGTTTGTTTTTACCTCGCACCCTCACTCAAAGGAAAACTTCGAAACAAGCTCAAGTTATAACCCAGCAATTCTCGAACCACTACCTCAAAGACTACCTGCCAACACTGACAATACGTACTAAGTGGACACAGCCAACTCAGAACATATAAATTGGAGATTTAGTTTGGATACTAGAAGATCTGACACCTCGCGGTCTTTGGCCCCTGGGACGGGTACTACGTACTTTTCCCGGATCGGACGGAATTGTTCGCTCATGCAAAATTCAGACAAGCCGTGGACTCTTGACTCGACCAGCCGTTAAACTTTCTAAAGTTTTGGAAGAAGATACAGCACGAGCTGTCTGACTGTCTACTAAGACAAATAAGCCACAATAGAACCCAGAAACTTAGAACCCAGATTATCCCAGATTAGAACCCTGAACCCAGATTATCAGGATACTACTACGACACAATTTTTTTTTGCAACCTGCAAATGGGTCCGGCCATGTGCACGCCATTAGCGCACGAACCGAAAACTTAGTAAAGTCACAACATTAAGTCAACTTCTAACTTTAAAATAAAACTGAAAACGCAAGGCAACTAACTTGGTTAAATTCAAATATATCAAAATGTCTTCAAATTAAACGCTAAGTATTTCAAATATTACCTTTTTCCTAAACGTTCTTATTTCTTGTTTCTTCTGTTTCTCTAGTTAATTCATAATTGCCCCCTTCTAGATTTTTTTCCGTTCTCTTACTAATCTTAATGTTGTTGCCAGGTACGTGCATAAAAACGGGGACACAAAGAAAGTACAGACATTTGAAATACTGCAGAAAAACATACTGCTTTCATTTATATATCAACTAAGTTGGAGAGTTCCAACTACACGCCTGCCTTATTTAATTGGGCTAAAAAACGATAATTTTTTAAATTTATTTGGTTCTTAATCAGGGGCGGATCTAGGATTTTCTCGAGGGAGGGCGGATTTTCAAAAAAAAAATTCGAAAATTTTGACGACCTTTTTTTTTTTAAGGTTGACCAAATAGATTTTTTGAGCTCTCCCAAAGCACTGATTTGCCCTTATTTTGGCAAAAGTTACTGCGCCGCAGGCAAATTTTTGGAAAAACAGTCAAAAAAAGCCGTTTTTGGGCACTTTTTGAAAAACTTTGACAAAAAATCGCGTTTTTTTTGGCGCGCGCTCCCCCTCAAAGTTAGTATATATTGGCGCCAAAGGCGCCTTTAGCAAAATTTTAGGGTCGGTCGGCCAAAAATGGATTACTGAAAAAGTATCAAAGGGGGGACCCTTTGGGTCGGCAGGGAGTCGAATCCCTGAGGAAGGGGCGTCCATTCCCCCCCCCCCCTAAATCCGCCCCTGTTCTTAATACTGTTTTAGCAGATAGTTAGAGCATGTTTTACCCTTTAAAATTTTTACGCCAAAACTACAAAAGTCAGAGACGGACAAAAACACCCAATGCCCATAATAGGAGAAATGCCCATAATAGGAGTTACTTACCCATAAAATTAGCATCAAATCAAACCGCAGTCACTCAATCAAATCACCAAATTTTTCTCGATAAATTCGACTAATCGCTCGAAATTTAAATGTTCAGTTTTCTAATAAAGAAACTGAGCAACTGATATCAACGAAATACTTTAATGACATCGGAACTTCTCAACAAAAGGTCATTTTTGGTCCAATTACTATTTTCTGCTGTAATTTCTTTAAATCTCATAAGAAAGTTTTGTTTTGTTTAAAATTTTTGTTTTTCCAATCATGAAAACACATAATAATTATATAATTGGCTTTTTTCTTTTTTCTCTAATTGATTGCTTCCCTTTGATTGCTTCTCTGAAAATTTCAAGCTTAAATTGCCTAATTTTTGCTTGAAGACCAGAGCGAAACCGTTGGAAGTTCAAACTCAAACAGCTGATTGCCTAAAAACCTTTAGTTGAGTTTTATTTCTTGATGTCAGATGTGCGACAATAAAATGTTTGTCTTATCTATCTTACCTGTCCCATCATCCAGTGCATATGTAAAGTACCTGTAAAGTCTCTTGCCTATAACGTAACTTCTTTCGCAATTAGTTTTCAATAAATTGCCGTTAAGAAAGAAGATTGCTCATAAATCAGGGCAATGCCTTTGAGTTTTCGATAGCATTTTTGTATCACTTGGTTTTTGATTGAAAAATTCAAAAAAAACTTTAAAATTTTCATTATTTTCCTCACACGCTATCTGATTTCGAAAGGGATGCATTCAAGTTTTGTGACCTAAAAAAAACTAATTGAATTGCCCTATTTCATTTCGGCATGATTCAATCCGTCGCTTACGCATGTTTTAAGAACGCAGTGATCCCGACGTGGCCGTCTAAGCAATTTTAAAAACCTCGATAGCTTCACAAAAAATGATAGCAGTTGAACATTTTTATAAACATTTGAGTTTCGGACAGCACGACTTTTCAAAGGATATAAAAATTTTATTTCAGAAAAACCTAGTTACAAAATTAAAATGTGACCAAACAATAAAAAAAACAAGAGATAAACATTCCGTCATTTTCTTCAGGAGTCGTGACAATAAGTAATTTTTACCCTGGTCTGAAAACAGATTATTAATTTGTTTTCTGAGCTACCAAACGCAATTCGACCTTTGGTAATCAAGGTACAAAATGGAATACGATTTCTCTAATAATGTCAAGACGATTTTGTCAATGCAAATGGCGTCTCAAATGCAATCAGGGTGTTGTTCATATTGATGAAAGCTGAAAATTTAGTAATGGAATAAGATTTGTGTCAACTGTTGAATGTTTAGGATGGTAAATGATCTGTTTAAAAAATTGAAAGTATCATGATGGAAGTTGTTTTGTCAGTTTTACTTTGTTGCTATAAGTTTGATTTTCTCAATTGCAATGAGGATGTATTTGTATTCATAATTGTTGAATATGTTTAGGAATAGTTAATGATGAAGCTTGATCTTTTTCAACTGTTGCAAATTTAATTTAAAATTATCATCTGTCTTTTTCTGCAATCAGTGTGGGTTGCTTATTGATGACCGTTGAATAATTGACGATTGAAACAGTTTGTGTCAGTTGTTGAAGATTTTACGATGGAACTTAATCTGTGTCATTTTTTGAATTTTAGTTGATGGAAACTGATTTTTCGTTTTTGACTCCTTGTTTATCAGTGTGATTCTTCCAAATGCAATCAATGTGTACTTCGTAATAATGAATGTGGAATAGTTCGGAATGGAATATGATATGTGTCAACTGTTGAAAACTTATTGATGAAATTTGATCTGTGCCAATTGTTCAATTTTAGACGATGGAAATGGATCTGTAAATTCCTTCCTTTTTTATCAGTTTGATTCTTTTTTTGCAATCCGGTTGGGGTTCTTAGTGATGAATGTTGAATCGTTAGTGATAGAAAATGATTGGTATCAACCGTTGAACATTCGGTAATAGAGCTTAATTTGTGCGTCAACTGTTGAGATTTTTTGAATAAGATATGTCATTTTCATTCATTTGCTATCAATGATTTTCTTCTGTTGCAAACAAGGTGGGATCAAGATCTATGTTAACTATTAAAAATTTACTGATGGAATATGATCTGTGTCAACTCTTGAAAATGTAATGATCGTTGTAAGCTGTTGAAGTTTTCATAATGAAATATTATCTCTCTTTTTTCTGCAATCAAGGTGGGGTTCTGTTTCATTAATGTTGAACAATTATTGATTGAAACGTGTGGTTTCAAATTTTGAATATCTTACAATAAAATATGATCTGTGCCAACTGTTGAACTTTTGGATGACTAAATTTATCTGTCATATTTCTCTCGTTTTCTATCAGTTTGCCTCTCTCGCTTGCAATCAGGTTCTAGTTTGTATTGATGATTGTTAAGAAATGAGTGTTGCAATATGGTTTGTGTCAGCTATTGAATATTTAATAAAAAAACTAATAATAATAATATATGCCAAAAGCTCAATATTTTTTTTGTAGAAATTTTCCCGTTCCACTTTTTTCCTACGCTAACTGTGCGACTTTCTCAATTTTGATCAGAATGTAATTCTTATTGATCAGCCTTGAATATTTACCAATGAATTATGATCTGTTTGAGTTGTTGAATACGTTGTGATGGAATGATATCTGTGTCAGCCCTTGATTGTTAGATGATCTGTCATTTTCCTTCCTATTTTTCTTGATCATTTTAATTTTTTTTTTGCAATCAAGATAAACTTTGAGTTTTTTATGATTTTTTTTCAATTTGATTCTTTTTTTTTGCAATCGATGAACGTTTTTTGATGAAAAATGAGTTTTTAGTGATGGAAGGTGATCTGTGTCAACGGCTGAACATTGAATATTGGAATATGATCTGTCAATTTTACTCCTTTACTATCAGTTTGACTTTTTCTGCGATCAAGGTGGCTTACTTTTCAACAGTTAGTGATTGAAAATCTCAGTGTCAACTGTTGATTATATAACAATTGAATACGATCGGTTTCAACCGTTGAATACTTTTTGATGTAGTTTTCTCAGTCATTTTTTCAATTCTATGCCAACAAGGTGACTCATCCAGTTTTGATGAGAACGTGGTTCGTACTTTTGAATATTGAAAATTTATCAATGGAATTTGATCTGTCTCAACTGCTGAATACTAAGTGATGGAACGCGATCTGGGTCAAATGTTGAAAATTGATTGATGAAATATCATTTGTCTTCTTTCAATCCGTCTTTCACTCTTTTCTATCACCCCTTCGCTCTCAGTTTGACTCTTTTTTTGTGATCATGTTGCGGTTCTAATTGATTAATGTTGAATAGTTAGTTACTGAAATGATCTGTGTCATGTTTTGATAATCTAACCATGGAACATAATTGGTGTGAATTTTAGATGATGGAAATGATCTGCAGTTTTTGACATTCATGTGATCAATGTGTAGTTCGTATTGGTAAATGTTGATTCTTTGTGATCAAATATGATATGCACCGTTTGTTGAGTTTTAAACGATGGAAAATGGTTTTTCATTTTTCAATCTTTTGCTATCAGTTTGATTCTCTCAATTGCGATCAGGATTTAGTTCGTATTGATGTTATCATACAGTGATGCAAGTGATCTGTGTCAACTGTTGAGTATTTGCTGATGAAATATGATCTGTAATTTTTGTATCTTATAATATATCTGACTTTATCTGTTCGATCAGCGTGTAATACTGTTTTTTCCTTTATGTGGTATCCCTTCCTCATAATATCTATCAAACTGCCTGTTGATTTTTTTTTCTAATTTTCGCACAAGGAAATGTACTTTATGAAAGGGTCGGTTTCATACTATCAAAATTCACTAGTACGATGCGTCTTTCGAGGTCTTGATGTCCAGCTTCTTTGGTTTCAGCTGATTTGAAGAGAAGAATTTATCAAAGAGGCTTTGATGTCTAGATTCACTTTTGGGATAGGCAGTAGTTCAGTCTCCTAAATGAGAATCGTCTAGCCAAATATGTCACCACTGGTGTTTTTTGATCAGATTTCTCAGTTGCGCAATCATCAAGTTTTCGTTTGGGTCTTTTTCTTATTTCTGATGAAAGTTTGTGACTTCCAGATTCAAATTCCTCTTTCGGCCTTAAGTAGAAGTTTTGTCTGGTTGTAGGAATTCATTTTTCACATATCTATCGCCTCCTACATTTTACAGAAATTGCAATGCAAAAAAAGAAAGTACCTTCAAGGAAATTAGGAGCAAACACTTCTACTTCCAGGTTGTCGTCTTGGTCCCCTGTCACTCTCAAAACTGATTTAGTTTCTCTTGCTGAATCGCTGGTTCTGCTCCATGTTACTCACCCAACGATTTCAGTATTTTTGCGTTTACGTCAGGGTTGTATCAAAGATTTTTTCGAGCGTGGATCGGATTTTCAAAACATTTTCGTACATTTTGTCGGTCTTTTTTTTGGGTCGACCGAATTGTTTTTCCAAGCACGTACAAATCACTATAAAGATTATGTTTCGACTAAATTTGCAGCGACGCTGACAGTTTTTAGAAGAAAAAAAACAAGAAAAAACGCGTTTTTAGGCAGTTTTTAGATAGTTTTGACAAAAAAAAAATGTTTTTTTTTCGTAACGCTCTCCCCTCAGAATTAGTTTGTATTTGTTTTCAAATCGATTTATCAAAATTTAGGGTCGGATTTGTACTTAATCCTCTCATTGAACAATTTGTTGCGATGGATTAAGTCGCTTTTTGAAGCCGGAAGGAAGTGGCCCCGAAAAGCATCTTGCATGCCGTTGAAGCGCAAAGACCACAATGCTTTTTCTTCCAACTTACAAGAAAAAAAGTGACCTCCATTGGTATTCTTGTTGACAAATGGAGCAAGAGCCCTTGATTGCTTTTCTACATCTTATACCCAGAACATCTCTGAACACTGTGGCTGACAAGTGAAAACTATTGCCTCCCACATCATGTGCATTTGAATTGTCTTTAATCAAAACAGTCGAAGCAAAGTAGCAAATTCGGCTATTTTGAAACATTGCATCATGAGTTTTTTCCAATGTTCTACTTTTTGCTGACCGTGGCAGACAGATAGCATTTTTTTAGTCTGATCTTGTCATAAAAACTTAATTTAGGATTCCATCTTAATCATAGGCTGGTTTTAATTGCGTAAAAAAGCAAAGTTACTTTATTTCCCAGTTTGTCGAAACGGGGACCCTTTGGGTCGGCAGTGAGTTGAATCCAATTAAATTATTTTGATTTCAATTTGTTATTCCGTCTGCTTTTAAAAAAAAATATTTATATATGAAAAGTAAACTCATATTTTTTGTCGCGCTAATCGTCAACGCTTCGTAAAATTGTCAAAAACCGGAAGCATTGTCAACTTTGCCTGTTTTGTTATTTCTTCTATGTACCTCCATCATATGTACCTTCGTTGTATGTGCCTTCGGCATGCTGATTTATAACGGGAATAAGGAAAACGCTTGTCCCGAACAGTTTTTTTTTTGAAAAAATAAGCACTCTCTAGAAAGTTACTGCTCTAGATATTAATGCAGCTCAGGTACTACTTCGATGCAGCTCAGATACTAATCTCAATCTGCGAGTAAACCGTGGTTAAGTTTTTTGATTAATTTCAAAATCTGTGATGATACATTTTTTTCAAAAGTGTATCGGTAAAGAGAAAAAAATTGGCAGTACAAAGTTTGATTTGGATTAATTGCAAAAAAAAAACAATAAAAGGGCCCAAAACAATGCGTGTCGCCTTTGGGCAGAAACAATAATATGGCTGACACATCGTTGGAAAAATGCAAATTAACTCACGGAAATGGGAGAAAAAACATTATCAGCCTAAAAGAGAAAATTCGAAAAAACTGGGACGACAGAATTTTTTTTTTCGCTTAAAATTCCGAAACTAAGATCATTTTGGAAACTAAAAGTCAATTACGTTTTTTGTGTCAATTGTAATTTTTTTATTAAGAATGTAAGTTTCCAGTCCTGGGCGAGAAAACTTAAATTTAAACTAAAACGCGAACAAATTTTGAGCGCTATGCTTAAGATTTTTCCTTAAAACAAAAGTTGAAATCGTCACGACCTTCTTCACTGCGTTCATTTACACTTTAAAACAAGGATAGCAGGTTACTGTGCAAGTAGCACAAAAGGTTCCGACCACAGAATTATAAATACAAAAAAAAAGATATGAACAACAAATTAGAATTTAGGCATACTTGAGGTTCATAGTAAAATAGGTCAATTGGAAAACAATTATTAAATATTGACTAGAAAAACAATTTTTTTTTTAATTTTTGAGTTTTTGATTCCCAAAGTTGCGCTAAAAACTCCAAAAATTACCTTTACTTGAGTAAAACTGAGCTTTCATGGCTTAAATTAAACTTGAAGAAGCTATTGTAAGCCTGCACGATCATCTTATTAGCTCGAAATTAGACCAAAAATCAAACCGGTTTTTCTCAATCCTGTGAAAAAAAATTGAACGTTTTTTAATGTCGTTTGAATCACGACTTAAAGGGCTTTAATTTTATATATCACTCGACCCATTCAGATGATTATTTGTGGTACCTGATTTTGTGTGGAAAACAAAAAAAAATAAAACACCGGTCGGAACAACAACTTACTTGTCAATCTCTATCTGATGACACACTTTTTATTAAAAAAATTGAAGACAATGCACAAAAATTTTGTCTAGTTTGAGAAAAAAATATCATATGGTTCTTGAATTTTGTAACGGAGGTACGGAAATGTTGACTCGGATTTGAACAATTTTAACAAAAACTACCCCAATAAAAATGGCGTCCTATTTTGAGGCCAATAAACCCTTCTGTAGTCTTCCGTGGACTTTTAATTGAAAACATCTGTCACTAGTGTCCTTTGCGAACGTTTGTTTTATTTTTAGATTGTTTTTAAAGCTGAAACAATTGATCACGAACAAGAAATAGGGCTTCATTTTTACATTTTTTGCGCTTGGTTGTTTTATCAAATTCTTGTAAAAAGAATTACTTCATGACAAAAACCTATAATGAATTAGATAGAAAAAAAAATCTTTTTGGAATATAAATTTCCTTCTGAAATTCGAGATGAAAAAAAAATCACTAACAAAATTTATGAAATGTTCTAATAGATTAAATTTTTGCAATTAAAATCAATTTGAATTTATAGTGAAAACCCAGAAAAATCTAGTGATTTTATTTAAATTGAGTGTAATCCACACACAAACCACGCATGAAAAAAGAATGATTTTGAGAAAACAACTGCCAAAAAGTGATTTCTAGTTTTCGATTTGAATGCAATAACAACTGAACATTAAGACACAAAAACGTTGATATTTTGGTTTTTAGCTTCAACATAAAATTTTTATAAGCTAGGCGTGAGCTTCAACTAAGTAATTTGAACCCAACTTTGAAAGCTTAAACATAAATCTACAAAAGATCTCAAATAAAAGTCGGATAAATAATATACAACCAAGAAGATTCGTATTTTCCTAATTTTTTGCTGAAAGAGACGGTTTCTTGATCCTGAAAAAAAAGAAAAACCCGGTTACTGTGCAATTAGCTCAGAATATTCCGAAAAAAAAGCTTTTTCAAATAATGTCGTTTTTTTTTGTGGCGTGATAAAAGGATCTGAACACAAAAATAGATCTTCAGCATATTCGCCACTCATCTTAAAATAGGCAAATTGGGCAAATTTCTGTGCAAAAATGAAAAAAAAAAGCTGAAAGATCAAAAACTTATCAACATTTTTGCTGAAAATTTTGATTTCGAAGTTTTGATTCTAAAAAACTCCAAAACGAATTTAACTTGAATATAACTCAATTTTTACTTGCTTTAATTGAGTATAAGGAAGCGATTGCAAGCCAAACGTTTCTGAATAAACATTTCTGACTCGCTTTTTTTCGCTCGAATTTAGACCAAAAATCAAAAACTTAAACCTGTCTTTTTTCAATATTGATTTTGCGTGGAAAACAAAACAACTAAAACACCCCAATACAAACTTTCTCTCCAATTTTAATGGTCGATACAGTTATCAAAAAGCAACTTACGCTAGAAGAGAGGCTAGAACTTTGTTGAACTGTGCAAGAGGCTTCTTGTGATATAATTCTCTCATCTATTAACAAAGTAGTTTGAGCGTAATTCTTGATCAACTAAAAGAAACTGACCCATTTTGGGGTAGATTTTTAGTTGACAATTTTAGAGAAAAAATTACACCATCTTAATTCTGATGAAAGTTTAAGCAACTTTTGTTCTTCTTTATTTTTTGTCTAATCTCAACCCAGTTTGAAGAAAACGAGCTTGAAATTTCAAAATTTGTTCGTTTTGTCCGGTTAATTAATTAATCAGCACTGTATCTTGGAGTTCTATTAATGATTAGGTCGATTTATTATCAATCAAGTTTCGAAATTTGCTGCTACCTGATTAGTCGAAAATTTGCCAAATTAATCAATTTATCAATTGACCCCCTTTTTTTCTTGAAAGGAGGCAATTGTTAAGTAGATCCCTAAATTTTAACAGGCTTCATTGGGTTTTTTATGTTTTGATGAAACTTTTCGCTTTTACTGAGTATTTAAATCTAAAAAAACTTGTAATTCTCAATTTGAATTGAGGAATGAAAATTGAGGTCACTTAGTTTTCCATTAACAAAAATAAGATCCGCATTTTTAGAAAACGCTATGATCTCTTCTAATGATTCTCCTCCGAGCTTTCCAGATTAAGCAAAATATATTCACATTTTTGCCTAAGCCAGTGTTTGTATCATAGTTTTGGGCTCTTTTTCCTTACCTCCTTACCCCTCCCCCGCCTCACACGAACTTGAATTTTATGGTGTAACGAGTGGTTTTATAAGGTTAATTCTGAAGACCAAAATTAATTGTCATAACCTAATTAGTTCGTGTGTCAATTGTTATAACAATCGAACAACAATGTGAACAAAATTTTTACTTGTGAAACTTTGCAAGTGGGGAAAGGAAAAAGAGCCTAAATTTGCATTGCTAGGTTTTTAGAATCCTGAGTTATATTGTGGACCATTACTGACCAGGAAGAAGCTCAATTTTACAGAGAAGAACACTATTTTGAAAACCGATTCAATGCAGACGTTGTTTATCGCACAAATAAAATAGCACGCTATCTATCAGTGATATTTAATTTTTGATTTGCAACTGCACGTGCGTCTGCCAAAAACACAAAAGTGACGTTTTGTGAACCAAGTTAACCACAGATTAAGAACCAATTTTTGGCAAACCAATTCAATTCCATATCTAACTCAATTCCACATCCAAAACTAAATTGATTTTTCTTGGCAAACATAACTGAGCCTATTTCGTCAGCGCACAAAAATAGCTGCAGGAAACCAATTTGAAAGACTTTAAAACTTGATCATCGTTTGGCTAAATTGGCGGCTGAGAGAATCATGGCTGGATTTTTCAACCTGACTCAACTGGGATTCCAGAATACAGTGAGGGAGAGGTGCAAAGATGTGAAGGAGGACGCCAAAGTAGACCAGGTGAACAGGGCTTACACTTTTCACTCAGCTTACACTAAGTTTGAGGCCCTTTTCCACGATCTTCCACCTTTCAGCTCCACCATTTTAAAGCTAATTTAACGCTCTCATATAACAAGAAAAAGTTACGCGTTTAGCCATAATAAAACAAAACAAAAACTGGAAAAATAGATAATTTGAAAAGTGGAGAAAGTGGAAAAGAGCTATAACTCTTAGAAACCTTAATTTATACGGACACTCGAAGTAGAAAATATTGCTTGTGAGGCTGTAATTTTTGATCTTCAAAGCTGGGAGGTGCACAAAATTGTTTGTCATGGCCTAATTAGTTTGCATGTCAATTTTCATGAAAATCGGACATTGTGAGCAGTAGCTTTAACTTTAAAAGTTTGCAGGTTAGGGGGAAAAGAGCCTAAAAGTTAAGTAAATTATTGATTCAATCATTACGCCGCAACAATCTGAAAGAAACACAGGTAGAATTTGGGTTTTTTCATTTTCTTATCCTCTCGTAAAATTACAATATCAAATTGATCAAAGTTGTTCATACGAAAATTTATATTTAAGAAAAAAAAAACGTTCTACTCTCTCGTTAATTTGCTCGCCACATCATTTTGCAAATAAGAATATCAAAAATTTTAAATCAGCTTCCGTAATTCAAATTTAAACGGAGCAACTGGAACAAATTAAATGGAGCAACTGGAAAAGAGCCAAAAAATTAAGTTGGGGACAATTTATTCACAAGGATAGGAGCAACACGCCAGCTGTTCAGCTCTTCATTGAGAACAACTGTCGGGCACCAGCTTAAGAGAAGAGAAACATGCGTTTTTTGGTTATTTTTCTGGGCTGGGTAATGTTGCTTCACCCTCAGAAAACAAGCATGGATGAAGGCAAGCACTGAGCATTCGACCTTTCGATTAATTTGGGGAGACGTGCCAGTTCACCACGGCTCCTTATTAAACTAATTCTTTTAAAACAGTGTGCAAAAAATACAGCATACAAAGGCACTGCATCAAAATTGCTTGACCAGGCTGCAAAAAGCTACTCTCTGGGATAAGATAACTATTACATTTAGATAACGACCAAAACATATCACTCAGCTGGACAATAACTATAGTAGAATTGGTTTTGAGAAACCGAAACACCTTGGAATTGGTCAACTGGAAACATTTCAATTTTACTTGCTAAAGGGTTATTTGACATCAAGAAATTGAAATAATTCACTGTTTTACTTGAAAGAGACTTTTCCACAATTTTTGTCTGACAACGATAAAAAATAATTATGCGATTGAGTCGAATTGCGTTTTTCTCCTATTGCAAATGGTGAGTTTTGTTGAAAAATTGGTTTTTTTAAGTTGAGACAAATAAATTTCATGAATTGCTTTGATTCCGAACTCAGTAACTTTCGACGAATTTATGTAGTGCCTATAATTTCATATGGTCTCCTTGTCTATGATAGCACGATTATAAAATTCTGGAAAAAAATCCAGAAAGGATTCTAAATCCCAATTTTTTCAAACGATTTTTATATTCGTGCTATCATAGACAAGGAGACCATATGAAATTATAGGCACTACATAAACCAAATAGAACCTGAATTAAAAAATCTTTTCTTGAAAAAACTACCCTCCCCCTATAACAAACTTTCATTAAACCTAGCTACTTTTTTGGCAGGGCCAGCTGAGTATCAAGTACAGCAGTGGTCTGCCTGCAGTGGCCATCACCCCCGCCAATGAAAAGGTGAAGCCCACTCTGGAAATACACCACGGATCCAAACAGACATACGACAAAATGAGGAGCGAAGTCAGTCCGTTCGGTCAGTACAATAAGAACGGATTTTTATTCCAGTTTGATGTTTACCGGGGTTGACTTCCATACGCGAAAAATGCTAGTCATACAATTCCGTAAAGAAAATTCATGAAAAAAAGCTTGTCAGTTTGTTTTGATATATAAAAATTGTGCAATTTTTGAACTGCTGCTAAATGACAAATGACATTCAACTCTGCTACAAATGACATTCAACTGAGATTTTTTCCCTCGACAAATGGGTTTTCTTGGTTAGAATATCCTTGATTATTGTGTTTTTGGACATAAAACAAAAAACGGTTTGCAAAACTTGAAAAAAAAATCATTTTTCATTGAAAATCCTAGTCATACAACTTTCATGTATGGAAAGTTGTTTATCATGGAGATTTTGGCTTTTTTCCAGTTCCCCTTTTTCAAATTCAATTTTGAAAAGCTTATTTAACGTTGCCATAATGCACTGAAATTTGGCGTGGTGAACAAATCGTCAACTGTGAACAGATTTGTTCTTCATACTTAACGGCGTAACATCACGCATTTAGCCGTAATAACACGTGAAACAAACATAAAACTTGGTATTTTGAAAGGAGGGAACTGGAAAAGAGCCGAGATTTTATATAATTTTCAATACGTATCGAATTATTCAGAGTAATGAACGGAGTGAAAACTTTAATATAGATCTTGGTGATTTTTTTTCAGTAAAATGACTTTAAATTTGTTCACACTCAAATGCAATTTTTCATGGTTTGGGTTATATATATATTTTTTGGCTCTTTTTCCTTCCCCCCCACCTCACACAAACATGAAATTTATAGTCTAAGGAGTGGTTTTACAAGGTAAATTATGAAGACCAAATATATTTGTTATGACCTAATCAATCTGCACGTCAAATTTCATGACAATTGGACAAAGTGAACAGTAATTTCAAATTGAATAATTTGCAGGTGGGGGGAAAAGGAAAAAGAGCCATTTTTTTCAAATTCAGTGCATTTCCAATATAAAAAGAAAAGCAAACTCGACCGTCCAAATCACAAAAAACGTGGTCAACTTCTTGTTCCAAAAGTGGATTTAGTTTGCTAGTTTTTAAGCGGAATAAATGATTTACCTAATGATCCAGTTTTCGCAAATTGGGTTTATTTTGGAAAAAAAGTGTCAATCATAAAATTTTCTGGAATTCCAAAAAAAAACAAGAGAATTTTTTTAGAAAACAGACAGTATTTTTTCCTGTTTTCTTGCGCTCATTGACTGTTTTCCAACTTTCTGTTGCTATGTTATGGAGTCGTTTGACAGTAAGTTTTTTCATAAAAGAAAGTTCAATAATTCGAGTTTTTGTTCTACCCGGATAAATATTGTGTCATAATAACTAACAAATGTCTACAACCGTTTCACCAAATCACCAAAATGGAGTTCATCAAATCAATTTTTTGGTTTTTCGACCGATATTTTTTTACTCTCATTATCCAATTCTGACTTTCAAATTAGCCCAAAAAAGGAACAAAAGTGGAGACTGGCTATCTGAAATGTTTTTAAATGTATTTTTGACGGAAAGAGTTCAGGTTGGAAGAATAGAACAATCAGTTGATTGAGATAATCTTTAGAAAAAAAGGCTCAAAATTGACAAAAACATTATAACAATGCAAAAACTAAAACACTAGAGCTTTCTGGCTGCTTTTTAGGAAATTATAATGGTTTTTTGGTATAGAAGCACGATACCACACTATTTGGTTTACATACAACTATAATAGGGTCAATGTACGGGAGCTTTAACGGCCCAACTTGTGGAGGTCCTGAGAATTTGTTTCAAATTAAGTTGAAATGGTCTATTGGCTAGAACACATAATTTAAACGTTAGGATTATTTGACTATGTCAATCAATTGCGCCGAGTCTAGAAAACTTATATGGGTTTTTCGATTAACAATTGAAATTATTTTGCAGAAAAATTGACCACGAAAGTGATTGTAATTTTTCTTGAATGCATTTTTTTTTGCAAAACACAAGGATATGGTCTTGTTTTTTTGTATAACGCTGGTCGGTGGATAAATTTTTGGCGTATAAAAAATCTGACAAGATTTTGTTTGCTGATAATTCCAAAGAAAGCGGTCCAGATGAAATAACTGGATTACGTTGTGTTAAAATTGAAACTGTAAAATTTGAAGAAAATATTCCAACCCATACACAAAATACCATTAGAAATAGCTATGTTTTTGCAAATAGAGTCTACATCCTCTTTGAAGTTAAACTTGGCGTCCATATAAGTTCTATATAGTTGTTACTATTACGAGTATAAGTTCTATATAGTTGTAACTATTACGAGGCGTATTTTAAGTTTCAGGCAAAACAAAAATATCATACGCATACGTTAGCTAAATTAAAAACCTTCCCACTTAGAAGAATTGGTTGATAGTTTGTTGTTGTAACACCAGTCGTCTAAAGAACAGACGTCAGCTAAAAACTCTCAATTGCTTTGCTTTAGCGGGTAGTCGCAATTAATTAAGTATTGTCAACAAGGAGGCTAATTTTACTTTTTAGGGCGCTGGTATTAATGTTACTTATGTAAACTAAAAAAAATTGAAAATTCGAACTTTGTGGCACAACACAACTCATTTTAGGTATACGTGGTTCATTGATTATTTGCAACAAACTGTTTTCTATTAGTTAAATAATATCTCCAAAGAAGACACTTTTTCCTTCTTAGTCCATAAGTATCAGTTTTTTTGACGGCAAAACGTCTTGGTTGACAAAATCAAAAGCTACGCGTAGATCAATAAAAAGAGCCCATTATTTCCCGATAGTTTTCCGCTCTAGCGTGTTATTGCAAGAACAATTGAAGTGTTTTGTTATGTAAAGTATTCGCTGATGAATTATTCTCTTCAACATTTCGATAAAGATTGAAAAAATATCGTTTGGGCAATAGTTGGATGGATCAATTTTAACACCATCTTGATCAAGGCAGTTTTTTTTTTTGTTAGCTTAAATGCATCAAGTAATTATTCCTTATCAATACTCTTGTAAAAGCAGAGGTTGCTAGACTCTCGCTGATGACTGAAGCTCACGTTCCACGTTCGTAACAGTGTTAGATTTAGAGTCATGATCGGCAAAATTCTTTTATTTTAGTTGTTTTAAAATTTTTGAAATTTCATCTCCTTCAATTTGTTCTAGTACACCGGTGAAGCCGGTGTTGTTGATAGAAATTGTGGTGGATTGGGAAATTGACCAAAATTAAAGTTTTGGTCTAATGGAAACAAGAAAGAAGTCTTTCAATTTGTCACCTTTGATTTGAACTTCCAGTATTTTATTTCCACCTAAAAGTCTGTTGAACCCACCAATTTTATACACGTTTTTCTGTGTTTTCCGGGAAATTTTCAAGTGGCAACCGCATATGGTCTTTGAATAGCACGCAAAGAGTATCTGACATTGTAACAAAATTGAATGAATTGTATTGTTATACCCAGTTTGTGTTTTTGTGTTGCTTTAGACCCCAATGACATGTACAAGGAACCGCAGAGTGTGGCGATGGAGCACGGATGGAAGACGGAACAGGTGCCCCTGGAATCTATCCAGCCCCCCAACTGGTACAAGGGGCCACACTTCCCTTCGGTGGAGAGCGAAATGACCAAGTAAGTGTTTCTATACTGGTATGTTTTTCAACTGAAACCGTTTCATATAGATGCCGCTTCTTAGGATTCTGAAGCGAGAAGGGAGAAAAAATGAAATCAGTACCATTTGGAAATAAAATCCACAAACTCAAAAATTTTAGCTTTGTGAATGAGAGAAATAAATGCCCATACAAAGCTAAAAACTTGATCTAATATATTTATTTACAGTAATAAATGGCATTAATGATAATATGCTGCTGCAGAATCAGATCGCGAATTAATCAACTTACGGTATAATGGGTTGTGTGACTGGCGCAGAAAAAGAAGTCTAATAAAAGGAGGAGATTATTATTTTTAAAATTATCCATGTTTCTAGCTATTAATTAAGTCGACTTATCTACTTGATGAAAAATGAAAAGCCTACCAGCAGTGTCAAGGATTTATCTTGAACTGCTGTCTGGTTCTTGATTTAGACTTAATAGATTTACCTCACTTAATTTTGCAAGTTGGGAAATATTTCATTATATTAAATCAACAAGCAGGGATCAATAAGGACCTCGAACCACCCAGCGAACTAATTAATTCACTGAGAGAGGAGACAAAACCTCCTTTACTATCATTATACCTCTCAAAAATCGATTTCGCATGAAGACAAACTAGTGCCTCTCACCCAACAATAGCGCAATTCAATTAACTGATGGACAAAGGCTTGCGCAGAAACTTTTCCAGGGGGGGGGCGGCTTTTCGAAAAATTTTGCGTACCTTTTTTTAGGTCGATCAATTTGATTTTCCGAGCTATCCGAAAGTACTATAAGGACCATTGTATTTTTCAGCGCGCGCTCCTCCCTCAAAGTTAGCTATATTGGCGCCCAAGGCAAGGCGCCTTTAGAAAAACTTTGTGGTTGGTCAACCAAAAATGGATGTCGTAGAATTATACCAAAGGGGGGTCTTTGGAAAATTTAGCTAGCATAACTGAGGGGGAATGGAGCGGTAACCACCCCCCCCCCACCGCCGCCTTATCCCCCTCAGCACGCTACTGTTCATGGATAGAATGAAGAGCTTACCATTTATTCTGCAGACTTGTACTAATGAAAATATAATTAGCAATGCTTCTAGAGGTGTTCAAAAAGACTAGAGATAAGTCTGTGGCAACTTGACAACACGTAACGGACACGATCGCAACAAGTCTAATAATTGTCCGCCAAAAGCTAGTCAAAGTGGCCCTGGCAAAAAGGAAATTGGAAGTAGAATTCATTTTGTTTGTATCTTTTCTCAAATGGGCATGAACACGCCCGTTTAGGTTTGGTTTCATGAATGCATTGGAGCTATATAAAAATGAGGTGTGCAAAAAATTTGCATATTAAAAGGAGTAAACTTAATGCAAAACGACAGAAGAGAAACCTTTCTGTGCTATTTTAGGTTTGTGAAGGATATGAAACTCACGGACAAGAACTTCACTCTTTACTGACCAAGTATGACCCCGGCTGTCTCCAGTATGTCTGACTCCGAATCACAGCCCCTGCTCCCCTTTTCGTCTACCCTGTGCACTGATTAACTTCTCTCCCCCTCCCGCCGATATTTAAAGTGACGCAGAGTGTGTTACAAGCTGAGGTTGAAAAGATTAGATTGATTTGCAAATTTAGAAAAATGTATTGCTGTAAATTTGGACTGAAATTACTTCTTCTTCTTGTCCTTAGTTTTCAATCATTGAGTCTGTCTCAAGAGCGAATAAAATGAAGTTAATAAACTATATCACTCTGGTTTGCTTCCTGGTGCATTCCTACCATGTCACCAACCCCCTTTTTGCCACCGGGATGCCTAATGCCTCCGTAAGCTTATGCTGGCAGAACATTAATTCAGCCAGAGTTTTCTGCCTCTGCTTTTCAGACTTCTATGAGCAGGCTGCAGTAATAGGTTTCGAGACTCAAATCAGTTGCGGATTCAGGGAAACTTGACACTTCGCGAACCCCTTTAACAGATAATTGATGCCCTAATTACTGTTTTTTGCCAAAAGTGTTTTTTTTTGTAAAGCATTTCCAAAAATGGTTCTTATTGTCTGAGATAATTGGACAAAAAAAGACTTTTCTGGGACCCGTATAAAATTTGAGCGAACATCTCTTTAAGATTTCATGACACCTAAAAAAGTCAATTTGATCGAGCAAAGAGCATCAAAATGTTCAATTAAAATCTCTAATACTACTGAAACACCAAAGTATTCGTCAAGTAGTGAAACTGCACAAGTATTCATCCATGGCTACAAATTGATCATAAGAAATCACGAAAAGCTTATTTCAAGCTCATTTTGCAACTGTACGAAAACCCAATTATTTGAGGAAAGTTTCACTCTGGTAACTAACGCGGTATGAAGTTAACGTCATGCGCTTTCAACGAGTAGCGTAACTGGTCTTTTCCTGATGTTTTTCATGCTTGTCTTGAGAAAACTTAGGAATATATGATAATTAGCAATAACCGAACATTTCCGCATACCTAAAGGTAATTTTTTGCGTGCAATGTTTCACCACGGGCGGCAATTAGCAGCTAATTTAGTTGTGACTCTTTTTAACTGGCCACTATTCGTACCCAACGACAATTTACGTCTCGGTTTCCAAAATTAGGGTAAAGTGTTACCCGCACCGGAGTTCCATGGATAGTAATCGATTGTATTGAATTTTCGTGGTCTGTCTCAATAAATTTCGATAATAATCGATTATAATGGATTATTTTGGCAAAAATAATCGATTTCAGTGACAAAAATGATGGATTATAATCGATTATAATGGATTATAATGGATTTTTATTTTTCGTAAAAAATCGATTTTAATGACCTCATAATCGATTACGTGGTCTAAATTTGCCACAATAATGGATTATAATGACAACATTTTAGACAACATTTTTACATTATAATCGATGATTATCCATGGAACTCCGGTGCGGGTAGTTTCAAACACGAGATTGGCAAGTAGCATACTTTCTCATGAGCGTCGCTCTACATTATTGCCTTGAGAATAAGTTTTATAGAGTGCCTGATCAAATTTCCCCCTCCTTCTACTCATCAAATCATCAACATGAAACTTAAATTTTAATTAGCAAGTAAACGCAAACCTTAAACTGATTTCTTAAGCCAGGTACAGAATGCGCGATGTGCCAGGTACAGAATGCGCGATGTGTCTTCCTCCATGTGCCAGGTACAGAATGCGCGAAAAAAAGTCAGCCAACCAAACCTTATTTTAAGTATTAAACCAGTGTGATCAATTTAACATAATAATTAAAAATTAGTTTAAGGGGCTATCGATCTAAGCGAAAATGGAATTATTCTAGAACTCTGTTTGGAAAATGTCCGAAACATTTTAAGCCAAATAAACTCGATTCAACTTCAAAGCTAGAAAAAACCTGGCCATTTTTTGTCAAAAATTAAGCAATTACAGATTCATTTCAAAACAATCAAAAACAGCAACGCTCATCCGCTTACAAAAACTAACTATTCGGGGAGCAATTTGCGCTATGAAGTAACTTCAAAATCTTCACATTTTTCCAAATTGATTCAAGCTATGAAATGTTTTGAAAATTTTCTAAGTTTTTTTGATTAAATAGCTTGCTTAGAAACCTTACTTTTTGCAAGGCGATTTGGTATTTGAAATAAATTGAATTATTTCATAGACAATACCTGGCCACTTTTCGTCAAAAACTAAGGGTTTACAGATTGTTCAGAAAAATTTAAGTTCTCGCGAACAAATGCCGTCTACAGAGCTGATTCAAATTAACCGGACACAACTAACAACACTGAAAATTTTAAACGCATTTTTCTCAAATTAGATTATGATTAGACAAAAAGTGAAGAAATAAGAATTGCTGCAATTTTCACCAATTTTTTTTGTTTTTTTTCCCGAAATTCTGAACCAATATTTTATCCCAAAAGTAGGTCATTTTGGTTTTTTAGTCAATCAAAAATTACGCTTAAACTTTCAAGTTAATTGACGAGAAAACAATTTCAAAAGAAGTCTCTTACACTGCCCAACAAAGTTTTAGAAGAGTAAAACGTTTTTTTTTGTTTCGATTTGTTTCCTCAAACTGTTTCTTTCAAAACTGTCTGCAAAACAGATAAAACTAAAAATTTTTAAGAGATCAATAATGTCTAATATTAAAAATGATAAAAAAAACCTGCACAAACGATTAGACAGTACGTTATGAAAAAAATTTAATCAAGTATATATTTTTTCTCTTTGCGGGATCAAGAAGATTATTAAGCATCCAAAAAACGCATAAAAAGCAGCAAACATGTGTTTTTGTTAGTATATCAAATGAAAAAATCTCTGCTGTCTATGATAAAAAAGCTTAGAATTATGTTAGGACGATTTATCTCTTAAGGAAAGGACCAACGTCCGAGCTGTTCAGCTCATCGCTTGTCCTGCTTATAAACTATATGCATTTTTGTAGTTATTTTTCTGGGCCTGGTAATGTTACCACGCCGTCAAGCATTGAACATGGACCAAGAGGGGCCTCGAGCATCCGGCAGTAGTTTTTGGTCTTTAAAACTGGGAGGAGCAAATTTTTTATGGTTTATGTTTTTTGTTCTGATGAAATGACTAAAAATAATTTAGAAGTAAGCTTTTGATTCAACTATTACGCTGCAGCAATATGAAAGAAACTTAAGTAAGAGTAGTATAACAGTGACAACACAATATCAACTAATGCAAGTAAACTATGTTCAGGACCATTTATCCACAGGGATAGGATCAACACACCAACTGTTCAGCTCTTCACTGAGAGCTTAACAGTTGATATTTACATTCATTTAATGTAAATATTTACATTTAATGAAAATATTTCATGTAAATTTAATATTTGCTTTCATTATGTGGGTTATTTGACCGGGCTGTTCAAATTTATTTTACCCTCAAGCAACGAGCACGAATCATGATGCGCCTCGAACATCCGACCTTTCAGTTGAGTGGCGGAGGCGTAATCAATTGACCACTGCTCACCAATAGGAGGAAATAATTGGTTTATTATAAGTTTAGACAAATTCATTACAACATTGAAATTGAACCAGCTTAATATTTATAAGTTCTGGCGACGTTGTTATTGTGTAACTAGTGTTTCTGAAGTTTTTCCTGCATGAATTCTTCGAATTATTGTTTGATTTTACACTTGTCTAACTATTTTAGTCTTCTCTACTTTTTTTTCTGTTTTTTTTCTGTTTTCAAATTTTTTTTTTGAAAATTACTAAATTTTTATCAACTTAAGAAAAAAGTTGCCAGTTTTTTGAATATTTAAAAACTTTAGACAAAAGTTGAGATAGAACTTTGGAAGCGTAAGGCAGGAGATAATTACTAATAGCTTGAAATGAAATTGGTTGAATCAGTGAAAAGTACTCAATGTTTAAACTAGCTTCTAACGTCTCAGTTTTTGACAGACGCAAAAAAGGCAGAAAATTTTGACGGAGATAAAGTTTCATACATGAAAAAAAACACAGATTAAGTTTGTGAAAATCAAACATTTATGTACCATTGCATCTCAATTTATGTTTTGAACGAACTATTTCGTTTATACTTCAAAAATAAGTATATTTTGTTTTTGTTTCGAGTTTATTTAAGAGGCCAACAGACCAAATACTTCTCGGCAGTTCAACTTCTTCAAATGTTGAGCCGCATCGATAAGCAACTTACACGCTATTCAAACAACATAAATCGCGATTCGATAAAACCGAATTGGAAGCTTACAAAACTTGATGGTTGTGCACAAAATGACCGCATGTGAAATTTTTCTAGCTCACGACTGTGAGATGATTTTAGATCAAAATTACTTAAATAGCTTGGGTTGTCAAAATTATCATTTATCTGTTAAAAAAAGTCAGCAATGGTTTACTAAAGAGCTGGTTGAAACTAAAAAAACTGACTGCGGATATTAAATACAAAAAAATGCAAGAAAATAGAAAACTCAATTTCTGGTCACAGAAACACTCAATGGACCGACTTAATAACAAAATATATTATTTTCGTTCCTACGTTTGAAAAAGTGACGGAAAAGTTGTGATCGGGTTGTTTTTTATCCATACAATTTTCAACTTCTTATGCAGCACTTTTTTTTATTTTTTAACAACTAAAAAATTTTTTTTGACTTCAGCGCAAAATTTTTAAAAATCCATTCTGAAACTTTTCTAAACGTTGAGGGTTTCTTTTTAACTAATTTGGCCAATTTGGAATAATTTATTCGCGATATAGTTCCAATAACTTGCTTTTAACTTGTAAGCGGAAGTTTAACCCGTCTTGAAAAACCTTCTTAACTAACTGAGCTGAAGCATGAATACTTTGTCATATGCAAACAGTATTCTTTGGTACTTTACATAGAGAGTGGGTAATTATTTTTTAACAGTTAAAAAAGTGGAAATGTTTAGTTTTCAGTTTTTTTAACGAACACTTCTCCATTAACTTTAAACGGCCGTTGAAAACGTCAAAGTTTTGCACTGATACGAGCAGTATTTTTCGCTAATTGAAACTTTATTACTAAAAATTAAACAATGATCGATCACAACGCCTATATAACCATGATATTTAAAACAATTGACTAATGATTCTTTCATTGAATCATGAGTTTTGAGCCGACTTATTCACAACGTGGAAACACATTACGTGCTAAGTTTTTTACGAAAAAATGTATGGTGTCAATAAATTATCACTCCGGTACATTCCAACAAATTGCCTCAGCTTCGAGAAAACTATAAGGTTTTTTCTTTTCATTTTTCAGATTAAATGGAAGATTTACAAAAATCGCAATTAGATATATAAAATTAAGTTTTTTTGCGACTAAAACAAAATCATTTTAGCCATTTTCTTCTCTCAATTGACAGTTTTTGTATTATTTGATTAAACTTTAAAAAGAAAATTAAAATCGAAATTTTTATTTACTTTTTCAGGTTTATGAATTTTCTGACTTCATTCTCTGTGGTTGGAAAATCCAATGGTATTTTCACTGCAATCGAATATTTTGCTTCCATTGAGTAGACTACTTTTTAAAAAAGTTTAAGACAAAACATGGAAAACTTTCTAAAATAAATGTTTATGCTATTTTTGCTTAAAAACTTAAGTTTTAAGGAGTTTTGCGGAATTGTCAGCCGGATTTTTCATCAACCCGGAAATCATGGCATACGGACAGGACAATGAGTAAGGGTTTTTCACTAGGACTAAATTTCGAAAAAAAACCTTTACCAGCGTTCAATATGAAGCCAATTGTTCAACAGGAATTCTGTCAGTTTTGTTAATATTACGTCAAATTGGCTCTATTGAGTTATAACCGATGGTCTTAACTCATAGAGTAATTTCGGATAGGGTACACCGTCTGCTCGTCACGCTATCTTATTTTCGGCTGGATAGATTCGTGCAACTTCTTAGTCTAATACCGATCCTAATCTTACTCTTATACTATTCTAGTCTCAGGTTGTTTAACTAGTCTCTGCTAGGCTCAATAGATCTAGGGTATACTGGTTTATTGCGGCTGCTGAAGTTCTCTTGGAGAGGCAACTAATTTCTAAGTTAAATTCAAATCTCTCTGGTGCTGAAATTACAAGTAATTTCAGCACTTACAAATAAGTGGGTTGTTAGTTAGATGGATCATGATTGGTTAATATTGAATACTTTACAGTGGTAAAATATCTAATTTATCCAATCATAAAATGTAGTTTAGATCAGGTTCCACCCATCCGGGTTTTACAGAGTTTTTTAGAATAGTTTTTCTGCAATTCAAAGGATGGATGATGGACGTTGGTATTTGGCGAACATCATATTTCTTCTGGGTTTTCCTGTTAGAGAAGTTCCAGGATCAATCGTTGTGTCTTCTTATGACAACGACTGGGTTTTCTCAACAAACTCAAATCTGATTTCAGAATGGTTTGCTATGACAGGTTTTTCTGTTTCATGTAGAGAACTTCTTTTGTGTTCAACCTAGTCTGGGAATGGCGTGGAGATTGTGCGTGGAGGGGATGCCTGGTTACTCGGATCTGTACGTATACTTGAACATCGAGGTGGTCATTGGTCTAGTTCAATGAAGTCCTTTTCTGCGAAGTCAAGTCGTACTCTAAATCCTTTGAGTTGTGATTGTGGACGGCATATTGATTGTGGTTGGCCATTCTTTTTCGAGTGTAGTGGGGTCCTTTTGTCTTTGGATGTTCGTCTTTGGTGTTGTATGCTGATCTATATACTGCAAGGTATAATTTACATTTTATAAAATTTTTATTAGTTCGGTGTTTTAATTATGATTTTGGTTAGTTGTTTTCACAAAAGCTTTTTGTTTTAGTTCGGTTATTTTGAAGAGTTACTCACCCTTGAGTACCTCTTATTAAAAATAGAAGTGTGGTCACAAAGCGTGGATGTAGCGCGGTGGGTTAGGCCGGCTATAGAGCATGCTCAGGACGTCCTCTCTGGTGGGTTAGGCCAGGAGTGGGAGTATGATTTCGTGCGGTTTCTGTGAGAGGTCCTGTTATGTGATAAAATTTTATGTTGGGTTTATTGTGGTTTTTCTTATGTTTCGTTGGTTGTGTCCTTTTTTCAAAAATCAAATTGTTTTTGGTATGGGTTTGTCTTTCGACTTTTTTGTGTTTTATTATTTCTTTCTTAGACTTTATAATAGTCTTCAAAAGAATAAATTATCCAGTTTTAAACTGGGTTAGTCCGGTTTGGGTACCGTTGGTTTCCTTTTCTTAGTCATGCTATTATTCTATGTGTTGTGGTGTCTAGTAAGCTGCGTTGGTTAGTTTTGTTTAGTATATAATTCCTTTCCAACCGGGTTAAAGGAAAGTTTGAAACTTGTTATCGTGTGTTAGAGTTGTTGAGTGTGAAAACATAAAACTGAAATTCATTATTTAAACAATTCTTCGTGGGTGAGCTGTGCGAGTTTGGATAGAATTCTTGTGCGAGTGAATGAAAATATCAAAAGGTTAGTACTGCATTTTCGTTTTATCAATTTACTACATAGAATTTCAATTTTACTGCTAGTTTTTTGGGGAAAAATTAAGTTACAAATTTTCATCATTATTAGAATTACTGCTTTTAGGGAAATAATTTATAAATTAATTTACTACATTGGTATGATTTTTATTGAATTTATCTAGTGCAAAATATTAATAGAGTTTTGAAGAATTTGAAGAAGTTTTCTATTTTTTATTTTTCTTTTGTGTAATTTGTAGGTGATCGTGGGATGAAGACTAAAAATCTAAATAAGACATGGATAAGAATGGTTAGTATTTATTTCAAATTTATTAGTGAGGAATATGATAAATTATTCTTACCTGTTAGTCGTCGGGGAAAAAACCGTGGGGGAAGATGTCGTGTATTATGTCGGAATTTGTTAGTAATTTTGCTAGTATGCGAATGATGTTTTTAGTTTGAAGCAGTGGCCAAAGCAATTGAAGTGCTTTAATAGTTTTTAGTTCTTCAGTGCCAACTGCAAACTCATAAGGTGTGTTTTGGATGAGATTATATAATTTGTGATTGTATTTAGTGTTGTGAATGAATTCTACTATCGGGATTTCTATAGGTTGGATAAATTCATGTGGGATAAGGAAGGGTTTGGATTCTTCTGCGTTGAAGGTCTTCGTGATGGGACAAAAAATATACATTTGGGTTATGGGATCATAATTGCGAAGAATACCGTGAAGGTTAGTATCTTTGATGCAATATGTGAAGTTAAGAAAAAATGGTGATGTGTATTTAGAGTTAATAAATTGAAAACGGTGGTGTGGTTGTCTTGATGGAGTGTGTAGATCGAAATGATTTTGTATGAAGCGATAATATGTATATGTGTGGGTTTGTTTAGTGCGTAACATAATGTCGTGTGAGCAGTGCAAATCCCGTTCTTGTGGTGCAAGGAAATTGAAGGTTAGTGAAAATAATTGAAATCTTTCTTTAAAACTTTCGTAAGCTTGCATGTCGGTTACTGCTTCAGAAATGACGTGGTCGAATTTGCGATCAAATATATTGAGTGTAAATACATATGGTGTTTTGATGAAGAATTTTTCTGTGATTTGTGGGTTAGCGAAACGATCATCATCTAAAAATTGGTCTTGGTTAGCTCGGATGATGTTGTGATTGTAATATTCTAGCGTATATTCGTTTGCTCGGGGTGCAGTGTTTGTTTTTAGTGACTTTTTGTATCCTAGATAAGTAAATTGTCTATGTGTTAGTGGTGTGGTGAGTCGATATAGCATATCTTGATTTCTTTCTATATCGATGTGAGTATTAGATAAAGGTAGGCAAAGGGGGTTAGTAAAATGATAATATGATGTCCAATGAAGTGTAGGCATTAAAACTTGTTCATCTACAAAACTACGTGTGTCGTTAGTGTTGTTAGGAGTGTTCAAAGTATATTGTGGAAATGAAGGTAGGGTGATTGCTAAAAAATCTTTCGTGTTAGTGTGATTTGGATGATTAATATATTCACGGGCTGTTCCTGGTTTTGTTGGAAATGGATGGTTTGGGAATTTTCTTTTGAAAGTGCGATAAGCTCTATTAGTGCTATTTGATGATTCGGTGAAGACTGACTGAGTGATTGTTGGTTAGCAATCTTTGATGGTTTTTTATTTATTCTTTTAGTAGAAAAACTTATGTTTGTTATAGTATTCTTCTAGAAAAAGAATTAGGAGGATTGTTGCTAGGGCGAATGTGATGATTGCTTTCTTTATACATTTGCATATTGTCAAGATGAGGGATGATAGAAATGTTATAAAAATTACAAATAGTAAAAAAATATCTGTTCTACTAAAAATGGTTCGTATCATTTAGATAAGTTTTGTGAATCGTACCTGTGGATATAGTCAATAGCTTTCGAAAGTTGGAGGTATAGTTCAAATATGGAATAGAAAATTAAAAAAAAAATTGCAAAAATTGATTAAGATTATTACAAAAGATTCAAAGGTATCAAAAAGAAATATGATTAAAAGATTAAATATCGTTAAAAAGTTTATGAGAATGTTAACAATTATGTTGACTGATTGAGAGAAGAGCATTTAAGACATGGCTTCTTGATCGAATATTTTTTGGTGTTTGAGGCAATTTTCAAGTGTGGTCGAATTATTTATTGGTTAATGACAAGTGGGTTGAGTTTTGTGAAAAGTTGTTGGGGGCAAATTTTATGGTGATCGGGAGGTCTTCTTTTTCTTTATTTTTATTTGTCAAATGATCTGGGGTATTTTTGAGATTTTTATACTTTAGGCTAATTAAAATGGTCGTTCTTTTACTTTAGGCTAATTTAACATATTTGTTTGGGGGGTATTTGAGGTCTGAGTTGGGGAAATATTGTTGATCTTTGGTTTATTAGATAAGGGAGGGTTATGATATTATGGTGATATTTATTTTAGTTGTCAAGTTGGAATGGTTTGCTTATTTTTGACCTGGAGGTCGCAAAGTTATAGTTATAGATATGCCTGGAGTTTTAATATCATTCGTCTAGTTGATTTGTGCTAGAGTTAGAGAAGGTGACGGATTGGATGAATCCTATTGGCTAATTATGAACTAGAGTCGCTGCGTGTTTGTCAGCATGTTTTTTTGAAAAATGAAAGTTCAAAATATTTCAGAGGTGCAAAGATTATGAATAATAAAATTAAAGCTGTTTTTGAAATTCGACTTTCTTTAATATTTTAGATTGTGGGATGAACGTTTTATAGTTTTTACGTGGTTGGTTTCTAAGTCGTGATGACTCTCTATGTTCTGATTTGTCCATTTGTTCTTGGGGTATTATTTTTTCTGTCAATTTTCTATTTTTTCTTTCTTTTTGAGGTATATTTTGATCTAGCTTTTTTGTATTGTTTTTTGTTGTAGTTGATTTTTTATTTTGATTTTCGAGATGAATGTCATGTTGTTCCTTTGTTTTATTCTCCGTATGTGGGTTATTTTGAATAACTTTTAAACCTGTGAAAGAATATAGTTGAGTTAGTTCGCGTAGTGCGTATTCTTTTGGGTAATAAGGTAATAGATTGTTTCGATGTTGAACAAATTCTTTTTTGTCTGAGTCGGTGATTTTATATGTGACATCAGTGGGTTTGGCAATTATTTGGTATGGTCTTTTACGAAGGGGTTGTAATTTTTTAGAGATTCCTTTTTGAGTGTTAAAATTGGGTATTAAAACAAATGTTCCAATTTTTAAATCGGAGGCTGGTGTAAAGCGTGAATTTATTTGTTCATTAATGTTTTGCCTTTGTAACAACTTTTTTGTTACTTTTTGGTAAATTTCATTGTGCTTTTCATCTCTTGTTTAAAATCCATTCGGTGTGTGTACCGGAGGCTAATTTAAGAATTTGTGGGTGATGAAAATGATCTTCATCGTGTGTGTGTAAAGGTAGGTTATAACAAATTGAGTCTTTATTCGGTTGGCAATGACTTTGTGCAATTTTATGAGAGTTTGCTGTAAACATAATTGGTTTGCGTGGCTTTTGATTAAAAACCATTTCATATGGTGACATTCCTAGAGTTGTCGTGATTTGTGAATTATATGCTAAGGGAAATAGTTTTACTTCTGCTGACCATTCGGTGTATTTTGTATCATTTCCATTGATGATACATCTAAGATACTCTTGTAGTGAACGGTTCATACCTTCGACTAAGCCGTTTGTCCAAGGTGCGTGAGATGTACGTGGTTTGTGTTTGATGTTATATAAATGACATAGTGTGATGATTTCATTATTTATGAATTCCGTACCGTTGTCTGTAACTAAAATTTCTGGTAGTCCGAATTTGGCTATCCAGTGTTCATAAAGTGTTGTGTAAGCGTAATAAGCGTTACAATGTGGTACTGGGTTAAGTGCTACATAATGTGTAAATGCGTCAACAATTACCATAATGTAGGAGTTTCCTTCGGATGATGGTGAAATTGGTCCTTTTGTATCAAATGAAATACGGTGGTTAAAGTACAAACTTTGTCCTTTAAAGTCTTGTTTTTGTGCTATTTGTTTTTGATTTGGATAAGGTTTATTTAGCTGACATACTATACAATCATTGCATAGTACTTTTATCCAAATTGGTGCATTTGGAAAATAAAAGTTTGTATGAAATTTGAATATGTTTTCTCTGATCCAGAGTGTCCTTTAATGTTTTGTGTATGTGAGATATTAAAAGCTATGAGAATCATACTTAAAGGGAGACAGGGAACTGTAGATTCATTTAATTGGTATTCTAGAAGGTCTGTGTTTTCATTAATTGTTGTATTATTAAATTTTCGAAAATATCGGAGGAGTGTTTTATTTCCTAATATTGTTGTATCTGCCTTTACGGGTTTAGTTTTATATTTGTGCCATGATTTTAGTTGTCTAAATATTGGGTCAAGATTTTGATATTGTTTCAAAGTATTAATTGTAATTTTATCTGTTGGGGGGAGAAAAATGTTTTCTATTTCTAATTTAGATAAAAGAATTGTATCAAGTGGGTCATGGAGGTCAAAAACTTAATTTATTGTGTATTTTGAATCGTTTGTTTGCGGTCCTGATAAATTTATTTTATCAGTTAGATTTTCTTTTTCAATTAACGGAAAAAAGTCTTTTTTATGCGGGTGTTGTTTTACTCTTTTTGTTGGGTGTTATTTTTTATCCATTGTGAATATGGAATTGGTTTAAAAGTTGATGTTCCAAGTAGATCAACTTCGTAGTGGTTATTTTAGCAATCTAAATAAAGTGGGAAGTGTTGTAGATTATTTATTTGTGATTGTTCAACGTCAGTTTTTACTGCATATTTGCATTCTAGTCGGGGTGATGTTTCGTTTTCTGCAAGGTAAAATTTTATATTTTTGGGTATTTCAACTGTAGTTTTACGTGTAAGTAATTCAGGTGGTGTATTTCGACTTAAAGTGTCTGGTAATGCAAGATTCTTTCCTGCTGTCCAAACTATATGTAAGTTTGGGAATTTCATTAGAATTAACTGAAATCTATAAACTCGGTGATTTGGATTAGTTTTTTGTTTGAAGAGAAAAATGTTTGGTTTGTGATCTGTGAATAGAACTGTTGGATGTTTTGATCCAAGTATCAGAAATTCATATTCTGTTAGTATATATATTATGGCTGTACATTCTCTCATTAGAGTTGAGAGTCGTAGCTCTGCTTGAGTGAATAATCGAGAATTTGCTGATATAAGATTCATTTTGTTTGTGCCATTGTGTGATTGTAATAATGCTGCGCCGATGCCAAAATTCGAAGCATCGCACATTGCATAGAATGGTTGATTTGGATCTGGAATTGTATTCGAAATTTGTTCAGTTAGGAGTTTTTTAATTTCTTCAAATCGTGCTTGATGTTCTGTGTTCCATTCAAAATTATTTTGTTGTCTAAGTATATTATAGAATGGTCTTAGGTATAATTGCATTTTATAGACATATTTGCTTAAAAAATTTAACATTCCAAGGAATTCTTGGATTTTCTTTTTGTTTGTTGGTGGTTGGAGCTTCTGAATAGCATCAATGCGTGATTTTAATGGAGTGATTGTTTTTCTTTCTATATTGTGTCCTAAGAATTTAACTCGTGTTAAAAAGAAGTGTGATTTATCGGGGGCGGCCTTCAGATTTTCGTTCTGAAGTATTTTGTGATAGTGTTCTAAAACATTAAACATTTCTTCTTTTGTCTGTGATTGCATAAAAACATCGTCTAAATAGGTGATTGCGTTTTTCTTGAGTATT
This sequence comes from Symsagittifera roscoffensis, assembly GCF_963678635.1. Lineage (NCBI taxonomy): Eukaryota > Metazoa > Xenacoelomorpha > Acoela > Convolutidae > Symsagittifera > Symsagittifera roscoffensis. The sequence continues at coordinate 35,234,389 of NC_087066.1, forward strand.
AGTGGTCTAAAAATTTTACTCATAAAAGCTGAAAATGCTGCTGGTCCTATGGATATTCCATAGAATAGGCGGTTGAATTCATATTGCTCATTTCCAATAACAAATTGTGTTAAGCGTCGCGATTGTTCATCTAGTGGCATTTGATTATATGCACTATTCATATCTGCGGTTGTAAAGTATTTTCCGTTTATTTTTGTTAAAATAACTTGTATTGGTTCAATAGGCCAATTGCATTTTGATTCGTCTATTAGTGAATTAAGATATCTAGCGTCTAGAACTATTTTTAATGATTCTCCTTTTGCTAGGATGATAACAGGGTTGATAAATGTGTTACCTTTTGGTTGTTCTTCTTTGTTTACCGGTGATATAATTTTGTATTGTTCTAAAATATCGAGTAATCTGTTCACTTTATCGTGTAAATGAATTGGTACTTTACTTGCTCTTTGTTTTTTGAAAACTGCGTCAGGTTTTAATGGGAGATGTAGTTATGAACTAATTTTGCCAATATCAAATTTGGATGTTGCATAGACTGATGAATATTTTATTAGCTGTTTGGCTAACTTATCAAATTCGTCTTGTGTTATTTGTGAATGTTGGAAGTTAAACATTGTTAAAAACTTCTGTTGATTCTCTGTATAGTTATTTATGTTGAATGTAGGTTTGAAATATGGGTTTTTGTGAAATAATCTGTATTTCTTTTTTCATTACTTATTATATTATTGATGGATAATTCTTCATTAAGAATTGTGGATTGACAAATATCTAATAATTGGAGTATATTATTTACGCGGTATGCTTTTTCGTGTACTGGTGATATCGTAGCGTTGGTTTCGCAATATCCCAAAAGTCCTAAAGGTAATGTTACTTGATAGGGTGTATTTTTGTATACATGTAACGAAATAATATCTGAATTCGAGTTTTTCAAATATTTTATGGATGAAATTGTGATTTTGAAAAATTTATGGATAGGTTTGAATTCAAAGTCTGACATATAGAGTTGTTGTTTATTTTGTTTTTTATCAAATTGGTGAACTTGTTTTATTGAAAAATTATATATGTTTCCTGATAGTGGTTTCAGGTGTTTTCTTTGTTGGATAAAATTTTGAAAAGAATGGTGGTTGTTTGTTTAATCTTTGAAAAAATGTTAGGGATGTGTCTTTTGTTTTTGTGTATTTATCTTTGATTAGTATTTTACTATTCAAAATGTTGATTGTTGGTATATATTTAGAGATAAATGGTATTCCAATGATATTGTGTTTAATATCAGTGATATGAAATATTTGTTTAAATGGTTTATTTAAAATTTTATTTTGCTCTATTGTTCTTGTGGGGAGAAGAAATAATTGAATTTTTCCATAGTTTACCAATGTTGATCCTTGTGCTGTTGCTATTTTACTGGAGGTTTCAAGAGGTGTTAGTTTTGGGTGTAATGTTTTTATCTCATTCCATGTGGGAATGTTTATTATGTTTGATTCTGCTCCTGAATCAATTAAAAAATCAATTTCAAGATCTGGTGGTTGAAATTCTTTGTTTCTTGGACTTTCTAAAAGAATTGGTATTGTCCAAATTTTTTCTTTGGGTTGTTCTTTTTGTATATTTTGATAGATGTGATTTGTATTCAAGCATTTTGTTTTGGCATTTTCATTGGATTGATTTGTAGTGTTGATTTCGTTAGTTTCTTGTGCCGTTTGTGTGGAATGGATGGGTTCAATATAATAATTGTGAAGGAGTTCTAATTGATTTTCATATATATGTGATGAAAAAGGTTGTTCATATATAATAGGTTCGTAGTCATTTTCGACTGCTATCATATGGAGATAGTGTTCTGTGTATCACTTTCTGAATCTGATGATTCACAGTTTATTTGATTTAGTTGTAGTTCGTTATTTCCTGTGTCATCAATACCTGGGGGGTCTGATGTTGTTTCTGGATTTGATTGTACTTGATTAATATGTCTTTGATGTTTAGGTGTACTAGTTCTGTGGCGATTGTTAGAATTATTATAATGGTTATTATTTCTGTGTGGTGATTGGGAATAATTTCTATAACGATTATTATAACTTGAATGTCGATTTTGTGAATTATTTCGGGATCTGTTTTGATAATTATTGTTTGGTCTGTTATAGTTTGATCTGTTATATGAGTTATTCCTTGATCGATTGTTCGGGTAATTCTGGTTTCGGTTGTTTGAATAACTTCTATTTCGATTATTGGAGTAGTTTCTATTTCTATTATGTGAAGAGTTTCGTGATTGATTGTTTGGATAGTAATTATTCCTTGATTGGGAATTAGATCTAGAAACAAATTGTGTTGTATTTGAATTTGATCTGGAGTAGTTATTTCGACTATTTGGTCTATTGTAATGATTTTGTGACGAATTTTGTGTATTTCTTCGTTCTGGTGATCTTCCTCTATAACTTGAGTTATATGGTGATTGGGTTCTCGTGTAATTGGTATTGTTCGGAAGTGGTTTTCCTGAACTGTTGTTGCTGTATACATTTTTGTGTGGTAGATTTTGGTCTTTCTTCATGTATTGATAGAATGATTTATTTGGTTCTTTATATTTTTGAGGTTTGTTTTGATTGTCCTGTTGTTTTTGTCTACATTCAGAAATACCATGTCCGTATCGTCGGCAATAATTACACCATTTTTTGAAAGATGGTTTGCCTTTAAAGTTTGGGTGTTTTTCATAAATATTGAGTATTCAGTGGTTTTTTCAACGAGGTCTGTATCTGATTCCTGTATATTGTTGATATTTGTGGTATTTGTTTCAATTCGGTTAATATATTGTAATTTCAGATTTTCTGTTTCTTCAAATTTCATTGTGATTTCCGCTTGCTCTAGTTTTTCTACTAGTTTTCTAAAATCTAAATCGGGCTCTCGAATTGAGGAGGGATGGGATGCTCTCTTTTTTATTGCTATTTTCCTTAATTGAGGTGTTAAGGTCATCATTAAGATTTCTGTCATTTTTGTGTTTTTATAGTCGTGTGTATTTAATGAATATGCTTTTCGAACTAGTGTTTCGATACGTACTGCTAATTGTTTGATGGTTTCATTTGGTAATTTTCGAATTTCATTACACAAAACTCTTTGTTGTTGTTTGTTTCTTTCGGAGTCAAACATTTTTGAAAATTCTTGTGTAAATCTTTTCCAATTTGATTTTATTTCTATAGGCAATACTGAAAACCATTTTTGGGCTGCGCCGTCTAAAGTTGTCTGTATCAACGCTGTGCGTCGATGTATCCAATTTTGATGTAGTGGTGTATTAATTGGTTCAGGTCCTATATTTAAAATTAAATTTGCTGTTACTGCATTTAAATAATCTTCTACAGAATATTCAGGGTCTGTTCCTGTGAATACCATTAATGGTTTGTTTGATGTTATTGATGATCCACCCATAAGGTATGGATTCATTGTCATCTGTAATGATTCTGCGGCATTTGGCATTTGTGAAAAATTTGAAAGTTGATTTTTTGTTATTTCGTGTTGTTGAAGGTAATATGGAAGTGGTATTTCATTTTGCATTTGTGTTGGTTGATACGAGTGTGTAATCATTGGGTTTTGTGGCTGATTTGGTTGAAAAGATGGTGTATTAATTGGGTTTTGCATTTGTATTGGTTGTTGATTTTGTGTATCTATTGGGTGTGGAGAAAAAATTCTATGATATGTATACGGTTTCTGCACTCCTTGTCCACGATATTCTTGAGTATATGGTGCAAATATATCTGGTTGTAAATAATCGTCGTCAGAGGATAAATAATCCGTTTGATGAGATGCTTGCTTTTTATTTTTATTCTGTTGAAAGAATGGGTAATTTTCACTACGATCCTGTGGAAGATGTGAATTAGTTTGAAAATTTCCTGAGTTGGTTGTTGCCATTGGGTTATCCCATTATCGAGATCTTATCTGATTATTATGATTTTTTCGTGGGGGATTGTTTGTTTTTGATGAATGTGCGTAATTATAATTGTGTTCCGCAAAAGTGTTTCTTGTGAACGTTCTGCGTGTTTTTGACGGTATTGTCATGGGTCTATATGTTTGATAATCCATTTGTGAATATTTTGGAGCAACCGAAGGTTTAACGGTTGATTGTAAGGTTACTTGTGCTAGTGAATCGTTTGTATTTCTTGATGTTGTTAAATTTGGACGTATTGGTGAAATACTTTGTTGTGTAGTTGTTGTTTGGACAATTTCTTCATTTATGAAGTGTGATGGTGTTTGAATATCTTGTTCAGTGAGGTTCCTAGTTCCATTAAGGTTTTCATTGTGTATGACGGTCAAATTTAAACTGTTATTTCGCGTATCGGGTAAAAATGTATTGTAGTTTAATGGTGTTGCATCAATGGATAATGGTATTACCCTTACATAATCTCTTACATAAGATATTGTACTTATTGCCTGACTTGAGATTGATTGTGGGATATTTATGAATGCATAATGACACCATTCGGGGTCCCAAACGTAGTCTGATTGTTCTGTGATGGCGGTATCATCGTTTGAATTTTGGGGTCTGAAATTTTTTCTTGCTTGTGAAATTAAATCTATATTATGTGTGAAATAATCTATTATAAACCATGCCAAAATTTTTTGTAAGTCATGTTTTGTATGTTGTGAAACTTCATCTTTAGTGAAATTTTCTTTAATTATATGTAGAAAAGTTGAAAATAGTGTGATTTCATGTCGTACCTTTATATGTTTGGATGTCTCATTCGGTGAGATATGCGGGATTGGGTTTTCGTTTTCTAATATTGAAATACAACTATATATTATTGCAAAAACTTCATTAGTAAATATGGAGTTTGCTCTTTGTGAATTATGATATTGTATGCTTTTTATATATTCTGAGAATACTTTTGAAAATTCTAAATCAAGATCGTCTGTTTGAATTACATATTTGCGGTGATTCGGGTTTGGTGAGCTGAATTCTATGGTGTAGATTCCGTATTGTTGTGTTAAGTTACATATATCTTTCAGATAGTGATCAATAATCTGTCTTTTTATTTTTACATCTGGGAACTCTGTTTTACATGGGCTAATTCCGGGTTCAAACAAATTTAGGAGGAAATTCTTGCAAAGATCATGTTGTCCTCTATTATCGGGTGCATCTACTAGGAAGGGGTAGATATCGTCATCGTCTGGACTATCTTCACATGGGGTGTGTGTTTGGCTCAATTTTTTGTTTAATGACTGTTAATAGGTAATTATCGATGTGTCTAATTGGTTGATTCCAATTATACAAGTGTACTGGTTTGTGTTTATATTGCTTTTTTATTCTTCTTTTTCCTCTTTTTGATGAATTTGAAGTTGTTTCTGGGTCGGAAAAATATAATTGATCGTGAATAGGTCAATTTTTATCAATGAATTCTTTTAATTTATAAATTTCGTCTAAATTGCTGACTTCTGATTCTGAGAATGCGTTTCTATTTTTGGAAAATCTTTTTCGTGTTATTTGTCTTTGTTTAGTTATTATTTTCCTTTTTAGTGTTTGTCGTTTTGTTCTGATATATCCAACTGTTTGTGTGTGGTGTGATTACAAGGTCGTATTTTTTGTTATCTATTTCACAGTTGTGCAAAACGATTGTTTTTTTGTTTCCTAGATTTTTAAATGACATAAGGTTTAGGATGACGGATGCAAAAAGTTGTTAGATGATTTCTATTTTCTTAAATTGTTAGTCCTTACGATTTTTTGGTTAGCTTAACCTGGGTCTATTTGTTCAGGGTTGGAGAGAAAAGTATATCGATTCCGAAGAATGATTTTTTACTTTCTCGTGGCTAGTATAAGCTAAGGTGTTAACTTACTTAATCTTACTTAGGGGTAGTGATTGTGTTCAAAGGTTGGAGAATAGTAAATCGATCCACAAGGTTCAGGTATAATTAGAACGCGAGTAGTTCGTTAGATACTATTTTAAACTTACTAAGTCTAAGATTTATCCTGGGTCTGGCAAGAGGAGGGTTCAAGTGAAGGATGAATAACCGAAGTTCTTCACTGTTTATCCTAATTTGAATGATTAGTTTTGTTCAAAAATTTCTATTAGTCTTATGTTTTTTGAAAGGGTTGGATAGTGAATCGACGTTCGAGGTCGTTAGACACTAGCTAAGTGGGTGGGGGAGAACAAAATTGTTCTTTTTGATCCAAGGATAGGCCTTGATGATCAAGTTTTTTAAATTTAATTAAATAGAAAATTAATTAAGATCCAAGGATAAGCCTTGATGATCTGATTTTAAAATTAAGTGAATTTAAGTTTAAAATGGTTTAAATTTATTTAAGAAAAGATTTAGTATTTTAATGATATTTGTGAGCTTATGATTGCTGTTATGTTTTAGGTGATGAAGCTGGGACAACTGATGATTTTATGATTACTAACAGTTTATTGTCATGCTACTAATTTTTGTTTTGATTTTCAATAAATATTTTCCAAACATGTTTTATAGAATACTGCAGAATTTTAGAAAAACGATCTGAGATCTTTTTATCAATCGTTTTTGTATATTAATATTTTTGTTTAGCGCCTGAAATGATCATGAAGATTGACTTCAAGATTTAAGTTTGCAAATGAAAATCTAAATTCATTGCTAATAAGATTCTAAATATAAAAGTTTGTGTTGGCTTTTGCCGTACTATCATATAACTATTTGGTAAGTTTCTACTTTGTCGTATGTCGTCTCTGGTTCGAGGTCTTCTTCCAATTCCGGGTAGTTCTATTATCGTTCGGAATATTGGCTCTGATCTATTGAGTCGTAGAGACATTTCGATTAAATTATCGTCGTGTAACATTTTAAAAATGTTTTGTCTAAATTCTAATCTATTTTTGGTTACGAAAAAATGTATGGTGTCAATAAATTATCACTCCGGTACATTCCAACAAATTGCCTCAGCTTCGAGAAAACTATAAGGTTTTTTCTTTTCATTTTTCAGATTAAATGGAAGATTTACAAAAATCGCAATTAGATATATAAAATTAAGTTTTTTTGCGACTAAAACAAAATCATTTTAGCCATTTTCTTCTCTCAATTGACAGTTTTTGTATTATTTGATTAAACTTTAAAAAGAAAATTAAAATCGAAATTTTTATTTACTTTTTCAGGTTTATGAATTTTCTGACTTCATTCTCTGTGGTTGGAAAATCCAATGGTATTTTCACTGCAATCGAATATTTTGCTTCCATTGGGTAGACTACTTTTTAAAAAAGTTTAAGACAAAACATGGAAAACTTTCTAAAATAAATGTTTATGCTATTTTTGCTTAAAAACTTAAGTTTTAAGGAGTTTTGCGGAATTGTCAGCCGGATTTTTCATCAACCCGGAAATCATGGCATACGGACAGGACAATGAGTAAGGGTTTTTCACTAGGACTAAATTTCGAAAAAAAACCTTTACCAGCGTTCAATATGAAGCCAATTGTTCAACAGGAATTCTGTCAGTTTTGTTAATATTACGTCAAATTGGCTCTATTGAGTTATAACCGATGGTCTTAACTCATAGAGTAATTTCGGATAGGGTACACCGTCTGCTCGTCACGCTATCTTATTTTCGGCCGGATAGATTCGTGCAACTTCTTAGTCTAATACCGATCCTAATCTTACTCTTATACTATTCTAGTCTCAGGTTGTTTAACTAGTCTCTGCTAGGCTCAATAGATCTAGGGTATACTGGTTTATTGCGGCTGCTGAAGTTCTCTTGGAGAGGCAACTAATTTCTAAGTTAAATTCAAATCTCTCTGGTGCTGAAATTACAAGTAATTTCAGCACTTACAAATAAGTGGGTTGTTAGTTAGATGGATCATGATTGGTTAATATTGAATACTTTACAGTGGTAAAATATCTAATTTATCCAATCATAAAATGTAGTTTAGATCAGGTTCCACTATTTTGGCAAAAGCTTATAATTATAGTAGGAGTAGCATATCATTTGAAGTGTAGCAACTTTTATTGCGTCTTTTTGAAGTGTTTGTTGACTCGATTGATCAAATTTACTGCAGCTTATATAAAATTGACAAACCATATCAACAGTTATTTGTAATAGAAACCAAAAAACACTGCCAAAATCAAAACTGTAACAAACCTGTGGGAAAATAATGTTTTCAATTCACAACGGTTTTTGTTGTTTTAGAAAGTTGGCGATAAACTCATTCTGGGAAAATCATCCTGCAAAATAAGCTCTCCTGTCAAATATAAAAACTTGAAGCTCGTTAAATTCTTGCGCCCTTTTTAAGAAAAAACAAATAAAGCTAATTTCTCAAGAATTAATTATAACGAATGATTTTTCATGTTTTTGTAAAAAAAGACTGGTTGCTAAAAACCTCCTATTTGAAACTCAAAATCTACCACAAATTTTAATCGTTTGATTGAACAAAGGACAAATTTTTGCGCGACCATGAAAATTTCATTCAAATTTTAAACGATTTATCGCTAATCGCCTAAAAATCAATTTGCCGCAGAAATTACAAATTACAAATAATCCTAGGCAGCTCCACAAAAAGCATTTAGTATTTCAGCCATAAGAATTATGCAAAAATTCACATAAAACAGAAAAAAAACTCTTTTATCCGGACCAAGCTTTGAATGTTTTGACTCCATTGTAACTGGCCTCAAATATTTTTTAAAACTGAAAGTTTTTTTTATCAAGTACAAATTTTGAACTACTAATGTCAACTAGTAAGTGTTAGATTTCGGGTCGTATAGCAAAATCATAAGACCGATCAGTTTGCCTCCCTTCAAACATTTCAAAATCATGCGCCCGCTTAAATTTTTTGCGCTAAGATTTTTTTCTATCAAATCTTCACGGCGCGCATAAATCGGTTCAGGACATAGCCAATCGACAATTTTCCAAACCTCAGAAATTTGTTTAAACTGATTGAAGGTGTTTGTTAGCTGAAATGGTCGATATCTTTCTTGGTGTAAAAAGTGGCCCAAACCTTAATTCGATCGCTAAAATTGTTCTTGAAAATTTTCCCAAGCATATTTATTTTCATTCTTCAAAAGTTGGAAACAAAATAAAAAAAGGTCAGTCGAACGTCAAAAATTGCAGTGGAAAACACGAAATATTTCTAGTCAAAACACCCAGCGAAAAACTATTAGTCAAAACAAAACTTCATAGCTTTTTTAAGAGCTTTAAGAGCTTGAAAATATTGATGCTCATTTCTCAAAACAAACAGGTTTTCAATCTGGGGGCGTTTCCGTAAAAATATTCAGGGTTTGACTTGCTGACTACTTTGATACTATTAGTAAAATTGAGATAATTAACGCGCCATGTGTTTTGTTCTATTTAGGTGGATTGCGGCGGAATAAATCGGTCAAAACGGCAAAATCATATTACCTTTTTTGTTGTAATGTTAATATACGCAAGCTCTAATATTTTGTACTCAACATTGCGTGTGGGTGGATAAATTGAGAAATATACATTGCAAAATCAAAATGCTTTCATTGTTTTGAGCTTTTTATATAAAAAATCTTTAGAATCAGGAAAATTTTTATCGACAAAGGCAGTTGGAACATATAAAACGAGCAAGATATGATTACAGTGAATCTGTTTATCAATTTCATCAAATAGTTTCACAGTCAGTGGTTTCAATTGATTTATGCATATTTAAAACTAGTTGTTAAGGTCAAGACTGATTGCTTTTCAAACTTTGCTATGAGCTCCTTGTATGGTCAGTGTTTTTTCATTAAAAATATATAAATAAATTTTTACTCTTGTGGGTTGATTTGCAAAAAATGCAACGGACCCAAATTTTTCTTTTGGAACTTGTCGCCGTGATTTTTACGAGCCCTAAGATTATTGCAGGTTTTGTTACATCTCCTTTTTTTAGTTTATTGTCGTAAAGCTTTCGTTATTAAATCATGGCATTCCAAAGGCCTCAGTATTCGGTCCATCTGAACAATCCCCTCAATTGATGTAGGGAGATAAATTTCATTTTTTTCCCGCTTTTTGAGTGAATATCTGACAGCTTATTCAGTGCTGATTTGAATTAACCAAAATTTTCCCCAAAAATGGGTTATTTGGACTGTTTATAGTTAGTCAAGACTTGCGCTGAAACTACCGAGTTAGGTGATGAGAAATTTATATTATAAGAAGTCTCTTACACAACCAAGTTCTAGAAAAGTAAATCTGTATAAGAGAATATATTTTTTAGTTTTTAACCAAAAAAGATCATTTGTTTTTATAAAAATCAAAGTCTTTGCTTAAAAACAAACTTTAATTTATTTGCGCAAATTTTTGGAAATTTTCTACCTTTCCAAAACATTAAGAAAAATGATCACATGAAAAATCTTTTTGATTTAGAGCTCAGGACAACAACAACCGTTCGAAGGATATTTAAAAAGTCTGTCAAAATTGGCTAGTTATCCAGCAAATTGTTAAATTCGTCTTTTATTTGGTTAGGGAGGAGAAAGTTTACTTGGTCGATTTGAGGGGGATATTCATGTGAGCCCAGTATTTCTTCAGTTGAGTTGGACACAGTAGAAATGTAATTACTTACCAAAAAGTTTGTGACAGCTATTCGGAACTCAGGAAATGATTGTCAATTTATTTGGTTGTTCTGTCGCCTTAATCATTATTTGCATAATTTATCAAGACACATGGCAAAGTTTTGTTTCTGGTGCGCTCAAAAGCTATTTTTGTTGATGAAACTTCAAAGAAAAATAATAGAATAATAGATTCAACAGAAAAACGGGATAGTTTTTAGTCTGGCAACAAGTATTTGGTTATTTGGAATTGCATAATTCAAAACTGGTTGCTAAAATTGGAAGCCCCTGTTTTACTGTAACAGGCTCAAGGCTATATTTTTAATCAACGCGATTTTGTAAATAATATAACAACAAAATTGATCGGGAGCTTGCCGATAGCTTATCCTTCAGCTATGATTAGAGACCGCTAAGAGAGAACCGAAGAGGAAAATATGCGGGTCATAAAATCTTGTTTTGTTCAACGCAAAAATAACTAAGACTGAGTAAGTTTGTCCATTTTCGGCTAAATTTGTTTGGTCAGATAGGAAAAACAAAAAGATAACAGGTAAAAATTTCGGAACAAAACTTTTCTGCAGAGGCTTACATGTTTTAAGGAGTATCCGCCCCCTAAATCCGCCCCTAAATCCGCCCCTAAATCCGCCCCTTAAAGGAGACCAAAAATTTTGAAAAGGCTACGAAGTTAATTTTCAGGTGGATAATGTTCAAGTTGTTGGTAATGCATTTTAAAAAACACCGAAGAATTTGAATAACCTTCAACTCACTGCAGAGAATTTTAAATTTAAATCTGCTGTTTCTTTTTAATTTTTCTATCATCTTAATTTCGAGAAAAAAAAATAATGGAATCTTCACACTCGGATGGTTTCTTAAAGCATGACAAAATTTCATATTAAGCACTAAAAGACACGATACGCTACAGTGGAAAATTCATAGCATGCAACCATTAACATTTGATTAGAAAAAAAAACGAAAAAGAACAAAATAAAAAGACAGAGCACAAAGGTAATTAAACAATTGAACTTGAGAGAACATTCCTCAACTTATCTGAGAACACTTTTGGCTTTGCCGCTCTGATTGTATAGTCTCTTGCAGATATTTGTCAACTTTTTGTCAGATTAAAGCGCATATTTGGTAGTTCATTGAAATATCATAGAAAAGTCCTTTCAATATTGACTCGAACGACATTAAGAAAAGTTTCTCATTTTCAAAATGCGGTGCCAAAGTCAATAAAACCTTTGAAAATTTTGAATTTAGTCTAACCCGAGCAATTAGAGCAATCGAGTAAAGTTAATTTTAATAAAAATAGATTAAGAAAAGTTGATTCTACGGTAACAACAGCTTCTTAAAACAAAACTTCAATTATTCGAGCAAAAAAAAACAAGAAAATGTTTCTTTTTTCAATTTTCTTCTTATTTAGTTTGTCATTCACTTCTTGAAATGAGAAGTTCTCAATTTTATCTAACTCATTTGTATAGTTTTTTGCCACAGAAGACAATTTTCTTTTATTACCCTCAGGTCAGTTTTGAGCAGACTTACTTTGGTCGTTTGTTTTGAGCAGAGAATTTCGCTCAGTCTTCAAATTAAGTATGAATTACCTTTTTCAAAAACAAAATGATTGATAGTAAATTAACGCAGTACTCGACACATGTTTTTCAATGAGCTCGAGCTCGAGTTCGTTCTCAACTAGTGTTTTGTCTTTCTCTAGGGTATGTTTCCACTGTACTCGACCTATTTCCGTATCTTTTGAACAGAATTGACATGTTTCGGCTTAATACTCCACCTAAAGGGATAAAAAATTGGATAAAAACTCTTTAAGATTTAATTTCTGCTGTTTGCTTTGATCCTGATGAGACATCTGCTTTAGATTTCTGGAATTAGTTATTAACAGCTGAACTAAGCTAGCTATCATTTATTGGGATCCTTGATACATTCTATCAGGTCTTGAGCTAGATGTTAATTGCGACAACAACCTAAATAACAGAAAGATTCAGATTTGCAACCAGTTCTAAACTAGTATTTATAAAAGAATTATATTATTAATAACATATCACTATAAAAAATTACTTACTAACCAATCATATTCCATCTCTAACATTGGCACTTATTTGTAAGTGCTGAAACTACTTGTAGTTTCAGCACCAGAACAATTTGATTAAATACATTTGTTCTCCCTCTGGATGAACTCCAAAAACTAACTCACATAAACCAGTATACACTAGATCTATTGAGACTAGGAGATATAACAGTAAGTTTAAGTTCGGTATTAGACTAAGAAGTTACACGAACCTATCCGGCCGAAAATAAGATAGCGTGACAAGCAGACAGTGTACCTTATCTGAAATTACTCTATGAGTACAGCCAAAGGCTCAAACTTATCTGGTGGGACCAAAATTGTCGAACAAGACCTTGATTAACTTAGAATTAGAAAATAGAACTTAGAATTAGAAAATTGCAAAATTGCCAAATGTTAAACGCAATAGATAATTTAATAGAAATGTCTCTACGTCTCAATAAATCTACGCCAATTTTGCAAACAATACAAGAAATACCAGTTTTTGCAAGAAGACCAAGATCAAGGCGTGAACAACGATCAGGAAACGGACCACTCTACTACATGATAGTACGACGGAAACCGGAAGAATTTTTTATATTTAGAATACTTTATGCAGTAAAATTAAATGTTCATTTACTGACATTCAATTTATTTGAAGAAAAATTCTTCAACAACTTATTGGTGCTAAACTTACTATCTATACAATAAAGATTGATAAAAAAGAGCGCAAGTTGTTTCCTCCAAAATCTGCATTAAATCAAAACTTTTGAGTTAATGATTTATTGAAAACAATAAACAAAAATTAGTTGGTAAAAAAATCGTTTTTATTTCTATACATCAACAATGTATTATTTTCCTCAGCATCATCACCTGAAAAATAACAGCAAAAACTCAATAAACTAAGATCATCTTAACTTTAACTTTAAATTTTCCTAAACCTAAAAATTTTACATTAAAACTTATCAAGGCTTATCTTGCTTTCCATATTTCACTTTTCTTCCATAAACGAGGCTTCCCTTGGATCTTTAATTTCACTTAAATTTTATTTTATTTTGTTACTGATCATCAAGGCTTTTCTTGGATCAAATACGAACAATTTTGTTCTCCGCTTCCCATAATTTTAAAAGTTTCTAACGACCTCAAATGTCGATTCACTACCCAAACATTATAAACGACCCAAGACTAATAGAATTTTTCGAAAAACTAACCATTTTATTAAAGCTAAACAGTGAAGAACTTCGGTTACTCAACCTTCACTTGAGCCCTTCCTCTTAGATGACCCTGGCTAAAACCCTTAAACACGGTTTGAATATACAACTAATAAACAAGAAAAAAACGCACTAAAACCAATCTTAAACGTTACTCATATACCGTCAAACACCAGGTTTCAGTTTCAGCACGAAAATAGAAAAAAAACTCCATTAAAAAAAATACGCATTAGAAAAAATATACGGTGTAACTCATGTTTATTGTGAAAAATCCCTCTGAGGTCTCGGAAAATAAGCGCTATTAGTACGGTACTATAACGTGGCCTACAAATCACTGATATTGATTGGAACCATTTGACCGGTGAAACTAACAGACAATGAGCTTTATTCGGTTCAATATTAAGACTTACTGCACCCCAATAAATGCGGGAATGAAATTTTTTAGAGAAAAGTTCATCAGTTTTTATACAAGACAAAAAAGAAAAATCAACCTTGTTATGCATAAGAATTTTAGAGGGTCAAAATAGATATATCAAAAGAATCAATCGGCAAAACATTTGAAAAAAAACGGTCGAAAATAAATTTATTATTTAACAGAAAACAGAAAAAAAAATTTCACATATGTTGTATACTATATCAAAGCACGAGTGATCCACCTAATTTGTTTACTAATCTTTGATTTTTAACATATTTTTATGACCATGAGAATATTTATATTGAAAAATTCCAAATAATAGTTTCTTCTGCGTTTCTGTGTGTCATCTTTCTAAAACTTTCTGTAACAGTTCAAATTGGTTGAAAATGTTTACCTGCTAAATTTCTTTGAACACCTATGGAACATAACTCAATCAACGGAACATGTAGCGCTTGCTTATTCTTTTTGATTTGCAATCAAAAAAGCAATAATGAACTGCGGAAGGCCAGGAGCTTAAACTGAATTAGGTTTTGAGTCAATCATACTTCAAACTCAGGCGGTTTAATGACTGAAAAAGTCAGCACAAAAAACTGTGGAAAAAAATCTTTTCCAATTGCATTCGAAGCGGGCAACAAACTTGGGTTGAATTTTTTGATTTATCAGTTAGCCGATGTAAAATTGTAGCAAGCCATTTAAAGCGAACAAGTTTTTTGCCCTTGGAATCCCCTTAGTTCACATAGAGGAACTGATAGGTTGATTTTGAAATTAGCATAGGCAGTAAGTTACGAAAAGCACACTAGCAGAATAAAATTTAAAAGGAAATCTCATCTCCCAAAATTCATGAATTTGCTTCAATGAAACAATAGTTAATTTACAAAAATGGGCGATTAAAAAGTTTGACCCAACCAGCCGTAGATTTATGCCAACATTGTTGGTGCTATATGTAGCTTCTAAGTAATGATATCACTTAGTTTATGCCAAGGAAAATTAAAGTTGGTGGCTATATGTAGCCTTCAATACTCGAATGATACCCGCTCCTCAACAATGTGGCCAATTTCATAATTTTTCCGCCAAAGAATAAAACGCGCATGCATTGCATCATTTAGCTTTTAAAAGCTTATGAGATAATTGTTCTTTAAAAAACTTCAGCTATGATTTTGCTCAAACAACCACCAATTTGAATAAATTTGAGATAATTAGAGATCACTGAGACCTAGTAAAACCATGTTTAAAAATTAATAATTTAAATTCAGACAAAAAATCTATGTGAGATTTTGAAAACAATCATTTGCCAACAGTGCAACAGTTCGTTTTTTTAGTATAAGATAAGCATAATATTTGCCATAATTGCCATTCATATAATAGCTATTGGAATTGAGATATATCGAGAGGTACTCGAAATACATTATGCTTAGGACAATGTTCTGCCTAGCCATGAATATCAATTTCGTGCTAGGTTACAACAGCCTAAATGAAGTCGACCATGTACTTGCTAGTGTGAACACGATTTAGATTTTCCCAGATTAATCGAAATTGATTCTCTATTATAAAACACTTGCCCGTGTCAATGGAGGAGCAATCAGAATTGAAAACACAAGCTCACAAAACTCTCAAATTATCAATGCAATCATGAATCAGCATGACACAATAGATATCAGTTTGATTTCCCAACAAAAAGATAATACTTGTTCAATTGTGGCAGTTTTTATAATAGTTTAAACATTTTCGTATTTCGAGTTTACTCATTCTCCTTTTTCTATTTTACTTATTCTCCTTTTACTTATTCACTTTTTTCTACTTTCAAAGGTTTTTTTAAAATTTAGTTTTTCAATTTTATCGACAACCTGCATTGTATGTCTTGAAGACATGTCTAATAACGACGCCACACGAGTGCACGAAGAAACAAATTCTCTAACCGATGGCTAATCAATGCATCAACTTTTATTCACTATTTTTCACTGTGGTGGGTTTGTGCATAACACAAAAAAAATTAAAACAGGGAAAACACTTAGCAAAAAGCAATCTCAAAATTACTTACCTTGTAAAAGTTACCAAAACTTTTTTGTGTATGGCACACAATTACTCTATTATTCAAATCTGTAAAGACACAGAAAAACTTACTATTTGAATTATCTCTTACAACGGAGTGCAAAACGGTAATAAACTGGAAGCTCGTAAATAAACTAGACAAGGACGAAGTCAGCACAAGAAGGAACAATAAAGGTTCCATTGCATTTATGATTGTCAGAAGCGAAACCCCAGCAACATGGTTGCGATCAAGATTCGATTATGACAAATACCACAAACATCAGAACAGGGAAGATTGCGATTAAATTCAAATGACGTTCCAGAAGTCAAAAATGAGAAAAATACGAGTGAAGACATCGTGATAGAAGGAAACGAAAGTGAAAGAAAGTGCATAGTTCCACAGATAAAATCAAAGACAACATTCCAATTTTAAGTATCATTTCATTATCAAACTTTTAACCAATTAATTTGATCATTTGAATAGATAACATCATAACAATGTAATTGTGTGTACCGATCAACTATCTATCTAAAAAAGGGGGTGAGTTGTAGTATTGCAAATACTACACCAACAACTTATGTTTCAAATTAGTTTTCTAATTTTTTAAATATCCTTCCGATTTAAATAATTCTTTTAAGAATGGACTCATTTTTTTCTGTTGGTTTTAGCCTGGATATTGAAAACAAGTATGTCGCCAGTTAGGCGGACTGGTTCACTGTCTTGCCTTAAAAAGCAGACAGCGCGGCGACAAACCCCCCAGTCCTTTTGCGGTTCTAACAAAAGACTTTGAATTTTCAATTAAGTAAGGCAAATGCACGACTGATAAATTGCCCTGATCTTTTTAATTAATGATTTTTTATACTGAAAAATCAATAAGTTGCAAATGTCAATTCCATCAAAAGTATGAAGAAAAAGGGGAAAATGAAGTTTGAAGCCTAGACTGCAGGTGCAGATTTGTCTCAGCCAAATAGCTGAGAAACAAATCAACCTGAATCTTCAGAGAATTTCTTTTTTCATCACTCGCTCAGTCGAGTGGAATTATTTTCCTTTTTTTATTTATCACTAATTTTTCTTTAAACAAAAAACACTTTTGAAAAAATATAACATTCCAGAACTGACAGAGGTAAGATTCTAATGTTTTCCTTTAACCTAAATTAATGTAACTTAAGCTAAATGCCCCAAACCTATTTTGGTATTTAAGACAGTTGTTCATCCATTTATAACTCATTCATACTCATCTAATCAACCATTTTAATGTATCTGTTTATATAACTATCATTTTAACTTTAGGACCAGATCGACTATGATCTATGATATAATCTTAGATACTAAGGGAAACAAAGGGTTCTAACATACGGCCCTACATTTCTCTTAGTAAAAAAGTTAGATTCAAAATTTCGTTAAATGCATTGAAAAAAAACTGACACTGTTTTGATTTGGGAAGAATAAAGTTTCCCTCGAGATAGTCTCCATCTTCCGAAGTTCGCTTGGTTAGCAGTTGTGCACTCTTAGCGAGTTTGCGAGGTTAGCGAGTGTGCTTGATAAGCGACTGCGCATTGCTTAGTCAAAAGCTATAAAAGTCTCGATTAAAGTAGGGTAAAATGGGGCCCCGTCAGGTCTCGGCTGCTCCTCAACCTTGCGTCGTCAGTATTTTACATTTTTATCTAGACCCTAACTTAAACTAAAACATGCTCATTTAAAGACTCAAAAACCTTTCGAAAAGATATTCGTTTTAAAACATCAATATTTTTGTAGAACGATTAAATATTTACTACAAAGTTAGTGATTGCTTATGGCGAATTTTGCTTCCGAATTGTGTCAGTGAAACTTACCCGCTGCCAAAATGCACTATAATCACAAGCAAGGAACCCTGTAATATAGCGTCAGTTTTTAATTGAAAACTGTTCCAAGTCGAATGGTTTGCTATAAATGAAGGAGGTATAGTTTCAAGCAACCGTTCATTCTATTTGGAAGTCCAATAAAATTGAAGGTGGACAAATTGGCTTCGTTAAGTGGTCTTTTTGAGACTCAATCAGAGAGGTGTTCCAGTCTAGTGCGATAGCAGTTGGTCCACAAAGGCATTCGCCACAGATATAATCATCAATTCCAATCGCATATCCGTCAAAAATGTCCCAAGAAGGGGAACATGTCGGAACAATTAGTGTGAAATTGGGCTAATAAATTTATTAGGGGCAGCGCTATTTTCAACCTCCCATCTTATCAGGCAAGGGGTGGTTGTAAGAAAGCAGAGTAGCATAATGGGCAATGGGACTTTGCTTTATCTGCTTCCAATCAAGAGTATCGAGCTGTGACGCGTACTAACCCCATCTGCCATTCGACAATGCCACAATTCAACCTCATGATTTTTTGCCAAAAATAGATTTCAATAATTTGTTCGTCGTTTACAATTGAGGTCACATCTTGCAATCATCATTATCACGGCTGTTAAGTGTATTGATTTTTTAAGAATAGCATTTGCTGCGAACAAAATAGTTCAACTTTATGATCAACAAAAAAGTTCAATTTGAACTTGAATGAAGTGATGTGTTTTGAAGTAAGAACACTATTTTTTCATTTTAGGGGGAAAGTTCATCAATTTTTATGAGTTATCTTAAGACGCAGACAGATTTTACAGCCCCCTCAGCTACTGCAAGCACAAATGGGCAATATTTTTACGCGCCCGAAAGGGAATCTTAGTGTTTGTTTTCACACGTGTCACCGTTCAGTCAAAATCTTTTTATATTGACTTCCTTTTGCGCCAAATCATTTATTTCAAAATTCCCTGATTTTAAAAGTTTGTCACATCTGTGAAAAACAAATCAATGAAATAAAGTTAGACCTATATTTTGATCAGAAATTTATAAAGTATATTAAGAAATATCAATTCAAAATTCAGCCTAGATGAGCTGATAGAAATATTGAAAACGACGTTCAAAACCAAAGCATAAACCGATCTCTCTATCTGTGAAGGGTCTAGGATCTTACCTGTATTTTTCAGCTGTGCATTAATATTCTTGAATAACTTTGTCGTGATTATTAGCGTAATGTCGACAGTAGGTGATGGCAAGTTTAATGAATACACATTGTTTTTCCAAGTAATGATGTTGTATTCCTCTAAATGATAGATTTGCTCGTGTCAGCGCAACTGGCCAACTATTCGCTCGAGAAAAAGAAGTAAAAATGTTATTCCAATTGATTTAATGCTAATTAGTCCCCATTCAAAACACGGTCAAAGGTGTTCATTTTCTTAAAATAGACATAAATCAACGATTCAACTCGCTTATGTTGACCTTTTTCTCAGAAGAAAAACTGTTTCAGGCCGTTTTTGAAATTCTTTGCATCTGAGAGTCGGAAGCTTTTATATTCAAGCGTAAAAACATCACAACTAATAAGCTTTTGTGCATCCCTTGCCAATCAGAACCTCGAGTATGATGCTTCACGAACATTTTGATTCAGACTTTTTAATCAGTAGATCAAATTAGTGATTACAGCCCAACCTGGTGAAGAACAAGATTTATAGTGGGCTAGACTTTAAAGGGTAGATTGATTCGAGATATAATTAACCCTCGGGTTAGGCATCCGGGTTGGTTGACTAAAAAAATAAATAATCGCACAAGAACGACAGAATAAAGGCTGAATGAAACTTTTGGTAGAATTGAATGAGGTATAGACCCGCATTGCTATGTTAGAACTTTTCTTATAAGGGTCATGCATTTTCCGGCTAGATTTGCGTATCCATTTGGGCTTAATCCGTCCAAATTTGGGGGTAATTACTCACAAATCAGGAACTTCATATTCAAAATCAGGATAGATTTATATTAAGATAGAAAAATCAAATAATTGTTTGCGAAAAAAAAAATTATTATTTTTTTTTCATTCCATTTTTAATTAGCATATATATTAAGTGCTCAGCTGTTGCAGAATACAAAATGAGACAACGCATTGGCAGTTCTCAGAATTTTGACTGTGGAGTGGCCATAATCATGTGCAACATTCACGATGAGTTTTGAGCGTTTTTAATTTGTATATCGTAACCCCAGATACAAAAAATTCCAAACCATATGACGTGATTGGTCTTAACCATGATTTAATTAACCTCCAAGTAGTTTTCAAACACTTTTTTTACATCACTTTAAAAAATATTGTAAGAACATAAACGATTTTTCCGGTAACTTTTCGCCATAAATGCATATATTATCAGCAACCTGAAAAAGTTTACATGACTCAATCCAAAAAAGCTTGGGAATAAAATCAGCCATGTGTATGCTGTTTGAGCAAATTCAAAACCATTTTGACGATTTTGTATTATATTTTGCTTTGATCAAATTTTTTGCTCGAGAAAAAATGCCATCAAGGACTTTTTAAATGATGTTAGTCGTAAGATATAACAAACTTCATATAATTCTTCTTTTCTCAAGATTTCTTTTACTTTTCAATAGAAAAACAAGCTTGTTCAAATATGCTTCTTTCACCTTTTAGGATCACCCACTGTCAATTTAGTCTAATAGTTTTTTTGTTGGAAAAGTAGCCAGCTACCTACTTTTCTCATAAAAAGTAGATATGCATTTCAAAATCGTCGGAAAAACGTGAGCTAAAATGTTATATGGAAATCGCTGGCCTCTAGTGCAGTCTCAAGCTATGCAAATTTTTTTCAAACAAAATTAAATAGTAGAAGTTTCTACTAGTCTGATTTGAAGTGTGTTCATCCGCATCTAAAAAAGTATCAACCAATTATTTTGGATTTCGGGGTCAAAAATGTTAACAATACAAGTGATTCCCATGCTGTTCTCAGATAGTAAAATGGAATGACAAATCGATTAATCCATGGTAGTAATCCATGGTTTTATCAACCTTATATGGATCATATATGGATCATATTTTATCAACCAATTAAAATGGACTTTTTTCCATTTTTTTTGTTTCGCCTCGTCCAAAACTTGCAAAAAATTTTGCCTTTATCAAGAGTATTGTAGAAATTTTGCAAAACGAGTGTACGGCATACTCGATTTCCTAAGCTAAACCTTCTCAAACTAGAAATTGATTCCATTCCAATCCCCAAAAACTTGCCCCATTTATCTCATAACCACGCCACCACACACCCAAACGCGCGTTGTAAACTTGACCCCCATGTTTTCGGTACTTTTTGGTCAACTTTTTTAATTTAAAACTAGGTCAGAAAGGCAAGTTTTCAGAAATGTAAAAGTTTCAGAAGACTCTGGCCGAAAGTTTTCATTTTTTTGTCGCGTGATTTTAATACTTACATTATATGTGTGTGTGTGTGTGTGTGTGTGTGTCTGTGTGTGTTTGTGTGTGTATGTAAGTGTGTGTGTGTAAGTGTGTTGTGTGTGCGTTAAGTGAAAAAAAATCGATACCCATTGGAGTTTCATTGTCTGTATATAATTACACTATTCCAGTATAATTGTTTTGCGATTGATTTCACTGCTCAATAAGAAATAGCAAAACTTATTTTTATTGAATATAATTGAGTATTTTCCATCTATTTAGACACTGATGATAAAAATTTATCATAATTATCGATACAATTCCAGCGTGAGATGGTACAATAATATGTTGTTTTTTACAATAGTGAACGTAGACTTGACTTAAAGGAAATTTGTATCAACCGTACTATCCCCCTTCAGTAACTCAACGTACAATTTTTTTCTCCAAGCAAGTTTCAATTAAATTTTGAGATCTGATTCTTCATGCATTTCATACTCAATGCAAAATATGCTTTTCATACTAACGCGAAAATGTAACAAGACTACTCGTATCAGGGCGAAGCCCTGAATGTTCCGACTGCCTTTTAAGGTTTTATGGAGCAGTAATAACATTTTAAGGTTTTATGGAGTAGTAATAACAAAAAATTAAATGTAATAAAATAAAAAAAAAATTTTTTTAATTTGAAATTTGTTAAGAAAATCATCCCCCCACACGCCATTTAAAGTACAAAAAGATAGATTTAGCTCCTTGTAACAAATCAATTATGGCTAATAAGCTTCTTTCAACCAATTGGAACGATTTAAAGACGGATTAACTCTCCGCTTACGCGTTAATAGCGCGAAACATATCGCGCGTTAATTGTCCCAAATTGGCCAAAATGGCAATCTTTAAACCACCATAACTCTACAAAAAAAGATCACAGGTGAATTATTTTTTCAAATTTGAGCTCAGGACAACAATACCTTTTGAATGATACAACAAAATTCCGTCAAAAATGGCTAGTTAAAAAGTCGAAATTTGTCTGGAGAAAAAAAAAACCCACCCCGAGCACAAATATTCCGTTACTTTCGTATCGAACGTCGGAACAATTATTGTTCCGAATTTTGTAACGAAAGAAACGGAATATTTGTGCTCGGAGAGAGTTTTTTTCTTCAGACAATTTTCGACTTTTTAACTAGTCTTTTTTGACGTAATTTTCAATATCCTTCGATAACTGTTGTTGTCTTGACCTTTAATTTGAAAACATAGCTTACCTGTGACCCTTTTTCGTAAAATTAATGGGGCTTAAAGATTATGGGGGCCAAATTGGGACAATTAACGCGCGATATATTTCGCGCTATTAACGCGTCAGCGAGATTTAATCCGTCTCAGAAATCGTTCCCAATTGGTTCAAGGAAGCTTATATGCCATAATTAATTTGTTAATAGGAGTAAAATCTATCACTTTGTACTCAAAATGACGCGTGGGGGGTTGTTTTTACAAAAAATCTCAAATTTTGTTTTTTTTACATTTAAATTTTTCATGTTATTATTTCTCCATAGACCTTAAAAGTAAATTCGAATTTTGCTGCATTCTGATTGGTTGAAAATTCGCTGCAAGTAATCTACTTAACAATATCCCCCCTTTCTTGAACGGGGCATTGTTAAGTACATCCGCAGTCGGAACATTCAGGGCTCCGTCCTGATACGATACGATCAGACTTGTTTTGAATTTGTTCATACATTAATTTGTATATATGTAATGCATGTGATGTGATATAACTTTTCTCTTAAAAAAATTATCTTGCGAAAAATTCGTGTTTTTCCTTCCTAAAACGGTATGAGGGGGGATGGAATGATACGGTTGATCCAACGTTTTAATAATCTCAAGCAAATCACAAGAAAATTTAACCTCAGAATGCAATTCACGAGGGATAGAAAAAAAAGAGTTTAGATATAATGATCATTTGCACTGGTGGTTCACATTGAGTTTTATTTAGAAAGTGCTAGCAGTTGAGGATCGACTGCTTTATAATGGTTGCAGTCGGAATAATTCAGCTAAATTAAAAAAGCTGAAGGACTAATTCAATATCAAGAGCATCAATGACTCAATATTGGTTTGCTTCACAATGCTGACAGTCCGAATAGAACGAATTTTGATTAAAAACAGGGTTGAATGCAAATATGAGGGCGCATCAAAAGCGAGAAGTCACGAATGAGCTCCTTTTCTTTTTTTTCCACCTCGTTTAGTAGTTAATTTAATGGTGAAACGAGGGCTTTTACGAGGTTAAGAATGGCAACCAATTATGTTTGTCAAGATCTTGTTAGTTCTCGCGTCAATTTTTGTTGCAATCGGACAATAAGAACTAAAAATTGAGAGGAGGAAAAAGAATCCAGGAATTTTCGACGAAGTAAAAACTATCAGATAAAAACTAATAAAACGAAGCCCTGTTGAAACAAGTTTAAGCCTAAATATTTTTTGTTTTAAAATAAATAAATTTCTTTTAGTTGCTACACGTTTTTAAATCACAAAATTGTGAAAGTCGAAATTTGGTCGCGATGGTTTGTTCATGTTTATAGTTATACACTTGCATTATTTTGACTTTCAGAATGAACCTAATAATCAGAATTTTGTCCTTAGTAAAAGGATCAGCTTCAAGCATGTGCTTCAAATATGCGTCCGCACTGGAGTTTCATGGGAAATAATCGATCATAATGGATTAAATCAGCAAAAAGCGTAACCCATATACTCGATTTTCCTTACCCATCCAGCCATGAAAATGGATTTTTAGTGGACTATAATCGACTATTTTCAATATTTAAAAACCCATTATAACCCGCACTGAACTTTCATGGATAAGAATGGATTATATTGGAATTTCATTATCAATCTCTTTTAAAATAACAAAAAATCTTCATTTATAAACAGTTAAAAATGGATTATCATGATTTTATTTTCTAAGCCAAAAAAAATCCCAATACAATCGACTTATAATCGATTATTTTCAAAAAGTGTTATCAAAAGAAAAATAATCAATTTTAATCGATTATAATGGATTATAATCAATCCGTTTATTAAGATCTTTCGGTGTGCTGTTTTCATTTTTCAGAATCATGTTAAGCTTGAGTTAGTTATCTTGTTCTCTCGCAAAATTTCAAGTTTTTCCTTATTTCGATCGCATTTATGAAAA
Organism: Symsagittifera roscoffensis; assembly: GCF_963678635.1. Classification (NCBI taxonomy): domain Eukaryota; kingdom Metazoa; phylum Xenacoelomorpha; order Acoela; family Convolutidae; genus Symsagittifera; species Symsagittifera roscoffensis. The sequence continues at coordinate 35,258,949 of NC_087066.1, forward strand.
TGTATAAGAAGTCACGTATTTTTGTTAATATTTTAATTGAGTTTTGGAGTGGTATGGGGGGGGGGGGCGTTGTGGGTTGGCTTGGGTTTAATGGCGAGGAAGAAGGGGTAGTGGGGGGAACGAGGGGGCATGAAGGACGTAGGAGTGGGCTTAAAGGAGACGTTAGGACGTAGGGGGGGACCTGTGGGGGGACGTGTGAGGGGGACGGGTGGGCGGGGGATGTGAGGGGGAAAAGTTTTGTCGATTTTTTTTAGCTCTGGCAAGTTGAATTTCCGAGCACTCCCACAACTCTAAAAAAACGTAGTTCGACCAAACTTTTAGCACTGCAGACAAATTTTTTGAAAAAAAAAACTTTCAAAATGGCGTTTTTGGGCCCTTTTTGGAACCTTACTACATTTTGGCTTTTTCGAAACTATTAAATTTTTGTATGAACGTGTTCGTTCAAATTTTGCAGAAAGTTGCATGAACCCCCAGTTTTTTGTGCCACTAATTTTAACATGCCACAGCTTTTCATAAATTAGTATTCTACAGAATTTGCGAATATCATGGATTTTAAGTACAAAAAATCCATAAAATTGAGAACAAAAATGAATTATAACTGATTATAATGGATTTAAATGGATTTTTCTTTTTCTACAATAATCGATTAAAATGGATTTAAAATCGATTATGTTGTCTAGATTTGCCATAATAATCCATGCAGGACTATTAATTCCATGCACGACTCAAGCTTCCACACAGTCAAAAAATCATAGGTTTTTCAGCTTCCAATAAGCAAAAACCATTCGAGACCAGTTAATGGGCAGTCGGAATATTCAAGATTTTGCTTTGATACAAGCATTTTTGATTTTAAATTAAGATTAACAAAAATTGAGTGTCATAACCGAGAATATAAACTATTTATCTCTTTTTCGAAATAATGAATCGCATAAAAATTTAGTGTACCGAATAGTTTTTGCGCAGTTTTTTTTGGCTTTTTATCCCGTAACCTTAGGTTATTTCTTAACTTGAGCACTTGTATGTTGCGCGTTTTGCGCAAAAGATCCATATAAAATCGGAAAAATGTAGGTAATTAGAAAATGTAATGCGTAGCCTGCGCTAAAGTAGAAACGAGATGAGATAAAAAACGAAATTGTAAATTTCATTAATGATGTCTCAAATTAACCATTTCATCAAACAGAATCGATTATAATGAGTTTCATTGACACATGAAATATGAGGAATAAAATCCATTTTTAATGGATTATAACCAATTAGGTTATATTTTGAAAGATACTGACCATGAAATGACATAGCAATCGATATTGATTAATGGGTTTTTCTCTGATACGAGCAGTCTTGTTAAAAAATTTTGACGCCACTTATTTGAAAATGCAATCCATATTTATTGACAAACTTAAAACAAAAAACAATTTTTGTAAAATTGAACACGAACAGCAGCATCTTCTTGAATATTGAAAACCAAGTAATGAACTACACCTAATATACTGATTCTAAGATATATCAATGCAAACAAAGCAGCAGCAGTTACGCTCGGGGTGGTTTTTTTCTCGACAATTGTCGAGTTTTTAACAAACATTTTTTTGACAGTTGTCTTGAAGTTAATGTTGTGCTGAGCTTAAATTCAAAAAACTATAAGTTCTTTGAGATTTTTGTAGTTTCTTCGAGATTTATGAATACTCATTTCTGATTGGTTGAAAAAAAACTAAAAAGAAGTTTTCAACATTCGGTTTGCCCATCACGAGCGACCACTCCTCCACCAATTCATTCATAGACTTTACAAGGCAGTCAGAACCCCGGGTTGACCAAAAATGCTTATCATACAGTTCTCATAAATGGGAAATTTCTTGTCATACAATTCTATACAATTTCATACGTACAGAAAACTGTATGAAATCTCTATAATAAACATTTTCCCATAAATGGAAAGTGTATGACTAACATTTTTGTCATAAATGAAAATTGTAGGACTAAAAATTTGTCATTTATGAGAATTGTATGACAAACAGTTTTCGGAATTTTTTTTCAAATGCGGCACAAATTACATTAAAGCCCAGCTAATAAGCCATGCAATCTCTGAACAGAGAAGAAAACCTGATTAAACGATTAAATTACATAATTATAGGGCTTTATTACCTATCTGCAATCCATAATAGCGCTAAAGGGTGATAAATTCTAGAAAAGGTTGCTTGCATCAAAGCATTTCCGAGAGAAAAAAAATTAAACGAAACTTTCGAAAGAATTATTCCTTATGGCGAAAATGCTTGTCATACAATTTTCTTATATGGAATTTGTACGGTAAGCATTTCAAAAAAATTAAGTCCGTTTTTTTTCGTTACTAGCTTGTTCAACTGTTCTCAAAAAGCCGCAGAAATTGTTTAGTTTTTATTTTGTATTCTTTTTCGAAATTGTATGAAAATTGTATCACAAGCATTTTCTCCATACGCTTGATGTATGGAATTGTATGATAATGATTTTTGTTGAATGGAATTGTATGATAAGCATTTTCGGTGTATGGAGGTCAACCCGGGACAGCAGTGAGATAATGCAGCCATTCATGTACCGTTCATTAGTTCTTGATTTTGCGTTTGTTCTAATTCCACGGCAAACTCAGTTTCTAGTTCCATAGATAACCAATCCAGTCAGTATCCTTGTCATCGACCAGATCGATGTCATGCACGATAGTTATCTCAGTCAGCCTAACCACTGATTCCATCACGTCATCGATCATAATTTTGTCCACGAAAAACTATTCATCGCAACTAATAATTTTTTGGCTACCCTGACGGTTTTAGTTAGTCTGGTTTCCATGAAAAAAATGAAATCATTTTTGTGTTCCTTTGTCGACGTCTACTTGTTTGATTTTGTTGCAATTTTCTTCTGTGTAACAATGAGTTTCATCGTCGGTTTCTACTCTAGCATTCAATTTATTCAAGGAAAAGTCAGAATTGTTCATCACTGCGCTTTTATAATTTTGTCTCGAGTTCTTTTCTATTCACTTCACTAGCGAAATCCACTACCAACTAATAATTCTCGTACACATGATGAGATTTATGGGGCTTGATGTTCGCATAAAGAACAGCATGCATTTTGCTCAATCGATAACATCTGCCGTCTTGGTTTAATTCTTTGATTTGAAATGTCAATTCTTCTGTAGTTTCTTGTTTTGTTTCGAGGGGAACTATCTCAGAGAAAAGCAAACACAGTCCTCCAGAGCATATTCTTTTGAATTGAGGGTTCTTTATTTCAGCATCCGCTTTTGCCTTATTTTTGTCCGCTGCGTATTCGTACTCCATACTTCAATCAGTTCCTGATGCCTTTTTGATGAGCTCTCGGTAAAATCTTGCGATGTTGTCTTTTTTTCTCACATTCAGGATAAAAAAAGGTTAACGGAAGTGCTTTTTTTTGTCTGGTCAGAATCATGGTGGGGCGCTCTGTGCTATTGTAAGCTTCCTATTATCTGCGGTAAAAGTTTATTCCAGTTGTCCATGTTTTGTCATCAGTAAATCCCCAGCATGGATTATTGTGAGACTTTGAACTTCAACCAGGCCATTAGTTTGGTAGTGATAGGTGGTCGAGTGAGCCTGAGCAACTTGCTATTTCTCCATCTGGTCTTTAGATAGCTCCCAACAACTGTCTGGCTGCAATATGACTCAACAACCATATGTGGGACTTTGATCAGATGGTCGCTGGAATCTTCTGTCGATACCAATTTGCAGAGGACTAGAATTCTTAGTGAAAAGATCAATTCATCACGCGCACATGATTATTTCACGTGGCCGTCATGCAGACTTTCTGATGGCCAATGTGCACTTCTTCGTTGAATCCAGGCGACCGATGATTGCAGGGGAAACCTCAACTTCAATGGGAGTTTCGCCTGATGGCGCCAAAGACTTGCAGTTATCCGTTTATCACAAGTTTTCTTCTACTCAAACTGCTCTTGTGGTGAACAAAAAATTTCATCAAACCTTGATTCGCACCTAGTCATGCAAGCATGACATACACTCCGTCCGCCATATTGTGGCAGGAAAAATCAAATCATTTTTCAACAAAACTTGTTCCTCCTCATTCCGCATGCTGGCTGCAACCAAATTTTTATTCAAAGAGAACAAGTCGTTTCTTCTTTTTCAGCATCATTTACCTATCATCTTTTGTCTTGGTCTGTAATTTCAACCCATCTTTTCAACTTGCTCCTTATTTTGTTATTTCTTTAAGCCGATAGTAGATCAAATGTTCCTAATTAGTGAGAACGACAGTGGCATGTGGCTGCATCCCAGACGAATGTTTGGATACCTTGATCAACTCGAGCTGATCTGCAGCTTGATCCTGCATCTGTAACCGCTCGTACGAGATGTATATGTCTCGATTGAGGTCTTGATGCACTTCCTTGTCCTATTCTTGCTGCTTACATTCTAACAACTACGATTATTAAGTCAATTCGGACTCTTCAGAGTTAGAAGTAATCTCAGATATGTTGGGAGTTGTATCTGGTGGTGTAGACGCGTAATCGGGCTAGTTCTTGATGAACCAGATTCGAGTGCAGTAGTAGTTTCACGGGAAACGGGTCGACCTCGCTAGCATTCTTTTCAGCAGTTATTTCGATGGGAGCTCGGGATGTCTCGGATTCTGTAACTTGATTTCTCAGGCCATCTGAAGAATGCTAAGTTGTCGCATGTTTTTTTTGCACAAAAAGGCATCTTTTTCTCAGTTGGTTCGCTTGATGTTCTTCTAGTGAATCATTAAATTTACTTTTTTTGTTCACACTCAGCATTTTGATGTTTGTTGTGTGTTCTATGTTCCAAGATAAAACTATAGCCATCCAGTTTGTTTATCCAAGGATTATCAACTAGCAGTTTGAAGTGATCGCTCCCTTTGTGAACTCAATACTTTTCGAGAAAATTGATCAAGTTATTTCGCCCTCGGTGCCCTGGTATTCAAATAGGTGTCCCTTAAGGCTTTGCTACCATAAACTATAGTTCGTAGGACCATTTGCCCGTTCCACTCTTGTTTCTGGTAGAGTAAACCCGATGTTGCTAACACATATGCATGAGAGTTTTATACAAACATCCCTTTTTCCATTGGCATGTCATATTTTCAAATGATTCTTGTGCTTCAATAATCCAACTGAATTTTTGCTTTTGACGCATGAGTTGATGCAATGGAAACATTTTGACAAAATATCCTTGACTTAATCTCGACAATTGCAGGCAAAGGCAAGAAAAGTCATTTGTTGAGTGTCCATTTTCAGTGCCTTGCACCGTTTCGACCATCACCGAGTCCGGTCTGCTTCCATGTCTATCAAGCCGCCGTCCAACAAGTCTTTATCAATAATTGATTGCCTTTAACTTCAAGCATGTGTGCTGCCAATTTGGCCTCACAGCCAAAGTTCACTGCATCCTGCTCAAGCATGGCTTTGTATCACATGCGTCTGACTTTCCGTTCCCTCTGTCCGATATAGATTTTCCAGTCTGATGACTCGCGCTCATGACATAGGCTTTGGTTTTGTTGTTGATGCTGTCCATATGCATCAAGATCGGTTAAGGACATGAAAATGTACATGGTGTCCATCTAGCTTCATCATTCGTGTGCCTCTTTTCACGAGTAGTGCCCTCTCTGCCTTCGAATCCTCGTTGGTATTTATTCAGGCAAGTATTCTTCATAGATGTCCAAATGAAACATAGCAAAATCTGAATTTTCACTCGGAACTTTTACTCTTCGACATCTTGCCACTGATATCACCGACAAAATCATGCTTCATTTTCCAGTCATTGTAAGCTTTTTTCCAGAAATTACATTCAATTTCACCCCCCCACTTTATGAGTGCGCTTTCTTATCTACTTTTAGGGTCTTTTCTGATGTTTTCAGTTATTTTTCTAGCCACTGCTTTACTTTTTGCGTTGCAGATCTTGCTGCTAGACTATAGTACACTTAAAGCGTGGTCGATGTGGTGGGCGATTGCACCCTCAGGCACTGTCTTGACATTCTCTGTCGCGAAAGTCCATCGTGGTTTCTTTCTTCGTTGACTCGGCCTCAATAATCCAGCGTGATTGACTGGCATTTATCACTATCAACGTTTTTTTTGTGTCTGGGACGTTTTAGTTGCATCAGTCAGTGCATTCCAGGACTGAGTGCTGTCTTATTTGAACTGTATTTTGAGGTTGCATTGTGGGGCAAATTTCATAATGAGTCCTCTTTCAAAGTCGTCATGATCTTCATTAGGCTTATTCGTGTCGTCAAAGAATTAGCCAATGGCTTTCATGCCCTGTTGATATATGGGCTAAGCTGCACGTGTCTAAGGAACCACAGTTTGCACATACTCTTCCTCTAGTCATAAGAAATCGATGCCTGTACCAACCAAAACTCGTTCCGGTATTCGTAGAATTGTTATTACCTTTATTGCTGTACAGACTTCGAGACCTTGGTTCGACTAGCAAATTTCATATGCAAGTCATCTGGGGTGTGTACAGAATACGGTGACGAAATGAAGGAATAAGTTTTTCGTTTCATTGCTCTTTTTTGCCAAGTTTTTGCGATCGCTCTTATTACCAAGTTTCTTTCACAAAAATTTTCCTCGGGTTTGCTCATTTTTCACATCATGGCTTGGTTCCTCTGTACACCAGAGACTAAATGATTTAATCGAATTTGTTTTGAGTGCTCTCAATTTTTTTTCGTGCTCGATGCTGTATTCTCGTGCTGTATTCCCGTGCTCGATGATGCGGCATCTCTCTGTGACCTTTTTGCAATGATTAGCTTCTCAAACGTAAAGGATGCTTCTTTTGAGATTCAACCAGACATTAATCTCATCCGTGAGATATATACAGCATGTTTGCCCACTTCATCTTGCTGGATTTGGTTCTGCGTCTCAATCCGTTAACCTCAATGACCGGAATCTAACAGAAATCCACTTGCTTTGCTTGAAATTGTGATAAATAGGAACTCATTAGGCTTCTTGTAGCTAGGCGCACCTCGGTGCTTGTGTTTTGTTTCGCTCTCAAAATTTTTTTCCAAGAAGTAATGCCGAACATCCCTGTGTACTTACTGTGTTTCGCTATAGATGGGTACTCTCCTTTCCGAGCGTCGCCTTTGGTCTCTGGTTTCGACAAAATACTGAGCTGAATTTATTCTCTTTAGTTGGTCCCGGAACTTTCCAAAGCCGTCATTTCTGAGATGATCAATTCTTGATGTCTTTCTCACTCAAAGTCGACGCTAAATACTCCGACATTCTCGTCATCGCGATGTTTTGATTCGATCAAAGTCTCGTCTTCTTCTTCGAAGGGACTTGATTGGATCAGATTCGCCACAGCCGTTTTGCTGTTTTGCCATCCACCGATGTTCATGCTTCCCTTGCTTCTCACTTGTCTTCCAATCATTACACATCGTTGAAATCTTCTTTGTTGTGCTAAAATGTCAAACTTCAGAAAAAATGCTCTCAGTGACTTTACTACGTCTCGTCTTAACTTTCGGTGTACTACCTGTTCTCAACTTGGATATCCCAAGCCCCTCCTCTGACGAGTTTTTTTATCCAGTGTATGCTTTCAATAAGATTGATCCAAAAAACTATGACGAAAGTGCACGAGATCAGCAAAAAAATCTTAGAGTAAAAAAAACTTTTCCAAGCTAAGTCTATGACTAGCCACTGGCTCCACCGAAAACAAAAAAAATCGATTCAAGTCCAATTGCATGGTCTCTGATAAGGCTTGAAATCAAAACAACAAAAAGAGTTAAAAAAACAGAGCACAAAAATATGAGCCACATTAAGCACACCCATGAAACAAAAGAATGCACAAATTAGACGACAACGCATTTTCATATCAGTATCAAAAATTGATGCAAAATTATCAAATCACAGCTAAAACTAAAATCAATAAAGTTTTTGCAGAAATGCAGTGATGGTTCTTGTAAAGAAAACTAAAGGCTAGTCTTAAAGAAAAAGAGTTACCTCAGTTTTGTTGTCCCATATGAACAAAATCCAAGACAATAGTTGTCTCAAGTTCGTGTCTAGTTGTTAACGCACTTGAAGTGGTCTTCTTGTATGTGTTCTGATTTTCCCCGAGTTGTCCTCCAAATTAGGTTAAAGCAGCCTCTGATCAAAAAATTACATGAAAAGTTAATCCAGGCAAAAGCCCTCCCACACGATCAAGCTGCACGAGAGTAAGGGGCAACCATTTTCTTTTTTTATTGAGTGTCTCCGATCTATTGCATTCACCAAGCTCTTGTTTTAACTGTATCGGGGTTGCCCGAGATGTTATTTTAGATAGCTCAAGGCAATCACACCAGACGTAAGCAACAAACCCAAAAACGTTCTGGTACTTTCAGTAAACACAAATTAGAACCCAAAGTTGATCGCAAATCTCCGGGTCGCCTTTTGATTGCAAGTTTGCCTACTCCCAACAGATAAATTCATAAGATAATCAGCCTTTCGTTTTAGTTTTAAGGTATCTAACTTGTTTCGAAGGTTACTTAAAGGACTTAAGTTACCTCAGATGGCTCCTCTTAGCAGGGTATCAGAAATCAGCTTCCGGACTGGCGTGTACTCAACCTTCAGTTTTTGCAATTTTGGACCTAGTTTTTTTTTGGTTGGTTCGTAAGGGTTAATTTTTACCTCCAAAGGCTCTTCTTTGGAGGGTACCCAACTCTCCCGATTGATCTTGAAACACTTCTTTTTTATTGGATGTTCGAAGTAAGCCACAACTTTCATGATGTTTTGATTATTTGTCGCTGAGAAGCATCCATCTAAGGTCAAAATGATCTACATTAAGCTAGTCTTACTTCAAACGGTCCCACTTCGGAGTGTACTTAACCCTCTGGGTGAAGTTAATGGGATTTACTTCGTTTTTGGAGGGTGTTCAGAGGTTACCGCATTTGTCCAATGGGTTATATCTGTTCCATTTTCTAGCTTGAAGCTAGATATCAGCACTCTCTGAGAATGTTTCAACATATCGTTCTCGATTGCATAACTTTTCATGCAGTCTCCAAAACCCTTTCTTCCAACCTCGTTGTTTTCGAAAACTGGAGGGATTTTAGTTCATCTGGAAAAACTAAATCGCACTGAACATACCCAAAAGGAGATCCATCTTTTATTTTTGCTGAAAGATACTCTGTACAAAGAGGTATTTTGCAGAGCAAGTGGATTCTGACATGATTTTTGATCTTGTCATCAGTTTTGAGGTTTTACCACCACTCTCACTCCCACATTTCTTCAACTTTGTATACTTTCCTTTTAATTATTCTCGTCTCAAATCATCCATCTCTCTCTTCTCATTACTAGGTTAAATATATGATCTCTGATCTGTTAACGAGAGACGAGTTCCTTGACAAGAAGAGAAGTGGTAGGGTCATCCCATTACTTCGAACACTGTTTTACAGTGATCACAAAAACCCTCCAAATTAAAAGAGTCAATTTTCTTCTGTTTTCCAGATGTGAAAAAGTCTCAATTTTGCATTCTGGTCTTGTTTCCTGATAGAAAGGCATAATAATATTCTCAAAATTGCCAGATTTGTTATGTCTAGCATTAAACTTCTGCAGATCAATGTCAAACTCCCATCTCGTGTAAAGTCCTGTGGGCATATCTTGACAATTGAGAAAGGTTAAATCTGGCTTGCATCAGGTCCAATGATCGATATACACATATTTGATGAGTCTCTGATGAATGTCTCATCAATTACAGCTTTTGGACCAAAAACAACGGAAGGTCCACCAATCATGTCTTCTCTAATTGTTCACTCAAATCTTTATCTTTTTTCCAAAATGGATAAAATTTGTAATTTTATAAATTTATGTCGACTTATGCTTGCTAGAATCGGAAGAGTACAAATATTATTTTAACATATCTATCCCCTTGTTATGATAAAACTTAATCAATATTTGCATTGTTTCCAGTGGTGGAAGTACATCCTTGTTATTGAACCACTGCAAAAAGTCTTTGAACACAGTCATTCCGTTTTTCTTCCAAGTTTCTCGTAAGTGATTGTAATTATTCAAACCAGATGGAGGCACGTTCATGATTTGAAGCTTTTTCAGAGCTGTTCTTATTCAAGCCCACTCTTTTTTAGCTTCTCATAATCTATGAAGTCTTTGTCTAGAGGATTGTTGTTTCCAAGTTTGATGAAAAAGGCTTCATACGGTGGCAATTCGGGAAAATCAAGCTTGTCTAGGTTGTCAAAACACTCAAGGGAAGAATCCTTTAGTTTCGCTGGATTTATAGGCTTTGACAACAGTTCAGAGTAGTTTGCCCACCCGGAAACTTCATTAAATCGAGAAATTGTACATCACCAAACTTGAAAAGTATAAAGTCATTCCTTTTTTTTGATGGCTGATGTTTCTTGTTCTTTGTCGCGAATCAAATGAGGGATTACGTAGAAATTGATCAGATTCAAATCAAACCTAACGCGGTTAAATCCAAAAATTAGTAAATTATTTACATATCTCTGCAGATGTTGTTTCAACTCAATGAGAAATATTATGAAATTTTGTACTCATCTCCAGTTTACTTCTTTAAACCAACAGCTCGAGGTTGCTTACAAAATCAGTTATCAAGTTTTGTGGATCGTTGTTGTTCAAAAGGATGAGTCTATCCATCAGATTCGATGATATATAGACTGAAATTGGAACGTTTTACCCTTCCAAATTGTTTTTTGGTAGCTTTCAGTTTGTCTGTTTGAACACTTTTTGACTCAAAGTCAAAAATGGATAGGTTGTTGAATAGTTTGTTATTTTTTGAAATTGGGATCTTGAAACTTTCAAATTTTTCAAATTGAGAGACCTGTTAAAAAAGCTATCGCAGCTAGGGCATCGAAAACACTTAAAAAACGATCTAAATCTATTGTATGATTGATATAATTACTGAATCGCAATAGTTTGACTGTTTTGTCAAACCTTCCCTTACTTCGACCAGCCAATTCTCTCACGTAATCTCACTCTTGTACATCAAAAACGTATATAAAGATGCTTTTTGCACAACTTTCTCGACAACAGGTAAGTCTTCAACGAAACCTCCACGAAAATTTTTAGGATCATAACCAGATTTTGTTATGAATTCTGTAAAGTATCTGAAAATGTAAGAATCGAGATCATGTTGTCCATTCATGTACATGGCCAATGCGCGGAAAATACGCAAATGATATTTGTATGGTTCGCTGTCTTTGTAATATAGAAAACAGATTACTTGTTTATGTCGAAGGGCATAGTCCGGGCATCCCATTGGGATTTTTTTGAGCAAAGCAGCAAAAATTGTGACGTTTGTGATCAACTCGAATCGCCACTTTTTGTTTTGACACAGTCCCCCAGAGCATATGCTTTTGAATTGATGGTTTTTTATTTCAGCATCCGCTTTTGCCTTATTTTTGTCCGCTGCGTATTCGTACTCCATACTTCAATCAGTTCCTGATGCCTTTGTGATGAGCTCTCGGGAAAGTCTTGCGATGTTGTCTTTTTTCTCACATTCAGGATTAAAAAAAGGTTAACGGAAGTGCTTTTTTGTGTCTGGTCAGAATCATGGTGGGGCGCTCTGTGCTTTTGTATGCTCCCATTATCTGCGGTAAAAGTTTATTCCAGTTGTCCATGTTTTGTCATCAGTAACTCCCCAGCATGGATTATTGTGAGACTTTGCCCTTCAACCAGGCCATTAGTTTGGTAGTGATAGGTGGTCGAGTGAGCCTGAGCAACTTGCTAACTCTTCATCTGGTCTTTAGATAGCTCCCAACAACTGTCTGGCTGCAACTTGACTCAACAACCATATGTGGGAATTTGATCAGATGGTCGCAGGATTCTTCTGTCGATGCCAATTTGCAGGGGACTAGAATTCTTAGTGAAAAGATCAATTCATCACGCGCACGTGATTATTTCACTGGCCGTCATGCAGGTTTTCTGATGGCCAATTTGCACTTCTTCGTTGAATCCAGGCTTACATTTTCAGATAGTCTTTTGCGCCTCAACTCCTGATGGCGCAAAAGACTAGCAGTTATCCGTTAATCACAAGTTTTTTCTTCTACTCAAACTGCTCTTTTGGTGAGCAAAAAAAAGCATCAAAGCCTGATTCGCACCTAGTCATGCAAGCAGGACAGACACTCCGTCCGCCATATTGTGGCAGAAAAAATCAAATCATTTTTCAACAAAACTTGTTCCTCCTCATTCCGCATGCTGGCTGCGACCACACTTTTATTCAAAGACAACAAGTCGTTTCTCTTTTTTTCATCATCATTTACCTATAATCTTTCACGATACTTTTGTCTTGGTCTAAAATTTCAACCCATATTTTCAACTTGCTCTTTATTTTGTTATTTCTTTAAGCCTATAGTAGATCAAATGTTTCAAACTAGTGAGAACGACAGTGGCATAGGGCTGCATCTGAGTCGAATGTTTGGATACCTTGATCAACTCGAGCTGATCTGCAGCTTGATGCTGTATCTGTAACCGCTCGTACGAAATGTATTTGTCTCGATTAGGGTCTTGATGCACTTCCCTATCCTATTCTTGCTGCTTACATTCCAACAACTACAATTATTAAGTCAATTCAGACTCTTCAGAGTTAGAAGTAATCTCAGATATGTTGGGAGTTGTATCTGGTGGTGTAGATGCGTAATCTGGCTAGTTCCTGATGAACCAGATTCGAGTGCAGTAGTAGTTCCAGGGGAAACGGGTCGACCTCGCTAGCATTCTTTTCAGCAGTTATTTCGATGGGAGCTCGGGATGTCTCGGATTCTGTAACTTGATTTCTCAGGCCATCTGAAGAATGCTAAGTTGTCGCATGTTTTTTTTGCTTAAAAATGGCACCTTTATCTCGTTTGGTTCGCTTGTTGTTCTTCTAGTGAATCATTAAAATTACTTTTTTTGTTGAGACTCAGCATTTTGATGTTTGTTGCGTGTTCTATCATCCAAGATAAAATTTTAGCCATCCAGTTTGACTATCCAACAATTATCAACTAGCAGTTTGAAGTGACCGCTCCCTTTGTGAACGCAATACTTTTTGAGAAAATTGATCAAGTTATTTCGCCCTCGGTGTCCTGTTATTGAAATAGGTGTCACTTAAGGCTTTGCTATCATAAACTATAGTTCGTAGGACCATTTGCCCGTTCCACTCTTGTTTCTGGTAGAGTAAACCCGATGTTGCTAACACAGATGCATAAGAGTTTTATGCAAACATCCCTTTTTACATTGGCAAGTCAAATGATTCTTGTGCTTCATTCTTCAAACTGAAAGTTTGCAATTTTGACGCATGAGTTGATGCAATGGAAACAATTTGACAAAATAACCTTGACTTAATCTTGACAATTGTAAGCAAAGGCACGAAAAGTCATTTTGTGAGTGCCCATTTTCAGTGCTTTGCAGGTCAACAACGTTTCGACCATCACTGAGTCCGGTCTGCTTCCATGTCTATCATGCCACCGTCCAACAAGTCTTGATCAATAATTGATTGCCTTTTACTTCAAACTTGTAGGCTGCCAAGTTGGCCTCACAGCCAAAGTGGACTGCATCCTGCTCAAACATGGCTTTGTATCCCATGCGCCTGACTTTCCGTTCCCCCTGTCCGATATAGATTTTCCATTCTGATGACTCGCTCTCATGACAAAGGCTTTGGTTTTGTTGTTGATGCTGTCCATATGCATCAAGATCGGTTAAGGACATGAAAATCTACATGGTGTCCATCTACCTTCATCATTCGTGTGCCTCTTTTCAGGAGTAGTGCCCTTTCTGCCTTCGAACCCTCGCTGGTATTTTTTCAGGCAAGTACTCTTCATCGATGTCCAAAAGAAACAAAGCAAAATCTGAAAATTAACTCGGAATTTTTCTAATTGACATCTTGCCACTGATATCACCGACAAAATCATGCTTCATTTTCCAGTCATTGGAAGCTTTTTTCCAGAAATTACATTCAATTTCACCCCCCCCCCCCCTTTATGAGCGCGTCTTTCTTATCTACTTTTAGGGCCTTTTCTGATGTTTTCAGTTGTTTTTCTAGTTTAGACTTCAAAAACAGTTCAAAGTCTTTTGCTAACCACTGTTTTACTTTTTGCGTTGCAGATCTCGCTGCTAGACCATAGTACACTTAAAGCGTGGTCAATGTGGTGGGCGATTGCACCCTCAGGCACTGTCTTGACATTCTCTGTCGCGAAAGTTCATCGTGGTTTCTTTCTTCTTTGACTCGGCCTCATTATTCCAGCGTGATTGACTGGCATTTATCACTTTCAACGTTTTTTTTTGTGTCATGGATGTTCTAATTGCATCAGTCAGTGCATCCCAGGACTGAGTGTTGTCTTATTTGAACTGTATTTTGATGTTGCATTGTGGGGCAAATTTCATAATGAGCCTCTTTCAAAGTCGTCATGATCTTTATTAGGCTTATTACTGTCGTCAAAGAACTAGCCAATGGCTTTCATGCCCTGTTGATAAATGGGCTAAGCTGCACGTGTCTAAGGAACCACAGTTTGCACATATTCTTCCTCTGATCATAAGAACTCGTTGCCTGTACCAACCAAAATTCGTTCCGGTATTCGTGGAATTGTTATTGCCTTTCTTGCTGTACAGACTTCGAGACCTTGGTTCGACTAGCAAATTTCATATGCAAGTCATCTGGAGTCTGTATAGAATACGGTGACGAAATGAAGGTATAAGTTTTTCGTTTCATCGCTCTTTTTTGCCAAGTTTTTGTGATCGCTCTTGTTACCAAGTTTCTTTCACAAACATTTTCCTCAGGTTTGCTCATTTTTCACATCATGGCTTGGTTTCTCTGTACACCAGAGACAAAATGATTTAACCGTATTTGTTTTTAGTGCTCTCACTTTTTTTCGTGCTCGATGCTGTACTCTCGTGCTGTATTCCCGTGCTCGATGATGCGGCATCTCTCTGTGACCTTTTTTGCAATAGTTAGTTTCTCAAACGTGAAGGATGCTTCTTTTGAGATTTCACCAGGCATAAATCACATCCGTGAGGAATATACAGCATATTTGCCCTCATCATCTTGCTGGATTTGAATCTGCGTCTCAATCCAATAACCTCAACGCCTGGAATCTAACGAAAATCTACTTGCTTTGCTTGACCTTGTGATGAATAGGAACTCATTAATCTTCTTGTGGCTAGGCGCACTTCGGTGTTTGTGTTTTGTTTGGCTCTCGAAACTTTTTTCAAAGAAGTAATGCTGAACATCCCTGTGTACTTACTGTGTTTCGCTAGAGATGGGTATTCTCCTTTCCGAGCGTCGCCTTTGGTCTCTGGTTTCGACAAAATACTGAGCTGAATTTATTCTCTTTAGTTAGTCCCGGAACTTTCCAAAGCCGTCATTTCTGACATGATCATTTCTTGATGTCTTTCTCACTCAAAGTCGACGCTAAATACTCCGATATTCTCGTCATCGCCATGTTCTCGTTGGATCAAAGTCTCGTCTTCTTCTTCGAAGGGACTTCTTTGGAACAGATTCGCCACAGCCGTTTTGCTGTTTTGCCATCCACCGATGTCCACGCTTCCCTTGCTTCTCACTTCTCTTCCGATCATTACACATCGTTGAAATCTTCTTTGTTGGTTCAAAATGTCAAACTTCAGAAAAAAATGCTCTCAGTGACTTAACTACGTCTCGTCTCAACTTTCGGTGTACTACCTGTTCTCAACTTGGATGTCTCAAGCCCCTCCTCTGACAAGTTTTTTTATCCTAGTGTATGCTTTCAATAAGATTGATCCAAAAAACTTTGATGAAAGTGCACGAAATCAGCAAAAAAAATCTTACAGTAAAAAAAAACTATTCCAAGCTAAGTCTATGACTAGCCACTGGCTCCGCCGAAAACAAAAAAAAACGATTCAAGTCCAATTGCATGGTCTCTGATAAGGCTTGAAATCAAAACAACAAAAAGAGTTATAAAAACAGAGCACAAAAATATGAGCCACATTAAGCACACCCATGAAACAAAAGAATGCACAAATTAATCGACAACGCATTTTCATATCAGTATCAGAAATTGATGCAAAATTATCAAATCACAGCTAAAACTAAAATTAATAAAGTTTTTGCAGAAATGCAGTGATGGTTCTTGTAAAGAAAACTAAAGGCTAGTCTTAAAGAAAAAGAGTTCCCTCAGTTTTGTTGTCCCATATGAACAAAATCTAAGACAATAGTTGTCTCAAGTTCATGTCTAGTTGTCAACGCACTTGAAGTGGTCTTCTTGTATGTGTTCTGCGTCCCCCCGAGCTGTCCTCCTAATTAGGTTAAAGCAGCCTCTGATCAAAAAATTACATGAAAAGTTAACCCAGGCAAAAGCCCTCTCACACGATCAAGCTGCACGAGAGTAAGGGGCAACCATTTTCTTTTTTTATTGAGTGTTTCCCATCTATTGCATTCACCAAGCTCTTGTTCTAACTGTATCGGTGTTGCCCGAGATGTTATTTTAGATAGCTCAAGGCAATCACACCAGACGTAAGCAACAAACCGAAAAACGTTCTGGTACTTTCGATAAACCCAAATTAGAACCCAAAGTTGATCGCAAATCTCCGGGTCGCCTTTTGATTGCAATTTTGCCTACTCCCAACAGATAAATTCATATAAATTACTTCGAACGGTCCCACTTCGGAGTGTACTTAACCCTCTGGGTGAAGTTAATGGGATTTACTTCGTTTTTGGAGGGTCTTCAGAGGTTACCGCATTTGTCGAGAAATAGGCGGTTATGGATAGGAAAAAACCATGTGCAAATGCCTAAATTGCTTAAAACAGAGACAAATGAGTCAGACAACCTCCAGTAGTAGAAGAGTGAACTGAAGTGGGGGGGGGGGGGGGGGGTTCCCTGCAGACCGCTATATTTTAAGACAGGGAATAGAGCATCCGGTCTGCAAGCTATGTATTAAGATAGAGAATAAGTTTTCAAAATTTTAGGATAGGGAGTAGAATAGGTAAGGTTTCATGGTTTGTATGATGGTAAGAGAATGGTAAGAAAAACAGTACTTTTTGCGTTTTGTGTGGAATTGTCTAAATCTTTTGCAAAAGTTTTGCCGTGCGTTAACGAATTGGTAAAAATCCATGTTTGATTACGTATAGATTGTGAAATGAAAGTATAATGGTTTTTGGTTTAAAGTAAGTCAATGGTAAGAGTTTCAAAAGGAGAGATTTTTCAAAATTTTCAAAACAAGATAAAATTTGGTGTAATGCGACCTAATAACTATTTTCTTAGATGATCCTACTTTTCAAAATAGTGCTCTATTTACTCAAAACTATGCTGAAAGGTACTGAAATTTCAAAATTTCAATTTTTTTGAGAAGAAAAATTAAATTACTAAGAAAGTATATAAATCACTGCGTCGTATTTTGAGTTTACCGTAACTTTTTTAAAATAAACAAAAGACTACATCATAAATAAGTATAATACATGGCGTCACGTCTTATAAGTTTATTACCTATCATCAGCGCTTATAATAAGTTCAATGGTTTTGTAAGAATTCAATCATCTTAAACTTGTGTTTTTGGATAAAAATAACTAAGCCTTTCATTGTTTGCTCATAAATGGCCACCATATGGTTTACTGTTGTGAGTCCTCTATGTGTAGACGTTAGGTAGACGGTCGAGCACTCTAGAGTATTTTGACATGGGTCCGTCTCCTGAAACTTCTAGAACTCGTTTGTTCAAACCTTTACAACTGATTTTGATTTTATCTTAGTTGTTGTCATAGCAGCAATATGTCTTGCTACACAAACATAGCATTTCTGTACATCTATTTTTTTTTGAACTTGAAGTCCCGGCTCCCGTCAATGCGTCTCCAGTTGTCATGCGTACTGCAACACGTTCGAGGGAAGAAATTAGATTTTACATCTGCCTTGGAAAAGTCTCTGGTCTCTGCAGTCATTTTCCCTCATTTTTTTTCCCAAGCAGCTCTCTTATCTGGTTGGATACAGTCATATAAATTTTCTTCAGCAAGTGCTAAGTAAAGTGAGTCTGGGTTCATCTCCAACTCTTCAAATTTAGTTACATCACAGAACTTGTCAAAGAAGTTGTAGTACAGCTCCAACATTCTAAGTTTAGCATACTGAAGTATCAGAAATTCAACAAAAATGGGTTCTCGGTGCTCAGTGGTTGATTTCAGCATTTCAACCTCCACAAATCTTTCTCAACTGTGTTCAGTCTTTTGAACAGTGGTTCATTGATTGCCTTATGAATTTTGTGTCGTTCAGATTTTTTGTGATTGTATGCCTGGATCTATCTATGATCTGATATCCATCGGAGGAATTACCTACATGTTACATTTATTCTGCTCAACTCCTGATGAAGGGTTTTGATCTCCTTCTCTTCTAGCATCAACCACTGACTGTACAAATAATTGAAATATTTTTGAGGAGAGTACAGAAAAAAAACGGTAAACACTGGTGCACTTCAAGCCAAGTTCCAAATAAAAAATAATAAGAGGGGTTATATCTGTTCCATTTTCTAGCTTGAAGCTAGATATCAGCACTCTCTGAGAATGTTTCAACATATCGTTCTCGATTGCATAACTTTTCATGCAGTCTCCAATATCCTTTCTTCCAACCTCGTTGTTTTTCGAAAATTGGAGGGATTTTAGTTCATCTGGAAAAACTAAATCGCACTGAACATACCCAAAAAAAGATCCATCTTTTGTTTTTGCTAGAAGATACTCTGTACAAAGAAATATTTTGTAGAGAAAGTGGGTTCTGACATGATTTTTGATCTTGTCATCAGTTTTGAAGTTTTCCCACCACTCTCACTCCCACATTTCTTCAGCTTTGTATACTTTCCTTTTAATTATTCTCGTCTCAAATCATCCATCTCTCTGTTCTCATTACTAGGTTAAATATCTGATCTCTGATCTGTTAACGAGAGACGAGTTCCTTGACAAGAAGAGAAGTGGTAGTATCATCCCATTACTTCGAACACTGTTTTACAGTGATCACAATAACCCTCCAAATTAAAAGAGTCAATTTTCTTCTGTTTTCCAGATGTGAAAAAGTCTCAATTTTGCATTCTGGTCTTGTTTCCTGATAGAAAGGCATAAACATATTCTCAAAAATGCCAGATTTGTTATGTCTAGCGTTAAGCTTCGGCAGATCAATGTCAAACTCCCATCTCGTTTACAGTCCTGTGGGCATATCTTGACAATTGAGAAAGGGTAACTCTGGCTTGCATCAGGTCCAATGATCGATATACACATATTTGATTAGTCTCTGATGAATGCCTCATCAACTACAGCTTTTTGACTAAAAACAATGGAAGTTCCACCAATCATGTCTTCTGAGGATTGTTGTTTCCAAGTTTGCTGAAAAAGGCTTCATACGGTGGCAGTTCGGGAAAATCAAGCTTGTCTAGGTTGTCAAAACACTCAAGGGAAGAATCCTTTCGTTTCGCTGAATTTATAGGCTTTGAGAACAGTTCAGAGTAGTTTGCCAACCGGAAACTTCATTAAATCGAGAAATTGTACATCACCAAACTTGAAAAATATAAAGTCATTCCCTTTTTTGATGGCTGATGTTTCTTGTTCTTTGTCGCGAATCAAATGAGGGATTACGTAGAAATTGATCAGATTCAAATCATACCTACCGCGGTTAAATCCAAAAACTAGTAAAAAATTTACATATCTCTGCACATGTTGTTTCAACTCAATGAGAAATATCATGAAATTTTGTACTCATCTCTAGTTTACTTCTTTCAACAAACAGCTCGAGGGTGCTTACAAAATCATTTATCAAGTTTTGTGGATCGTTGTTGTACAGAAAGATTGGTCTATCCCTCAGATTCGACGATATATAGACTGAAATTGGAACGTTTTACCCCTCCAAATTGTTTTTTGGTTAGCTTTCAGTTCGTCTGTTTGAACACTTTTTGACTCAAAGTCGGAATGGCTAGGTTGTTGAATAGTTTGTTATTTTTTGAAATTGGAATATTGAAACTTTCAAACTTTTCAAATTGAGAGACATGTTAAAAAAGCTATCACAGCTAGGGCATCGAAAACACTTAAAGAATGATCTAAATTTTTTGTATGATTGATGTTATTGCTGAATCGCAATAGTTTGACTGTTTTGTCAAATCTTCCCTTACTTCGACCAGCCAATTCTCTCACGTAATCTCCCTCTTATACATCAAAAACGTATATAAAGATGCTTTTTGCTCAACTTTCTCGACAACAGGTGAGTCTTCAACGAAACCTCCAAGAAAATTTTTAGGATCATAACCAGATTTTGTTATGAACTCTGTAAAGTATCTGAAAATGTAAGAATCGAGATCATGTTGTCCATTCATGTACATGGCCAATCCGCGGAAAAGACGCAAATGATCTTTGTATGGTTCGCTGTCTTTGTAATATAGAAGTCAGATCACTTGTTTATGTCGAAGGGCATAGTCCGGGCATCCCATTGGGATTTTTGAGCAAAGCAGCAAAAATTGTCACGCTTGTGATCAACTCGAATCGCCACTTTTCGTTTTTGAACAGTCCCCCAGAGCATATGCCTTTGAATTGATGGTTCTTTTTTTCAATATCCGGTTTTGCCTTTTTTTTGTCTGCTGCGTATTCGTACTCCATATTTCAATCAGTTCCTGATGCCTTTTTGATGAGCTCTCGGGAAAGTCTTGCGATGTTGTCTTTTTTCTCACATTCAGGATAGAAAAAAGGTTGAGGGAAGTTTTTTTGTGTCCAGTCAGCATCATGGTGGAGCGCTCTGTGGTGCTATTGTATGCTCCTATTATCTGCGGTAAAAGTTTACTCCAGTTGTCCATGTTTTGTCATCAGTAAATCCCCAGCATGGATTATTGTCAGACTTTTCCCTTCAACCAGGCTATTAGTTTGGTAGTGATAGGTGGTCGAGTGAAGCTGAGCAACTTACCAATTCTCCATCTGGTCTTTAGATAGCTCACAACAACTGTCTGGCTGCAATATGACTCAACAACCATATGTGGGACTTTGATCAGATAGTCGCAGGATTCTTCTGTCGATACCGATTTGCAGGGGACTAGAATTCTTAGTGAAAAGATCAATTTATCACGCGCACGTGATTATTTTACGTGGCCGTCATTCAGGTTTTCTGATGGCCAATTTGCACTTCTTCGTTGAATCCAGGCGGCCGATGATTGCAGGGGAAACCTCAAATTCAATGGGAGTTTCGCCTGATGGCGCAAAAGACTTGCAGTTATCCGTTTATCACAAGTTCTTTCTTCTACTCAAACTGCTCTTGTGGTGAGCAAAAAATTTCATCAAACCCTGATTCGCACCTAGTCATGCAAGCAGGGCAGACACTCCGTCCGCCATATTGTGGCAGAAAAATTCAAATCATTTTTCAACAAAACGTGTTCCTCCTCATTCCGCATGCTGGCTGCAACCACACTTTTATTCAAAGACAACAAGTCGTTTCTTCTTTTTCATCATCATTTACCTATAATCTTTCACGATACTTTTGTCTTGGTCTGTAATTTCAACCCATCTTTTCAACTTGCTTTTTATTTTGTTATTTCTTTAAGCCTATGGTAGATCAAATGTTTCAAACTAGTGAGAACGACAGTAGCATGTGGCTGCATCTCAGTCGAATGTTTGGATACCTTGATCAACTCGAGCTGATCTGCAGCTTGATGCTGTATCTGTAACCGCTCGTACGAAATGTATTTGTCTCGATTGAGGTCTTGATGCACTTTCCTGTCCTATTTTTGCTGCTTACATTCCAACAACTACAATTATTAAGTCAATTCAGACTCTTCAGAGTTAGAAGTAATCTCAGATATGTTGGGAGTTGTATCTGGTGGTGTAGATATAAAATCTGGCTAGTTCCTGATGAACCAGATTCGAGTGCAGTAGTAGTTCCAGGGGAAACGGGTCGACCTCGCTAGCATTCTTTTCAACAGTTATCTCGATGGGAGCTCGGGATGTCTCGGATTCAGTATCTTAATTTCTCAGGCCATCTGAAGAATGCTAAGTTGTCGCATGTTTTTTTTGCTTAAACATGACACCTTTATCTCGGTTGGTTCGCTTGTTGTTCTTCTAGTGAATCATTAAATTTACTTTTTTTGTTGAGACTCAGCATTTTGATGTTTGTTGCGTGTTCTATCTTCCAAGATAAAATTTTAGCCATCCAAATTGACTATCCAACGATTATCAACTAGCAGTTTGAAGTGACCGCTCCCTTTGTGAACGCAACACTTTTTGAGAAAATTGATCAAGTTATTTTGCCCTCGGTGCCCTGTTATTCAAATAGGTGTCACTTAAGGCTTTGCTACCATAAACTATAGTTCGTAGGACCATTTGCCCGTTCCACTCTTGTTTCTGATAGAGTAAACCCGATGTTGCTAACACAGATGTATCTGCAACACAGAGTTTTATACAAAAATCCATTTTTACATTGGCAAGTCAAATGATTCTTGTGCTTCAGTATTCCAACTGAAATTTTGCATTTTTGACGCATGAGTTGATGCAATGGAAACAGTTCGACAAAATAACCTTGACTTAATCTCGACAATTGTAAGCAAAGGCAAGAAAAGTCATTTGCAGAGTTTCCATTTTCAGTGACTTGCAGGTCAACTCCTTTTCGACCATCACCGAGTCCGGTCTGCTTCCATATCTATCATGCCACCGTCCAACAAGTCTTGATCAATAATTGATTGCCTTTAACTTCAAGCATGTGGGCTGCCAAGTTGGCCTCACAGCCAAAGTGGACTGCATCCTGCTCAAGCATGGCTTTGTACCCCATGCGCCTGACTTTCCGTTCCCCCTGTCCGATATTGAATTTCCATTCTGATGACTCGCGCTCATGACATAGGCTTTGGTTTTGTTGTTGATGCTAACCATATGCATCAAGATCGGTTAAGGACCTAAAAAACTACATGGTGTCCATCTACGTTCATCATTCGTGTGCCTCTTTTCAGGAGTAGTGCCTTTTCTGCCTTCGAATCCTCGCTGGTAATTTTTCAGGCAAGTACTCTTCATGGATGTCCAAAGAAACAAAGCAAAATCTGAACTTTAACTCAAAATTTTTCTCAATGACATCTTGCCACTGATATCACCGACAAAATCATGCTTCATTTTCCAGTCATTGTAAGCTTTTTTCCAGAAATTACATTCAATTTCGCCCCCACTTTCTGAGCGCGTCCTTCTTATCTACTTTTAGTGTTTTTTCTGATGTTTTCAGTTGTTTTTCTAGTTTAGACTTCAAAAACAGTTCATAGTCTTTTGCTAACCACTGGTTTACTTTTTGCGTTGCAAATCTTGCTGCTAGACCATAGTACACTTAAAGCGTGGTCGATGTGGTGGGCGATTGCACCCTCAGGCACTGTCTTGACATTCTCTGTCGCGAAAGTCCATCGTGGTTTCTTTCTTCGTTGACTCGGCCTCAATAATCCAGCGTGATTGACTGGCATTTATCACTATCAACGTTTTTTTTTGTGTCTGGGACGTTTTAGTTGCATCAGTCAGTGCATCCCAGGACTGAGTGCTGTCTTATTTGAACTGTATTTTGAGGTATTTTTGTGGGGCACATTTCATAATGAGCCTCTTTCAAAGTCGTCATGATCTTTATTAGGCTTATTCGTGTCGTCAAAAATTTAGCCAATGATTTTCATGCCCTGTTGATATATGGGCTAAGCCGCACGTGTCTAAGGAACCACAGATTGCACATATTCTTCCTCTATTCATAAGAACTCGTTGCCTGTACCAACCAAAACTCGTTCAGGTATTCGTGGAATTGTTATTGCCTTTTTTGCTGTACAGACTTCGAGACCTCGGTTCGACTAGCAAATTTCATATGCAAGTCATCTAGAGTGTGTACAGAATACGGTGACGAAATGAAGGAGTAAGTTTTTCGTTTCATCGCTCTTTTTTGTCAAGTTTTTGTTATCGCTCTTATTACCAAGTTTCTTTCACAAACATTTTCCTCAGGTTTGCTCATTTTTCACATCATGGCTTCGTACCTCTGTACACCAGAGAAAAAATGATTTAACCGTATTTGTTTTTAGTGCTCTCACTTTTTTTGTGCTCGATGCTGTATTCTCGTTCTGTATTCCCGTGCTCGATGATGCGGCATCTCTCTGTGACCTTTTTTGCAATAATTAGCTTCTCAAACGGGAAGGATGCTTCGTTTGAGATTCCACCAGACGTAAATCTCATCCGTGAGGAATATGCAGCATGTTTGCCATCATCATCTTGCTGGATTTGAATCAGCGTCTCAATCCGTTAACCTCAATGACCGGAATCTAACGGAAATCTACTTGCTTTTCTTGACATTGTGATAAATAGGAACTCCTTAGGCTTCTTGTAGCTAGGCGCACTTCGGTGTTTGTGTTTTGTTTCGCTCTCGAAACTTTTTTCAAAGAAGTTATGCTGAACATCCCTGTGTACTTACTGTGTTTCGCTAGAGATGGGTACTCTCCTTTCCGAGTGTCGCCTTTGGTCTCTGGTTTCGACAAAAAACTGAGCTGAATTTATTCTCTTTAGTTGTTCGCGGAACTTTCCAAAGCCGTCATTTCTGAAATGATCATTTCTTGATGTCTTTCTCACTCAAATTCGACGCTAAATACTCCGATATTTTCGTCATCGCGATGTTCTGGTTGGATCAAAGTCTCGTCTTCTTCTTCGAAGGGACTTGTTTGGAACAGATTCGCCACAGCCGTTTTGATGTTTTGCCATCCACCGATGTCCACGCTTCCCTTGCTTCTCACTTCTCTTCCGATCATTACACATCGTTGAAATCTTCTTTGTTGGTTTAAAATCTCAAACTTCAGAAAAAAATGCTCTCAGTGACTTTACTACGTCTCGTCTTAACTTTCGGTTCCCTGCAGACCGCTATATTTTAAGACAGGGAATAGAGCATCCAGTCTGTAAGCTATGTATTAAGATAGAGAATAAGTTTTCAATATTTTAAGATAGGGAGTAGAATAGGTAAGGTTTCATGGTTTGTATGATGGTAAGAGAATGGTAAGAAAAACAGTAATTTTTGCGTTTTGCGTGGAATTGTCTATTTCTTTTGCAAACGTTTTGCCGTGCGTTAACGAATTGGTAAAAATCCATGTTCGATTACGTATAGGTTGTGAAATTAAAGTATATTGTTTTTCAGTTTAAGGTAAGTCAATGGTAAGAGTTTCAAAAGGAGAGATTTTTATCAAAAAAATTGAAAATTTTTCAAAAATCTTTAAAACAAGATAAAGTTTGTTGTAATGCGACCTAATACCTATTTTATTAGATTATCCTACTGTTCAAAACAGTGCTCTATTTACTCGAAACTATGCTGAAAGGTACTGAAATTTAAAAATTTCGATTTTTTTGAGAAGAAAAATTAAATTACTAAGAAAGTATATAAATCACTGCGTCATATTTTAAGTTTACCGTAACTTAAAGTTCGAGGGAAGAAATTAGATTTTACATCTGCCTTGGAAAAGTCTCTGCAGTTATTTCACCTCAATTTTTTCCCAAGCAGCTCTCTTATCTGGTTGGATACAGTCATATAAGTTTTTTTCAGCAAGTGCTAAGTAAAATGAGTCTGGTTTCATCTCCAACTCTTCAAATTTAGTTACATCACAGAACTTGTCAAAGAAGTTGTAGTACAGCTCAAACAATCTCAGTTTAGCATACTGAAGTATCAGAAACTCAACAAAGATGGGTTCTCGGTGATCTTGAGGCTAGATATCAGCACCCTCTGAGATTGTTTCAACATATCGTTCTCGATTGCATAACTTTTCAGGCAGTCTCCAATATCCTTTCTTCCAACCTCGTTGTTTTCGAAAATTGGAGGGATTTTAGTTCATCTGGAAAAACTAAATCGCACTGAACATACCCAAAAAGAGATCCATCTTTTATTTTAACTAAAAGATACTCTGTACAATGAGGTATTTTGTAGAGAAAGTGAATTCTGACATGATTTTTGATCTTGTCATCAGTTTCGAAGTTTTTCCACCACTCTCACTCCCACATTTCTTCAGCTTTGTATACTTTCCTTTTAATTATTCTCGTCTCAAATCATCCATCTCTCTCCTCTCATTGGTAGGTTAAATATCTGATCTCTGATCTGTTAACGAGAGACGAATTCCTTGACAAGGAGAGAAGTGGTAGTATCATCCCATTACTTCGAACACTGTTTTACAGTGATCTTAATAACCCTCCAAATTAAAAGAATCAATTTTCTTCTGTTTTCCAGATGTGAAAAAGTCTCAATTTTGCATTCTGGTCTTGTTTCCTGATAAAAAAGCAAAAAATATATTCTCAAAAATGCCAGATTTGTTATGTCTAGCATTAAACTTCTGCAGATCAATGTCAAACTCCCAACTCCTGTACAGTCCTGTGGGCATAACCTAACAATTGAGAAAGGGTAAACCTGGCTTGCATCAGGTCCAATGATTGATATACACATATTTGATGAGGCTCTGATGAATGTCTCATCAACTACAGCTTTTTGACTAAAAACAATGGAAGGTCCACCAATCATGTCTTCTTTAATTGTTCACACAAATCTTTATCACTTTTCCAAAATGGATAAAATTTGTAGTTTATAAATTTATGTCGACATATGCTTGCTAGAATGGGAAGAGTACAAATATGTTTTAACATATCTATCCCCTGGTTATGATGAAACTGAATCAATATTTGCATTGTTTCTAGTGTTGGAACTACATCCTTGTTATTGTACCACTGCAAAAATTCTTTGAACACAGTCCTTCCGTTTTTCTTCCAAGTTTCTCGTAAGTCATTGTAATTATTCAAACCAGATGGTGGCACGTTCTTGACTTGAAGCTTTTTCAGAGCTTGTTCTTCTTCAAGCCCAATTTTTTTCAGCCTCTCTTAATCTTTGAAGTCTTTGTCTAGAGGATTGTTGTTTCCAAGTTTGCTGAAAAAGGCTTCATACGGTGGCAATTCGGGAAAATCAAGCTTGTCTAGGTTGTCAAAACACTCAAGGGAAGAATCCTTTCGTTTCGCTGGATTTATAGACTTTGAGTACAGTTCAGAGTAGTTTGCCCACCCGGAAACTTCATTAAATTGAGAAATTGTACACCACCAAAGTTGAAAAGTATAAAGTCATTCCTTTTTTTGATGGCTGATGTTTCTTGTTCTTTGTCGCAAATCAAATGACGGATTACGTAGGAATTGATCAGATCAAATCATACCTACCGCGGTTAAATCCAAAAGCTAGCAAAATATTTACATATCTCTAGATTTTATTTCAACTCAATGAGAAATATCATGAAATTTTGTACTCATCTCCAGATTCCTTCTTTCAACCAACAGCTCGAGGTTGCTTACAAAATCAGTTATCAAGTTCTGTGGATCGTTGTTGTACAAAAGGATGGGTCTATCCATCAGATTCGATGAGATATAGACTGAAATTGGAACGTTTTACCACTCCAAATTGTTTTTTGGGTAGCTTTCAGTTTGTCTGTTTGAACACTTTTTGACTCAAAGTCGAAAATGGCTAGGTTGTTGAGTAGTTTGTTATTTTTTGAAATTGGGATATTGAAATTTTCAAACTTTTCAAATTGAGAGACCATAAAAAAGCTATCAAAGCTAGGCCATCGAAAACACTTAAAGAAATTTCTAAATTTTTTGTATGATTGATAAAATTGCTGAATCGCAATAGTTTGACTGTTTTGTCAAACTCTACCCTTACTTCGACCAGCCAATTCTCTCACGTAATCTCCCTCTTGTACATCAAAAACGTATATAAAGATGCTTTTTGCACAACTTTCTTGACAACAGGTAAGTCTTCAACGAAACCTCCACGAAAATTTTTAGGATCATAACCAGATTTTGTTATGAATTCTGTAAAGTATCTGAAAATGTAAGAATCGAGATCATGTTGTCCATTCATGTACATGGCTAATGCGCGGAAAAGACGCAAATGATCTTTGTATGGTTCGCTGTCTTTGTAATATAGAAGACAGATCACTTGTTTATGTCGAGGGGCATAGTCCGGGCATCCCATAGGGATTTTTTTGAGCAAAGCAGCAAAAATTGTCACGCTTGTGATCAACTCGAATCGCCAATTTTCGTTTTGACACAGTCCCCCCGAGCATATGCTTTTGAATTGATGGTTTTTTATTTCAGCATCCGGTTTTGCCTTATTTTTGTCTGCTGCGTATTCGTACTCCATACTTCAATCAGTTCCTGATGCCTTTTTGATGAGCTCTCGGGAAAGTTTCGCGATGTTGTATTTTTTTCTCACGTTCAGGATAAAAAAAGGTTAACGGAAGTGCTTTTTTGTGTCTGGTCAGCATCATGGTGGAGCGCTCTGTGCTATTGTATGCTCTCATTATCTGCGGTAAATGTTTACTCCAGTTGTCCATGTTTTGTCATCAGTAAATCCCCAGCATGTATTTTTGTGCGATTTTGCCCTTCAACCAGGCCATTAGTTTGGTAGTGATAGGTGGTCGAGTGAGTCTGAGCAACTTGCTAATTCTCCATCTGGTCTTTAGATAGCTCCAAACAACTGTCTGGCTGCAATATGACTCAAGAACCATATGTGGGACTTTGATCAGATGGTCGCAGAATTCTTCTGTCGATACCGATTTGCAGAGGACTAGAATTCTTAGTGAAAAGATCAATTCATCACGCGCACGTGATTGTTTCACGTGGCCGTCATGCAGGTTTTCTGATGGCCAATTTGCACTTCTTCGTTTAATCCAGGCGACCGATGATTGCAGGGGAAACCTCAACTTCAATTGGAGTTTCGCCTGATGGCGCAAAAGACTTGCGGTTATCCGTTTATCACACGTTTTTTCTTCTACTCAAACTGCTCTTGTGGTGAGCAAAAAAATCATCAAACCTGATTCGCACCTAGTCATGCAAGCAGGACAGACACTCCGTCCGCCATAATGTGGCAGAAAAATTCAAATCATTTTTCAACAAAACTTGTTCCTCCTCATTCCGCATGCTGGCTGCAACCACACTTTTATTCAAAGTCAACAAGTCGTTTCTTCTTTTCCATCATCATTTAACTATAATCTTTCACGATACTTTTGTCTTGGTCTGTAATTTCAACCCATCTTTTCAACTTGCTCCTTATTTTGTTATTTCTTTAAGCCGATAGTAAATCAAATGTTTCAAACTAGTGAGAACGACAGTGGCATGTGGCTGCACATCAGTCGAATGTTTGGATACCTTGATCAACTCGGGCTGATCTGCAGCTTGATCCTGTATCTGTAACCGCTTGTACGAGATGTATTTGTCTCGATTAGGGTCTTGATGCACTTCCCTGTCCTATTCTTGCTGCTTACATTCCAACAACTACGACTATTAAGTCAATTCAGACTCTTCAGAGTAAGAAGTAATCTCAGATAAGTTGGGAGTTGTATCTGGTGGTGTAGATGCGTAATCTGGCTAGTTCCTGATGAACCAGATTTGACTGCAGTAGTAGTTCCAGGGGAAACGGGTCGACCTCGCTAGCATTCTTTTCAGCAGTTATTTCGATGGGAGCTCGGGATGTCTCGGATTCGGTATCTTGATTTCTTAGGCCATCTGAAGAATGCTAAGTTGTCGCATGTTTTTTTTGCTTAAAAATGGCACCTTTTTCTCGGTTGGTTTGCTTGTTGTTCTTCTAGTGAACAATTAAATTTACTTTTTTTGTTGAGACTCAGCATTTTGATGTTTTTTGCGTGTTCTATGTTCCAAGATAAAATTTTAGCCATCCAGTTTGACTATCCAACGATTATCAACTATCAGTTTGAAGTGAACGCTCCCTTCGATATCCAAAAGAAACAAAGCAAAATCTGAATTTTAACTCGGAATTTTTCTTATTTGACATCTTGCCACTGATATCACCGACAAAATCATGCTTCATTTTCCAGTCATTGTAAGCTTTTTTCCAGAAATTACGTTCAAATTTGCCCCCCACTTTATGAGCGCGTCTTTCTTGTCTACTTTTAGGGTCTTTTCTGATGTTTTCAGTTGTTTTTCTAGTTTATACTTCAAAAACAGTTCGAAGTCTTTTGCTAACCACTGTTTTACTTTTTGCGTTGCAGATCTCGCTGCTAGACCATAGTACAATTAAAGCTTGGTCGATGTGGTGAGCGATTGCACCCTCAGGCACTGTCTTGACATTCTCTGTCGCGAAAAATCATCGTGGTTTCTTTCTTCGTTGACTCGGCCTCATTATTCCAGCGTGATTGACTGGCATTTATCACTATCAACGTTTTTTTTGTGTCATGGATGTTTTAGTTGCATCAGTCAGTGCATCCCAGGACTGAGTGCTGTCTTATTTGAACTGTATTTTGAGGATGCATTGTGGGGCAAATTTCATAATGAGCCTCTTTCAAAGTCGTCATGATCTTTATTAGGCTTATTCCTGTCGTCAAAGAATTAGCCAATGGCTTTCATGCCCTGTTGATTTATGCCCGAGTCGAGATTTTTCACCTAATTTGAAGCAAGATTTGAGCGGTTTGAGCGGTTTTTTTAGACAATTACGCTCAAAATCTTGCTTCAAAATGAGCGGTTTGAGCGGTTTTTGAACGGTTTATCTATAAAAAACCGCTCAAAAACCGCGCAAGATTTGAACAGTTTTGAGCGGTTTATCTAAAAAAACAGCTCAAAAACTGCGCAAGGTTTAATAATAAAAAGTCGACCACAGAGGGATTCGAACCCCCAATCTTCTGATTCGAAGTCAGACGCCTTATCCGTTAGGCCATGCTGCCCTGAAACTAGTGTCGCGCAGCGAAGCCAATATAAATTACGATGTTCCCTTGTGTGATTCTCGAAACTCTGGTTCACGTTTTGGGAATGAACGCTTGCGAGATATCTTGATAGTCCGAGTACTTGTTGTTGATACACGAGCTCGGAGAATTGTTTTAGCGTTGCGTGGGTAACGGCGATGGAAGTTGTGCGCTCGCTGTTTTGGCCCTCCGCCGACTAAGAGCCAGGGTCCGATGAAGCGAATGTTTCGCATTACTCTCCTGGAAATGTTTTGGATAGTCGCAACGGATCATCATGGTCGCAAAAGTCTGGAAATGCCATGTTTTGGTCGCCAAAGCCTGGACATGCCTAATTTTGGTCTGGAAAGTCTGGACATGCCAAAGTTTTTGTCGCGAAAGTATGGAAATGAGTCTGGGACCTCGACCCGGGAAGACCGCTCAAAAACCGCTCAAATCTTGCTTGAAAAACCGTTCAAAAATAACCGCAAGAAATGAGCGGTTTTTGAGCGGTTTTTTAAGCAAGATTTGAGCGGTTTGAGCCCAAACCGCCCAAACCGTCAAACCGCTCAAATCTTGCTGGAAAACCGCTCAAACCGCTCAAATCTTGAGCGGTTTTTGAGCGGGATCTCGACCTGGGTGGGCTTAGCTGCACGTGTCTAAGGAAACACAGTTTGCACATATTCTTCCTCTATTCATACGAACTCGTTGCCTGTACCAACCAAAACTCGTTCCGGTATTCGTAGAATTGTTATTACCTTTATTGCTGTACAGACTTCGAGACCTTGGTTCGACTAGCAAATTTCAAGTTGTCGCATGTTTTTTTTGCTTAAAAATGGCACCTTTTTCTCGGTTGGTTTGCTTGTTGTTCTTCTAGTGAACAATTAAATTTACTTTTTTTGTTGAGACTCAGCATTTTGATGTTTTTTGCGTGTTCTATGTTCCAAGATAAAATTTTAGCCATCCAGTTTGACTATCCAACGATTATCAACTATCAGTTTGAAGTGAACGCTCCCTTCGATATCCAAAAGAAACAAAGCAAAATCTGAATTTTAACTCGGAATTTTTCTTATTTGACATCTTGCCACTGATATCACCGACAAAATCATGCTTCATTTTCCAGTCATTGTAAGCTTTTTTCCAGAAATTACGTTCAAATTTGCCCCCCACTTTATGAGCGCGTCTTTCTTGTCTACTTTTAGGGTCTTTTTTGATGTTTTCAGTTGTTTTTCTAGTTTATACTTCAAAAACAGTTCGAAGTCTTTTGCTAGCCACTGTTTTACTTTTTGCGTTGCAGATCTCGCTGCTAGACCATAGTACAATTAAAGCTTGGTCGATGTGGTGAGCGATTGCACCCTCAGGCACTGTCTTGACATTCTCTGTCGCGAAAAATCATCGTGGTTTCTTTCTTCGTTGACTCGGCCTCATTATTCCAGCGTGATTGACTGGCATTTATCACTATCAACGTTTTTTTTGTGTCATGGATGTTTTAGTTGCATCAGTCAGTGCATCCCAGGACTGAGTGCTGTCTTATTTGAACTGTATTTTGAGGATGCATTGTGGGGCAAATTTCATAATGAGCCTCTTTCAAAGTCGTCATGATCTTTATTAGGCTTATTCCTGTCGTCAAAGAATTAGCCAATGGCTTTCATGCCCTGTTGATTTATGCCCGAGTCGAGATTTTTCACCTAATTTGAAGCAAGATTTGAGCGGTTTGAGCGGTTTTTTTAGACAATTACGCTCAAAATCTTGCTTCAAAATGAGCGGTTTGAGCGGTTTTTGAACGGTTTATCTATAAAAAACCGCTCAAAAACCGCTCAAGATTTGAACAGTTTTGAGCGGTTTATCTAAAAAAACAGCTCAAAAACCGCGCAAGGTTTAATAATAAAAAGTCGACCACAGAGGGATTCGAACCCCAATCTTCTGATTCGAAGTCAGACGCCTTATCCGTTAGGCCATGCTGCCCTGAAACTAGTGTCGCGCAGCGAAGCCAATATAAATTACGATGTTCCCTTGTGTGATTCTCGAAACTCTGGTTCACGTTTTGGGAATGAACGCTTGCGAGATATCTTGATAGTCCGAGTACTTGTTGTTGATACACGAGCTCGGAGAATTGTTTTAGCGTTGCGTGGGTAACGGCGATGGAAGTTGTGCGCTCGCTGTTTTGGCCCTCCGGTGTCCGCCAGGGTCCGATGAAGCGAATGTTTCGCATTACTCTCCTGGAAATGTTTTGGATAGTCGCAACGGATCATCATGGTCGCAAAAGTCTGGAAATGCCATGTTTTGGTCGCCAAAGCCTGGACATGCCTAATTTTGGTCTGGAAAGTCTGGACATGCCAAAGTTTTTGTCGCGAAAGTATGGAAATGAGTCTGGGACCTCGACCCGGGAAGACCGCTCAAAAACCGCTCAAATCTTGCTTGAAAAACCGTTCAAAAATAACCGCAAGAAATGAGCGGTTTTTGAGCGGTTTTTTAAGCAAGATTTGAACGGTTTGAGCCCAAACCGCCCAAACCGCCCAAACCGTCAAACCGCTCAAATCTTGCTGGAAAACCGCTCAAACCGCTCAAATCTTGAGCGGTTTTTGAGCGGGATCTTGACCTGGGTGGGCTAAGCTGCACGTGTCTAAGGAAACACAGTTTGCACATATTCTTCCTCTATTCATACGAACTCGTTGCCTGTACCAACCAAAACTCGTTCCGGTATTCGTAGAATTGTTATTACCTTTATTGCTGTACAGACTTCGAGACCTTGGTTCGACTAGCAAATTTCATATGCAAGTCATCTGGGGTGTGTACAGAATACGGTGACGAAATGAAGGAGTAAGTTTTTCGTTTCATTGCTCTTTTTTGCCAAGTTTTTGCGATCGCTCTTATTACCAAGTTTCTTTCACAAACATTTTCCTCGGGTTTGCTCATTTTTCACATCATGGCTTGGTTCCTCTGTACACCAGAGACTAAATGATTTAATCGAATTTGTTTTGAGTGCTCTCACTTTTTTTTCGTACTCGATGCTGTATTCTCGTGCTGTATTCCCGTGCTCGATGATGCGGCATCTCTCTGTGACCTTTTTGCAATGATTAGCTTCTCAAACGTGAAGGATGCTTCTTTTGAGATTCAACCAGACATTAATCTCATCCGTGAGATATATACAGCATGTTTGCCCTCATCGTCTTGCTGGATTTGAATCTGCGTCTCAATCCGTTAACCTCAACGACCGGAATCTAACGAAAATCTACATGCTTTGCTTGACATTGTGATAAACAGGAACTCATTAGGTTTCTTGTGGCTAGGCGCACTTCGGCGTTTGTGTTTTGTTTCGCTCTCGAAACTTTTTTCAAAGACGTAATGCTGAACATCCCTGTGTACTTACTGTGTTTCGCTAGAGTTGGGTACTCTCCTTTCTGAGCGTCCCCTTTGGTCTCTGGTTTCGACAAAATACTGAGCTGATTTTATTTTCTTTAGTTAGTCCCGGAACTTTCCAAAGCCGTCATTTCTGACATGATCATTTCTTGATGTCTTTCTCACTCAAAGACGCTAACTACTCCGATATTCTGGTTGGATCAAAGTCTCGTCTTCTTCTTCGAAGGGACTTGTTTGGAACAGATTCGCCACAGTCGTTTTGCTGTTTTGCCATCCACCGATGTCCACGCTTCCCTTGCTTCTCACTTCTCTTCCAATCATTACACATCGTTGAAATCTTCTTTGTTGGGTTAAAATGTCAAGTTTCCGAAAAAAATGCTCTTAGTGACTTTACTACGTCTTGTCTTAACTTTCCGCGTACTACCTGTTCTCAACTTGGATGTCTCAAGCCCTTCTTCTGAAAAGTTTTTTTATCCAGTGTATGCTTTCAATAAGATTGATCGAAAAAACTATGACGAAAGTGCACGAGATCAGCAAAAAAAATCTTACAGTGAAAAAATTTTTTCCAAGCTAAGTCTATGGCTAGCCACTGGCTCCGCCGAAAACAAAAACAATCGATTCAAGTCCAATGGCATGGTCTCTGATAAGGCTTGAAATCAAAACAACAAAAAGAGTTATAAAAACAGAGCACAAAAACATGAGCCACAACAGTAAGCACACCCATGAAACAAAAGAATGCACAAATTAGTCGAAAACGCATTTTCATATCAGTATCAAAAAAAGATGCAAAATTATCAAATCACAGCTAAAACTAAAATCAGTAAAATTTTTGCAGAAATGCAGTGATGGTTCTTGTAAAGAAAACTAAAGGCTAGTCTTAGAGAAAAAGAGTTCCCTCAGTTTTGTTGTCCCATATGAACAAAATCCAAGACAATAGTAGTCTCAAGTTCGTGTCTAGTTGTTAACGCTCTTGAAATGATCTTCTTGTATGTGTTCTGCGTTTCCCCGAGCTGTCCTCCTAATTAGGTTAAAGCAGCCTGGTACTTTTGATAAACCCAAATTAGAACCCAAAGTTGATCGCAAATCTCCGGGTCGCCTTTTGATTGCAAGTTTGCCTACTCCCAACAGATAAATTCATAGGATAATCAGCCTTTCGTTTTAGTTCTAAGGTATCTAACTTGTTTCGAAGGTTACTTAAAGGACTTAAGTTACCTCAGATGGCTCCTCTTAGCAGGGTACTTAGGTATCAGAAATCAGCTTCCGGACTGGCGTGTACTCAACCTTCAGTTTTTGCAATATTGGAACTAGTTTTTTTTGGTTGGTTCGTAAGGATTAATTTTCACCTTCAAAGGCTCTTCTTTGGAGGGTACCCAACCCTCCCGATTGATCTTGAAACGCTGCTTTTTTGTTGGATGTTCGAAAAAGCCACAATTTTCATGATGTTTTGATTATTTGTCGTTGAGAAGCATCTAAGGTCAAAATGATCTACATTAAGCTAGTCTTACTTCGAATGGTCCCACTTCGGAGCGTACTTAACCCTCTGGGTGAAGTTAATGGGATTTACTTCGTTTTTGGAGGGTCTTCAGAGGTTACCGCATTTGTCGAGAAAAAGGCGGTTATGGATAGGAAAAAACCATGTGCAATTGCCTAAATTGCTTAAAACAGAGATAAATGAGTCAGACAACCTCCAGTAGTAGAACAGTGAACTGAAGTGGGGTGGGGGGATTAGGGTTCCCTGCAGACCGCTATATTTTAAGACAGGGAATAGAGCATCCAGTCTACAAGCTATGTATTAAGATAGAGAATAAGTTTTCAATATTTTGAGATAGGGAGTAGAATAGGTAAGGTTTCATGGCTTGTATGATGGTAAGAGAATGGTAAGAAAAACAGTAATTTTTGCGTTTTGTGTGAAATTGTCTAAATCTTTTGCAAAAGTTTTGCCGTGCGTTATCGAATTGGTAAAAATCCATGTTTAATTACGTATAGGTTGTGAAATAAAAGTTTAATGTTTATTGGTTTAAGGTAAGTCAATGGTAAGAGTTTCAAAAGGAAAGATTTTTATCAAAAAAATTGAAAATTTTTCAAAAATCTTCAAAACAAGGTAAAGTTTGGTGTAATGCGACCTAATAACTATTTTATTAGATGATCCTACTTTTCAAAACAGTGCTCTATTTACTCAAAACTATGCTGAAAGGCACTGAAAATTCAAAATTTCGATTTTTTTTTTTGAGAAGAAAAATTAAATTACTAAGAAAGTATATAAATCACTGCGTCGTATTTTAAGTTTACCGTAACTTTTTTAAAATAAACAAAAGACTACATCATAAATAAGTATAAAACATGGCGTCACTTCTTATAAGTTTATTACCTATCATCAGCTCTTTTAATAAGTTCAATGGTTTTGTAAGAATTCAATCATCTTAAACTTGTGTTTTGGGATAAAAATAACTAAGCCCTTTCATTGTTTGCTCATATATGGCCACCATATGGTTTACTGTTGTCAGTCCTCTATGTATAGACGTTAGGTAGACGATCGAGTACTCTAGAGTACTTTGACATGGTTCCGTCTCCTGAAACTTCTAGAACTCGTTTGTTCAAACCTTTACAACTGATTTTGATTTTATATAAGTTGTTGTCATAGCAGCAATATGTCTTGCTACACAAACATAGCATTTCTGTAAATCGAATTTTTTTTTGAAATTGAATTACCGGCTCCCGTTTATCATAGTTGTCATGCGTACTGCAACACGTTCGAGGGAAGGAATTAGATTTTACATCTGCCATGGAAAAGTATCTGCAGTCATTTCACCTCAATTTTTTCCCAAGCAGCTCTCTTATCTGGTTGGATACAGTCATATAAGTTTTTTTCAGCAAGTGCTAAGTAAAGTGAGTCTGGGTTCATCTCCAACTCTTCAAATTTAGTTATATCACAGAACTTGTCAAAGAAAATGTACTACAGCTCCAACATTCTCAGTTTAGCATACTGAAGTATCAGAAATTCAACAAAGATGGGTTCTCGATGCTCAATGGTTGGTTTCAGCATTTCAACCTCCAACAAATCTTTCTCAACTGTGTTCAGTCTTTTAAACAGTGGTTCATTGATTGCCTTATGAATTTTTTGTCCTTCAGATTTTTTGTGATTGTATGCCTGGATCTATCTATGATCTGATATCCATCGGAGGAATTACCTACATGTTACATTTATTCTGCTCAACTCCTGATGAAGGGTTTTGATCTCCTTCTCTTCTACATCAACCACTGACTGTAAAAATAATTGAAATTTTTTTGAGGAGAGTACAGAAAAAAAACGGTAAACTTTGGTGCACTTCAAGCCAAGTTCCAAACAAAAAATAATAAGAGAGGTTATATCTGTTCCATTTTCTAGCTTGAAGCTAGATATCAGCACTGTCTGAGAATGTTTCAACATATCGTTCTCGATTGCATAACTTTTCATACAGTCTCCAATATCCTTTCTTCCAACCTCGTTGTTTTCGAAAATTGGAGGGATTTTAGTTCATCTGGAAAAACTAAATCGCGCTGAACATACCCAAAAAGAGATCCATCTTTTATTTTAGCTAAAAGATACTCTGTACAATGAGGTATTTTGTAGAAAAAGTGAATTCTGACATGATTTTTGATCTTGTCATCAGTTTCGAAGTTTTTCCACCACTCTCACTCCCACATTTCTTCAACTTTGTATATTTTCCTTTTAATTATTCTCGTCTCAAATCATCCATCTCTCTCTTCTCATTACTAGGTTAAATGTCTGATCTCTGATCTGTTAACGAGAGACGAGTTCCTTGACAAGAAGAGAAGCGTAAGTATCATCCCATTACTTTGAACACTGTTTTACAGTGATCACAAAAACCCTTAACCCTCCAAATTAAAAGAGTCAATTTTCTTCTGTTTTTTTTCAGACAGATGTAAAAAAGGCTAAATTTTTGCATTCTGATCTTGTTTCCTGATAGAAAAGCATAAACATATTCTCAAAAATGCCAGATTTGTTATCTCTAGCATTAAACTTCTGCAGATCAATGTCAAACTCCTATCTCGTGTACAGTCCTGTGGGCATATCTTGACAACTGAGAAAGGGTAAATCTGGCTTGCATCAGGTCCAATCATCGATATACACATATTTGATGAGTCTCTGATGAATGTCTCATCAACTACAGCTTTTGACTAAAAACAATGGAAGGTCCACCAATCATGTCTTCTCTAATTGTTCACACAAATCTTTATCACTTTTCAAAATGGATAAAATTTGTAAATTATAGATTTATGTCGACATATGCTTGCTAGAATCGGAAGAGTACAACTATGTTTTAACATATCTATCCCCTTTTCATGATGAAACTGAATCAATATTTGCATTGTTTCTAGTGTTGGAACTACATCCTTGTTATTGTACCACTGCAAAAATTCTTTGAACACAGTCCTTCCGTTTTTCTTCCAAGTTTCTCGTAAGTCATTGTAATTATTCAAACCAGATGGTGGCACGTTCTTGACTTGAAGCTTTTTCAGAGCTTGTTCTTCTTCAAGCCCAATTTTTTTCAGCCTCTCTTAATCTTTGAAGTCTTTGTCTAGAGGATTGTTGTTTCCAAGTTTGCTGAAAAAGGCTTCATACGGTGGCAGTTCGGGAAAATCAAGCTTGTCTAGGTTGTCAAAACACTCAAGGGAAGAATCCTTTCGTTTCGCTGAATTTATAGGCTTTGAGAACAGTTCAGAGTAGTTTGCCAACCGGAAACTTCATTAAATCGAGAAATTGTACATCACCAAACTTGAAAAATATAAAGTCATTCCCTTTTTTGATGGCTGATGTTTCTTGTTCT
Source organism: Symsagittifera roscoffensis (assembly GCF_963678635.1). Taxonomy (NCBI): domain Eukaryota; kingdom Metazoa; phylum Xenacoelomorpha; order Acoela; family Convolutidae; genus Symsagittifera; species Symsagittifera roscoffensis. The sequence goes on from NC_087066.1 coordinate 35,297,700, forward strand.
TTGTCGCGAATCAAATGAGGGATTACGTAGAAATTGATCAGATTCAAATCATACCTACCGCGGTTAAATCCAAAAACTAGTAAAATATTTACATATCTCTAGATGATGTTTCAACTAAATGAGAAATATCATGAAATTTTGTACTCATCTCCAGTTTACTTCTTTCTTTTAGGATCATAACCAATTTGTGTTATGAATTCTGTAAAGTATCTGAAAATGTAAGAATCGAGATCATGTTGTCCATTCATGTACATGGCCAATGCGCGGAAAAGACGCAAATGATCTTTGTATGGTTCGCTGTTTTTGTAATATAGAAGACAGATCACTTGTTTATGTCAAAGGGCATAGTCCGGGCATCCCACTGGGATTTTTTGAGCAAAACAGCAAAAATTGTCACGCTTGTGATCAACTCGAATCACCACTTTTCGTTTTGACACAGTCCCCCAGAGCATATGCTTTTGAATTGATGGTTCATTATTTCAGCATCCGCTTTTGCCTTATTTTTGTCTGCTGCGTATTCGTACTCCATACTTCAATCAATTCCTGGTGCCTTTTTCATGAGCTCTCGAAACAGTCTTGCGATGTTGTCTTTTTTTCTCACGTTCAGGATAAAAAAAGGTTAACGGAAGTGCTTTTTTGTGTCTGGTCAGCATCATGGTGGAGCGCTCTGTACTATGGTATGCTCTCATTATCTGCGGTAAATGTTTACCCCAGTTGTCCATGTTTTGTCATCAGTAAATCCCCAGCATGTATTTTTGTGCGATTTTGCCCTTCAACCAGGCCATTAGTTTGGTAGTGATAGGTGGTCGAGTGAGCCTGAGCAACTTGCTAATTCTCCATCTGGTCTTTAGATAGCTCCCAACAACTGTCTGGCTGCAATAAGACTCAACAACCATATGTGGGACTTTGATCAGATGGTCGCAGGTTCTTCTGTCGATACCGATTTGCAGGGGACTAGAATTCTTAGTGAAAAGATCAATTCATCACGCGCACGTGATTTTTCACGTGGCCGTCATGCAGGTTTTCTGATTGCCAATTTGCCCTTCTTCGTTGAAATCGGGCGACCGATGATTGCAGGGGAAACCTCAACTTCAATGGGAGTTTCGCCTGATGGCGCAAAAGACTTGCAATTATCCGTTTATCACAAGTTTTTTCTTCTACTCAAACTGCTCTTGTGGTGAGCAAAAAATTCATCAAACCCTGATTCGCACCTAGTCATGCAAGCAGGACAGACAATCCGTCCGCCAGATTGTGGCAGAAAAATTCAAATCATTTTTCAACAAAACTTGTTCCTCCTCATTCCGCATGCTGGCTGCAACCACACTTTTATTCAAAGACAACAAGTCGTTTCTTCTTTTCCATCATCATTTAACTATAATCTTTCACGATATTTTTGTCTTGGTCTGTAATTTCAACCCATCTTTTCAACTTGCACCTTATTTTGTTATTTCTTTAAGCCGATAGTAAATCAAATGTTTCAAACTAGTGAGAACGACAGTGGCATGTGGCTGCAACTCAGTCGAATGTTTGGATACCTTGATCAACTCGAGCTGATCTGCAGCTTGATCCTGTATCTGTAACCGCTCTTACGAGATGTATTCGTCTCGATTAGGGTCTTGATGTACTTCCCTGTCCTATTCTTGCTGCTTACATTCCAACAACTACGACTAGTAAGTCAATTCAGACTCTTCAGAGTTAAAAGTAATCGCAGATAAGTTGGGAGTTGTATCTGGTGGTGTAGATGCGTAATCTGGCTAGTTCTTGATGAACCAGATTCGAGTGCAGTAGTAGTTCCAGGGGTAACGGGTCGACCTCGCTAGCATTCTTTTCAGCAGTTATTTCGATGGGAGCTCGGGATAACACAGATGCATAAGAGTTTTATACAAACATCCCTTTTTACATCGGCAAGTCAAATGATTCTTGTGCTTCAGTATTCCAACTGAAATTTTGCATTTTGACGCATGAGTTGATGCAATGGAAACAGTTTGACAAAAAAACCTTGACTTAATCTCGACAATTGTAAGCAAAAGCAGGAAAAGTCATTTGCTGAGTGTCCATTTTCATTGCCTTGCAGGTCAACACAGTTTCGACCATCACCGAGTCCGGTCTGTATCCATTTATATCATGCCACCGTCCAACAAGTCTTGATCAATAATTGATTGCCTTTAACTTCAAGAATGTGGGCTGCCAAGTTGACCTCACAGCCAAAGTGGACTGCATCCTGCTCAAGCATGGCTTTGTATCCCATGCGCCTGACTTTCCGTTCCCCCTGTCCAAAATAGATTTTCAATTTTGATGACTCGCGCTCATGACATAGGCTTTGGTTTTGTTTTTGATGCTTTCCATATGCATCAAGATTGGTTAGGGACATGAAAATCTACATGGTGTCCATCTAACTTCATCATTCGTGTGCCTATTTTCAGGAGTAGTGCCCTTTCTGCCTTCGAATCCTCGCTGGTATTTTTCAGGCAAGTACTCTTCATAGATGTCCAAAAGAAACTAAGCAAAATCTGAATTTCAACTCGGAATTTTTCTTATTTGACATCTTGCCACTTGTATCACCGACAAAATCATGCTTCATTTTCCAGTCATTGTAAGCTTTTTCCAGAAATTACATTCAATTTCACCCCCCCCCCCAATTTATGAGCGCGTCTTTCTTATCTACTTTTAGGGTCTTTGCTGATGTTTTCAGTTGTTTTTCTAGTTTAGACTTCAAAAACAGTTCAAAGTCTTTTGCTAACCACTGTTTTACTTTTTGAGTTGTAGATCTCGCTGCTAGACCATAGTACACTTAAAGCGTGGTTGATGTGGTGGGCGATTGCATCCTCAGGCACTGTCTTGACATTCTCTGTCGCGAAAGTTCATCGTGTTTTCTTTCTTTGTTGATTCGGCCTCATTGTTCCAGCGTGATTGACTGGCATTTATCACTGTCAACGTTTTTTTTGTGTCATGGATGTTTTAGTTGCATCAGTCAGTGCATCCCAGGACTGAGTGCTGTCTTATTTGAACTGTATTTTGAGGTTGCATTTAGGGGCAAATTTCATAATGAGCCTCTTTCAAAGTCGTCATGATCTTTATTAGTCTTATTCCTGTCGTCAAAGAATTAGCCAATGGCTTTCATGCCCTGTTGATTTATGGGCTAAGCTGCACGTGTCTAAGGAACCACAGTTTGCACATATTCTTCCTCTATTCATAAGAACTCGTTGCCTGTACCAACCAAAACTCGTTTCGGTACTCGTGGAATTGTTATTGCCTTTTTTGCTGTACAGACTTCGAGACCTTGGTTCGACTAGCAATTTTCAAATGCAAGTCATCTGGAGTGTGTACAGAATACGGTGACGAAATGAAGGAGTAAGTTTTTCGTTTCATCGCTCTTTTTTGCCAAGTTTTTGTGAGCGCTCTTATTACCAAGTTTCTTTCACAAACATTTTCCTCAGGTTTGCTCATTTTTCACATCATGGCTTGGTTTCTCTGTACACCAGAGACAAAATGATTTAACCGTATTTGTTTTTAGTGCTCTCACTTTTTTTCGTGCTCGATGCTGTATTCTCGTGCTGTATTCCCGTGCTCGAATCCAAGACAATAGTAGTCTCAAGTTCGTGTCTAGTTGTTAACGCACTTGAAGTGGTCTTCTTGTATGTGTTCTGCGTTTCCCCGAGCTGTCCTCCTAATTAGGTTAAAGCAGCCTCTGATCAAAAAATTACATGAAAAGTTAATCCAGGTAAAAGCCCTCCCACACGATCAAGCTGCACGAGAGTAAGGGGCAACCATTTTGTTTTTTTATTGAGTGTTTCCCATCTATTGCACTCACCAAGCTCTTGTTTTCACTGTATCGGGGTTGCCCGAGATGTTATTTTAGATAGCTCAAGGCAATCGCACCAGACGTAAGCAACAAACCGAAAAACGTTCTGGTACTGTCGATAAACCCAAATTAGAACCCAAAGTTGATCGGAAATCTCCGGGTCGCCTTTTGATTGCAAGTTTGCCTACTCCCAACAGATAAATTCATAGGATAATCAGCCTTTCGTTTTAGTTCTAAGGTATCTAACTTGTTTCGAAGGTTACTTAAAGGACTTAAGTTACCTCAGATGGCTCCTCTTAGCAGGGTACTTAGGTATCAGAAATCAGCTTCCGGACTGGCGTGTACTCAACCTTCAGTTTTTGCAATATTGGAACTAGTTTTTTTGGTTGGTTCGTAAGGATTAATTTTCACCTTCAAAGGCTCTTCTTTGGAGGGTACCCAACCCTCCCGATTGATCTTGAAACGCTTCTTTTTTGTTGGATGTTCGAAGTAAGCCACAATTTTCATGATGTTTTGATTATTTGTCGCTGAGAAGCATCCATCTAAGGTCAAAATGATCTACATTAAGCTAGTCTTACTTCGAACGGTCCCACTTCGGAGCGTACTTAACCCTCTGAGTGAAGTTAATGGGGCTTACTTCGTTTTTGGAGGGTCTTCAGAGGTTACCGCATTTGTCGAGAAATAGGCGGTTATGGATAGGAAAAAACCATGTGCAAATGCCTAAATTGCTTAAAACAGAGATAAATGAGTCAGACAACCTCCAGTAGTAGAAGAGTGAACTGAAGTGGGGTGGGGGGGGGATTAAGGTTCCCTGCAGACCGCTATATTTTTAGACAGGGAATAGAGCATCCAGTCTGCAAGCTATGTATTAAGATAGAGAATAAATTTTCAATATTTTAAGATAGGGAGTAGAATAGGTAAGGTTTCATGGTTTGTATGATGGTAAGAGAATGGTAAGAAAAACAGTAATTTTTGCGTTTTGTGTGAAATTGTATAAATCTTTTGCGAAAGTTTTGCTGTGCGTTAACGAATTGGTAAAAATCCATGTTAAATTACGTATAGGTTGTGAAATGAAAGTATAATGTTTTTTGGTTTAAGGTAAGTCAATGGTAAGAGTTTCAAAAGGAGAGATTTTTATCAAAAAAAATTAAAAAATTTTTTTTTAAAAATCTTCAAAACCAGATAAAGTTTGGTGTAATGCGACCTGATAACTATATTATTAAATGATCCTACCTTTCAAAACAGTGCTCTATTTACTCGAAACTATGCTGAAAGGTACTGAAACTTCAAAATTTTGATTTTTTTGAGAAGAAAAATTAAATTACTAAGGAACTATATAAATCACTGCGTCGTATTTTGAGTTTACCGTAACTTTTTTAGAATAAACAAAAGACTACATCATAAATAAGTATAATGCATGGCGTCACTTCTTATAAGTTTATTACCTATCATCAGCTCTTCTAATAAGTTCAATGGTTTTGTAAGAATTCAATCATCTTAAACTTGTGTTTTTTGGTAAAAATAACTAAGCCCTTTCTTTGTTTGCTCATATATGGCCACCATATGGTTTACTGTTGTCAGTCTTCCATGTGTAGATGTTAGGTAGACGATCGAGCACGCTAGAGTACTTTGACATGGGTCCGTCTACTGAAACTTCTAGAACTCGTTTGTTCAAACCTTTACAACTGATTTTGATTTTATCTAAGTTGTTGTCATAGCAGCAATATGTCTTGCTACACAAACATAGCATTTCAACATCTAATTTTTTTTTGAAATTGGAGTCCCGGCTCCCGTTTATCATAGTTGTCATGCGTACTGCAACACGTTCGAGGGAAGAAATTAGTTTTTACATCTGCCTTGGAAAAGTCTCTGCAGTCATTTTCCCTCAATTTTTTCCCAAGCAGCTCTCTTATATGGTTGGATACAATCATATAAGTTTTTTTCAGCAAGTGCTAAGTAAAGTGAGTCTGGGTTCATCTCCAACTCTTCAAAATTAGTTACATCACAGAACTTGTCAAAGAAGTTGTAGTACAGCTCCAACATTCTCAGTTTAGCATACTGAAGTATCAGAAATTCAACAAAGATGGGTTCTCGGTGCTCAATGGTTGATTTCAGCATGTCAACCTCCTACAAATCTTTATCAATTGTGTTCAATCTTTTAAACAGTGGTTCATTTATTGCCTTATGAATTTTGTGTCGTTCAGATTTTTTGTGATTGTATGCCTGGATCTATCTATGATCTGATATCCATCGGAGGAATTACCTACATGTTACATTTATTCTGCTCAACTCCTGATCAAGGGTTTTGATCTCCTTCTCTTCTAGCATCAACCACTGACTGTACAAATAATTGAAATATTTTTGAGGAGAGTACAGAAAAAAAACGGTAAACTTTGGTGCACTTCAAGCCAAGTTCCAAATAAAAAATCATAAGAGGGGTTATATCTGTTCCATTTTCTAGCTTGAAGCTAGATATCAGCACTCTCTGAAAATGTTTCAACATATCGTTCTCGATTGCATAACTTTTCATGCTGTCTGCAATATCCTTTCTTCCAACCTCGTTGTTTTCGAAAATTGGAGGGATTCTAGTTCATCTGGAAAAACTAAATTGCACTGAACATACCCAAAAAGAGATCCATCTTTTATTTTTGCTAAAAGATACTCTGTACAAAGAAGTATTTGGTAGAGAAAGTAGATTCTGACATGATTTTTGATCTTGTCATCAGTTTTGAAGTTTTCCCACCACTCTCACTCCCACATTTCATCAACTTTGTATACTTTCCTTTTAATTATTCTCGTCTCAAATCATCCATCTCTCTCTTCTCATTACTAGGTTAAATATCTGATCTCTGATCTGTTAACGAGAGACGAGTTCCTTGACGAGAAGAGAAGTGGTAGTATCATCCCATTACTTCGAACACTGTTTTACAGTGATCACAATAACCCTCCAAATTAAAAGAGTCAATTTTCTTCTGTTTTCCAGATGTGAAAAAGTCTCAATTTTTCATTCTGATCTTGTTTCCTGATAGAAAGGCATAAACATATTCTCAAAAATGCCAGATTTGTTATGTCTAGCATTAAACTTCTGCAGATCAATGTCAAACTCCCATCTCGTGTACAGTCCTGTGGGCATATCTTGACAACTGAGAAAGGGTAAATCTGGCTTGCATCAGGACCAATGATCGATATACACATATTTGATTAGTCTCTGATGAATGCCTCATCAACTACAGCTTTTTGACTAAAAACAATGGAAGTTCCACCAATCATGTCTTCTGAGGATTGTTGTTTCCAAGTTTGCTGAAAAAGGCTTCATACGGTGGCAGTTCGGGAAAATCAAGCTTGTCTAGGTTGTCAAAATACTCAAGGGAAGAATCCTTTCGTTTCGCTGAATTTATAGGCTTTGAGAACAGTTCAGAGTAGTTTGCCCACCCGGAAACTTAATTGAATCGAGAACTTGTACATCACCAAACTTGAAAAGTATAAAGTCATTCCTTTTTTTTAATGGCTGATGTTTCTTGTTCTTTGTCGCAAATCAAATGAGGGATTACGTAGGAACTGATCAGATTCAAATCATACCTAACGCGGTTAAATCCAAAAACTAGTAAATTATTTACATATCTCTGCAGATTATGTTTCAACTCAATGAGAATTATCATGAAATTTTGTACTCATCTCCAGTTTACTTCTTTCAACCAACAGCTCGAGGTTGCTTACAAAATCAGTTATCAAGTTCTGTGGATCGTTGTTGTACAAAACGATGGGTCTATCCATCAGATTCGATGATATATAGACTGAAATTGGAACGTTTTACCACTCCAAATTGTTTTTTGGGTAGCTTTCAGTTTGTCTGTTTGAACACTTTTTGACTCAAAGTCGAAAATGGCTAGGTTGTTGAATAGTTTGTTATTTTTTGAAATTGGGATATTGAAACTTTCAAACTTTTCAAATTAAGAGACCTGTTAAAAAAGCTATCACAGCTAGGGCATCAAAAACGCTTAAAGAATGATCTAAATTTTTTGTATAATTGATAAAATTGCTGAATCGCAATAGTTTGACTGTTTTGTCAAACCTTCCCTTACTTCGACCAGCCAATTCTCTCACGTAATCTCCCTCTTGTACATCAAAAACGTATATAAAGATGCTTTCTGCGCAACTTTCTCGACAACATGTAAGTCTTCAACGAAACCTCCACGAAAATTTTTAGAATCATAACCAGATTTCGCTATGAATTCTGTAAAGTATCTGAAAATGTAAGAATCGAGATCATGTTGTCCATTCATATACATGGCCAATGCGCGGAAAAGACGCAAATGATCTTTGTATGGTTCGCTGTCATTGTAATATAGAAGACAGATCACTTGTTTATGTCGAAGGGCATAGTCCGGGCACCCCATTGGGATTTTTTTTTAGCAAAACAGCAAAAATTGTCACGCTTGTGATCAACTCGAATCGCCACTTTTCGTTTTGACGGTCTTGGGTGCATTGCTCCACAATATCGAATTTTTCTACTTTTCCTTGAATGGTTATCAAGTCTGCTTTAGTACAGAGCCTTTGGGATTTTCAAACAAGGTATTATTTTCATAGGCGTAGAAAAACCAATATGCACCAGTTTTATTCTTTCGAAGAACAAACCCCAGAGCAATGTTGATTTTCGCGGCAGAATCAAGCTTGTTGAAGACTTCTTCACGTTTCTCGTAAATTATTTTAGTACCTAACTTGGAAATTGGAAATTAAATATCTTATGTCTCCCAAATTCCATCTCCATATCCACTAGGAAATGTTGGCCAGCACTCAACTCCTTACTGAGTTTCTCCCCATCCTGCCGTTCCTCCTTTGTTCAAGTCAGATTTTGTTCAAGTCAGGCACCGTATCACTAGGTTTCCGCTGCTTAGCTCCATGTTCCCAGTTCTGATGATGTTGGAGAGATTAGTAACTTTTGAACCCTTGTAACTAAGAACTTTGAACCGAGAAGAACACACCGTCGACTGCTTAGAGCTTGAAGGTGCATTCGATTTGACTATGTGATAGTTCATTTCTCTTTGATTTGTTTGCTCCCTTAGTACACTTTTTCCGGTGCGGAGCTGTGTTTTGGCGATTGTATATAAGTCCAAAATCTCCACACTTAATTTTCTCGTTGCGGTTAAAAGCAGGCATTATCTCAAAATCTAAGAAACAAAAAATGGGACTTTGGAAATGTTCCAAACTTGATAACTTAAAGTACCAATTGAATAAATAAAAACACTATTTTTTTGCGAAGTAATGAATTGTAAAATTTGAAGGAAAATTTAATTGATTGTTTCTGATTGGCAAACAAGAGGAATGATTTGAACCAAAAAATAAGCATTTTTATACTAACAATAACGTCATCGCCTACCCAATCATTGTTTTATGGTCAAGACCTCATTATTCGAATAAAAGTGACGTCACAGCCCTTGCAAATTTCCTTTTCTGGAAGTGACGTCATTGCCTACAAAGTCTTCCTTCAAAAATTCTCAATCAATCAGAACCCAGTAGTTTGAAGACATAACTTTGGACTAAACAAAATTCTTATGTGAAAAGTTCCAGTGAAAAAACTTTTGAATTTCCTCGAGTCACTTTACAAAAAAAAACAATTTTTAATGCGATTTTTTTTGAGGAAACAGATGTAATCTCCTGCTTTTTTCACAATTTTTTGAACGTTGAATTTGTTCAAATTAGAGTTCTCCGTTTAAGTAAAGGTCTATTTAGGGAAACTTACTCAATCAAAGAGTTTACTTTCGAATTGATTATCAAAGCTATAAACTTACTGCTGAGTTACACACGATTTGAAATTTTTTAAAATTATTTTAGAAAACTTAAGGTAATCAAAAAGCCGTATGTTAATATTTCAAAGTGTATTTGAATTAACTATCCATTTCCCGACTTTTTTTCTCCTTTTCTTTAAATTATTTCAAAAATTAATATCTTGATGATAAGTTTTGCAAAAAAAACTTCCAAAAAGTTTCTCTCAAAAAGGCATCAATTCATCCTTTTCGAGCTATCCTCTCCAATTTAAATCAACTAAAGAAATTAACTATCCACTCAAAATTTTTTTGTCATATATATCGGCAATTTTTCTCATATTTTACAGAAAACAACCTTTGGTTTTTTTCGGTAGTTCCTTTGTGTATCTTCTTTCCTTATTAAGAAAATTTGACTCCTTAAAAGAGTGTTCTGATTGGATATGGCAACCTAAGATAAATGAACATTTCTGTGATTGGTAACGAGAAATTTTCAAAAACGCCTTAAATGGAGCTTCATATCTGATTGAATACAATTTTTTATCAAATATTCACTAAAAGGCTCTGAATTCTGATTGGATACGACTACCGTTCATATACGGAAAATCTATTGAATGGTTAAACCCGCACATTTGCTTTGAAGGTACTCTTCACTCTTAACTACCGTCACTCTTAGCTCCTCTGTCAGCTCTAATTCAGTCATATTTCTTGTTCAACTTTCCTTTACTCAGTAACTTATTTCTCAGAAGGATCTTCTCCGTTCGGAATAACAACCTCACATACTCGGTCGATTTTTTACCAGAAATGATGACTAACAAGGTAGTCGAGTCATTCTTCGGGACTTTCTTGGCTCAAGTGGATGTCCCAAATCAATAAGAAGGATCTTTGGAAAACCCATTTACCATCAAAGGAGATGAGGATTTCTCTGAGCCGTGGACTCCACTCAGCGAGCCACCAAATCAATCACCAGCCATGGAGGCAAGACCAGCTTTGCGATCCAATGAGAATTTCCACAACCCTTCAGCTGCTCGACAGCTTTTTGCTTTGTAAATAATTTTGTTTTTGTCTAGTGTTTTCTAATTTAATTTTTTGCATCTAGTTTTTTTATTTTAAAGAGATAGGAACAAAGAAATTTCAGAAGAAGTTATCGAAAAATTTGTTTAAAAAACTTTACACACGGGTTAAAAATCACATTAACTTTGCAATTGGCAAAAACTTTTAAAACTTTTTTTTTGCAAACATGGTAAAAAATTTAATTCAGTTTTAACATCTTGTACAAAATTTTTGCACACAGGATGAAAAACCATCAGAGATTTTGCACACATGCTAAAAACTTTAGAAAAAATTTTGCAACTTGCAAAAGTTTTACAAATTTTTTAGAATAAATGTTAAAAAAATTAAAGAAAATTATGCATTTCAAAAAAATGTTCCCAACATTTTTCGCATTCGAAATAAAATTGTAACAAAATTTTTTTGCTCTTTTAAGAAACAAAATTTATGATTTTTTTATTCTAAATTTGAGCAAGGAAAAATCCATTTTTTACATGTATGTTGATCAAAAACATCAGAAAACGTGTTAATATGTATGTATTCACATAGGAAATAGCACTCAAAAATGAAAACTTTTTAGCAGTTATTTAACAAGTTTTATACAATAAAAACTTGCAACTTTCGCATTTGCATAAAAAAAAGTTGGATTCTTGCATATGTTTTTTGAAAAGCCACGAAAAATCCTACATAAAAATCTTATAAAAACTCTCGCACACTTGTTCAAAAAACCAAAACTCTTGCATCTTTTAAAAAGTTAAAATTTGCACTCGCGTTAAAAATTGCATAATTTTTTTCGTTGAAAAAGGTTTTAGGTTGAAATCAAATAATTTTGACAATGTTTTTAGAACAAATATTCAATAAACAAAAAAACTGACACGCTCACTATTTACGGAGCCATAACCATGAATGAAGCAGTCAACATTTTGCTACAAACCGGACTCACACTTTAAGTTTCGAAATTTTCGAAACCTTTCCGAAAAAGCTGATCCAAGTGTCTGAGTAGACGCAAGCTTCTAAGCAGAGCTGAGATGATGTTTTTTGAATTTTTTTCGCAGCAGGCGTAGCTTTGCAACAGTAGCTGTTTTTTTGTATTCTACTTTTCAAATTGCGTTCGACAGCCCGATTTAGTTGATTGAAAACTTCACATCTTGATGAATTTTAAATGCAATAAAAGCTATGTTTGTATAAAATTTAAATACAGTCAACACTTTGTTAAGTGAATTGATATTTATCTAACCTTTGAAAAATTCGATCCAGCGATGATCCGATTAATACTAGGTGAAACTTGCAATTTTCCACTGGGCAGAATGATGAATGGTTAGATACACAATAGTCTTGAGTGAAATGAGATTTCATAAAAATTTCTGAGTCAGAGATAAAAAGAGATTTCGCCTTGTAATCCGAATAAAAATTGGGATATGCTTGACACATAGCAGATGCCATCGCCGATTATTATTGGTTGATATGATTGTATATACATTCAAATGCTTACACAATAGTTCGAGCACCTACGCAATGACCATATTTGAATCATCACCTACTCACTATTCCGCATTAGGTAACAAAACCTTATTTGTATGTACAGTGAGTCATCTACAATTTTTATTCTTTATCTATTTCCAAAAATCATTCATCATTCAAAAAACTTGTATGATTATTGACAATGCACTGTAGAAATCGAGCGTTCAGAAATTGAACAAAATTTGCGGAAATTTTGATTGGTTTAAGCATGACTTTTTATCAAACACAAAAAAGAACAAACTACTTTCTTTTTACCTGTATTGTTTTGGACCCAAACATAAATTTGAAAGACATGGACCAAAAATTTCCTTTTGGGGGTCTAATTGGATACGGAAATTCCGGTATGGGTTAATTTATTGCATAATCCAAAAACTCTCGCACACTTGTTCAAAAAACCAAAACTCTTGCATCTTTTAAAAAGTTAAAATTTTTACTCGCGTTAAAAATTGCATAATTTTTTTCGTTGAAAAATGTTTTAGAGTGAAATCAAATAATTTTGACAATTTTTTTAGAACAAATATTCAATAAACAAAAAAACTGACACGCTCACTATTTACGGAGCCATAACCATGAATGAAGCAGTCAACATTTTGCTACAAACCGGACTCACACTTTAAGTTTCGAAATTTTCGAAACCTTTCCGAAAAAGCTGATCCAAGTGTCTGAGTAGACGCAAGCTTCTAAGCAGAGCTGAGATGATGTTTTTTGAATTTTTTTCGCAGCAGGCGTAGCTTTGCAACAGTAGCTGTTTTTTTTTGTATTCTAATTTTCAAATTGCGTTCGACTGCCCGATTCAGTTGATTGAAAACTTCACATCTTGATGAATTTTAAATGCAATAAAAGCTATGTTTGTATAAAATTTAAATACAATCAACACTTTGTTAAGTGAATTGATATTTATCTAACCTTTGAAAAATTCGATCCAGCGATGATCCGATTAATACTAGGTGAAACTTGCAATTTTCCACTGGGCAGAATGATGAATGGTTAGATACACAATAGTCTTGAGTGAAATGAGATTTCATAAAAATTTCTGAGTCAGAGATAAAAAGAGATTTCGCCTTGTAATCCGAATAAAAATTGGGATATGCTTGACACATAGCAGATGCCGTCGCCGATTATTATTGGTTGATATGATTGTATATACATTCAAATGCTTACACAATAGTTCGAGCACCTACGCAATGACCATATTTGAATCATCATCTACTCACTATTCCGCATTAGGTAACAAAACCTTATTTGTATGTACAGTGAGTCATCTACAATTTTTATTCTTTATCTATTTCCAAAAATCATTCATCATTCAAAAAACTTGTATGATTATTGACAATGCACTGTAGAAATCGAGCGTTCAGAAATTGAACAAAATTCCCGGAAATTTTGATTGGTTTAAGCATGACTTTTTATCAAACACAAACAAACTACTTTCTTTTTACCTGTATTGTTTTGGACCCAAACATAAATTTGAAAGACATGGACCAAAAATATCCTTTTGGGGGTCTAATTGGATACGGAAATTCCGGTATGGGTTAATTTATTGCATAATCCAAAATTTTAAGACTTCATGCAATTTTACATGAGCAGCTGGATCTGTGAAGTCTACAACGCACAAGGGACTTGGTTATTGTTATGTCTTACATAGATTTCCTGAATCTTGTTTTCTTGGACACGTGACTGGATTTCTTTTCTGTTTATGAAATAATCTTTCCTTCCTCCCAAAAAGTTCAAAGCAGCGTCTCAATCTGCTTGGTTTACGAAGCATCTTCATGGAATCAATTGCAGCAGTGACTATGAAACATAAACTTATCTTGAAAAAATATTGACAAGACTAAAAACTCCAGAAACGAAGTATTTTGCGAAAAATTAAGTAAAATGTAAAATTCTGTCAGAAATTTTCAAAACAAAGATTACTAACTTGGATGACTTTGCATGCCCAAAAATTCAGAAGCTGATTTTTGAAGATAAACAAAATGATTGGAGGTGTAAAAAACCCCATTTCTTCATGCAAAAACTCTTCACTGTGCAGAAATTGTAGCATTTGCATACAAAATATGGACTCGATATATTTTTTAAAATTGTAAATCAAATAAATTTTTTGGTATTTTTTTGTGTTTTGAAATTTAGATATTAATCATCGTCAATTTTTGTTATATTCAATGCCCATCTCATTTTTGAAATGCAAAAAACATGAAACAAAAATTGGCACAGAAAAAAGAAAAGAGATCTGTTACAAGTACTTCCAAAAAACGTGCAAGATTTTCGTTCATGATTCTCCTGATCAAAAACAAAGTTTCCTAATATTAGTTATTTGTTACATTCATGGCCCATCTCAACTTTGAAAGGCAAACAATTAAAATTAGGAAACTTTGTTTTTGATTAGGAGAATCATGAACAAAAAATATGGACGTTTTCGGGACGTACATAGAATAGATCTCTTTTATTTTTTCTGTGCCAGTTTTTGTCAAATTTTTAAAACTAGAATTTGCAACCGTTGGAATTTTTCATCTTTTACCTGTGAAGAAACAACAGTTTGGGTAGCAATTTAATCAAGTACAGTCGGTTATATGTTACCTTTTCCAAAGCTATGAATAAAATAACTTCAACTAAAGAACGAGGTTTTATCTCAATAGTTGGTCCAAATGGATCTGAGAAACCGCAACCTCTTTATGAACAAATGCAAAAAAGACCTCAAATTTATGCAAGGAGTTAACTTTGAATTGATTGAAAACGTTCCCAATAATGGAACAGAACACCAGTTAATATTTGATGACTCTTGTGACCAAACTACCAATTTTAAGCAGTTTGTAAAAATTTCTTCTGCTGGAAGACACAAGGAACTGAATGAAATATATATTAAGCATGATTTGATTCATCAAAGTTTTATTTAAGAGCAAAATCAGAAACAACATTTCTGAACGATGAGCATAAAATACGTCTCTATACTCCCACTATTTCAAAAAAAATCCTCAAAAATTTCAAAAACATTCCATCCTACATTGTTCAAAAACTTCATACAAATCCTCAGCGAATGTCTAGTAAATTTGCTACGAGGCGAGATACAGGATCATCTCCAAAGTGACATAATAAAAAAATTGAAGAGAATTGTCAGAACTCGCACAAAGAAGAACTTCACTGCATAAAAGGAGATCTATTTTAGGCTCACCTAAAGGCTTACAACTAATATCTCCTACCACTTCTTTTGTAATTAAACGATTGACAAATTATGGTTCAGTAATTCCTTAATGATTCCTAATTCCTTATTCAGTTTATCAATCGCAAAGCAAACTTCCAAAAAAACAACAAGGTTGGATCAAAAGCAAGAAAAAAAGAAGATTGTACCAATAGATTTCAATTCTGTTCACAATGCTGTGAATGCGAGGTTGAAAACAAGTAAAAATAAGCATCTTTGTGATTTAATTTTGAATTTTTCCAGAAGTGAACTAAGTCAGTCAGAGAATATCATTTTTGATGAGCGAGACACAAAAGAATCTAATGAAGACTTGGTGTGTTCATTAGAGCGAAAAATTTACCATTTATGAAGCAACTCAACTTCTAACTAAACTTGATACCAACAAGAAAGCCAAAACGAAAGACACAGGAACTTGGATCCGTTTCAAAATCTGAAATTTTAAGTCTGAACAGATTGTTTTCATGTGGTAGAGCGGCGTACGGTTCTGTGCGAAACTTGAGTAAAACAAGCGGTCCGAAAAAAGAAAAAAGGGCATTTTTTATAAGCCAAGAGACATCGCATTCAAAAGTTTGTTCCTCTAATCAGACGTTTCCGAAGACTTCAAGCTTTTTCTAAATATATCATTAAATCTGGTGTATGAACTTGGCTTTTGTGGACAAACTGGCGGTTCAAAACAATAGGTTCCTACATTTATTGGTTGCTGTTCATGTTTTTTTGAGATTTTTTAGAGTTCAAACATGGAAAACAAAATATGCCAAAAAATTTTTGCCAGCTTTCAAAAAAATGACTTCTCGAGAAAACACTTCTGAAATATTTTGGATTGTTAAAAGAACAGAACATTCAAAATTTTATGCTTGGAGAAAAAGATTGAACTTTACAATGAGTGAAACAAAAATTTCATTCGCAGAGAGAGCCATTCAATCATTAAAACACATAATTTACCGCTGCATGGAAGATCATGGTGAAATATTTTTTCACAGTTTACCTCAAGTTGTCAAGTTGTGTCTACAATGAATTGTCGCGTCAATAGATCTATTGGGAAAGCACCTAGAGATGTCAAGAATTCTGATTTTTTCTCAATTCTGTACAAGAAAGCTCTAACAAGGTATAAGAAAAAACTCAAAGTCGGAAATAGAGTGAGAATTTCAAAGAATCATGTTCTTTTTCGAAAGGGTTACAAAACACAGTTTACAGATAAAATTTTGGCAATATCTGCAAACAAACCTCCTTCATACAACATCAAAAATCTCTCCCAAACAAAAATTTCCAGGAGAGAGAAAATGCGCTGAGAAAATGTTCAGATTAAAGGTAATCATTTTAAAACTAAATTTCTATCAATCAAATGTCATGGATGATCTACTGTTGAGCTATTTTTTAACGCTTCTTATAATTAATACCCGATTAATAGCCTTAGTTCTTTTACAATTTTTCTACCCGAGCAAATACATTCAAAAAGAGATTGGGAGGTTGCTATTTCAGAAATATCCTACTCTTATTTTTCACAAAATGTTAGTGAGAGAAAACTTACTTTCGTAGATGGCAGAGAAAGATCTGAGGAGAAAAGAAAGATTAAACCGATGCATATTGAACCAGGATTGTCTCCAAGTATTGTTGATATAGTTGTAGCCATGACCAAGAACGCCTAGGTGCTCAAGCAATTGAATCTAACGAATTATATGTATCAGTAGATAAAATTACACACAAGGCAGCCCTTCAATTACCTGGCGATCAATCAGTGTTTATTATTCAAAGATCTGATTAGAGTCTTTTTTTTTGGTTGTGATTCAGAACAAAATCAAACAGGATTTATGATGAGTGGAAAAGGACCGCATTATCCTCAGTGTTTTTACGACATTAATATGAATACATTCTTTGACATTATAAAGTGATATCAAAAAATATAACATTTTCGATGAACAAAAACTCCTTTTTTGCGTTGCATTCTATTCAACGCCAATTTAAAAAATGGAGTTGTAATTTTTACAGGACAGTACAAAAATGATCTGATCTTTACAATTTTACAGGTTAAAAAACTGTTAAAAACCCATTTTACCTGGTATCAACATAGAAAGGCGAAATTTTTTTTTTATTGCGCAAGATTTACACGAGTTGTTCTCTTGTTCCGCAAGATTTCGAATAATCATTTTTGTTTTAAACTTCCCAAGAAATGTGAAACTGCAATCCTTTGGGATAACTGCAGTTCCCTTTTTTTTAAAATATATAGTCCCAGCTGCAAAAAAATTGGAGCAGATTTGTTTGAAAACGCCGCTTCAGAAATTGGCCAAGCTATTAGTGGACGTAAAAAACTCAAAACAAGCAAAAGATGTGGGAACAAAAACAATTGGAGAGGTGGAAAAATAAATCCAAGCTTAGAACTAGTAGAATTGGATCCATTTCTCGAAAAAGAAGATAAAAAACCAGTCGTTCTTGCAAAGACTTTTTGACAACAAAAATTAGTATAAACCAAAGTAGTCATTGTTGGTACGGAGCTTTTACAAATTTTTCGTCGGAGATTTTTGATAAAGTTCCAAATTTGGAAACAATTAAGTCCTCTTACACACAAGAATTATTCCCTAGTACTTCTCTAGATGAAAACAGAAATGAATTTGAACTTGAAACGGATCGTAATCTCTAGTTGGATATGCGCGATACCCATCTTCGCTCAAGGCTTCAATTAAACACGGGAAGTTTTTTTATGCTTTCGACACAAGTTTTCTTAACAACACAATGGTTTTTATCCTCATAAGACACAAATATCGAACGAATTCAGCTCGTCGACAGTGAAAATTAAAGGAATACTTGCTGGTAATGGATACAGTTTTGAAGAATTTCCTGATGCATTCGATATGCAATGCGTTCACTGATAGAGCAAACTCCTTAGGAACGGTTATAACTTTTTCACTCTTTGGGAGACTCGCCATTGATTTGCTTACTTGTGAAAAATTGTTGCTACCGAATACTAAAGATCGAAGAAAACTAATTCGAGCTGGACCTAAATTTTTAAGGCTCTCAGATAATCCAAATTCTAGTCTGAAAACTGTTGATTGTTCGCTGTTACTAGAAGAATTTTAGTAGCTGAAACTAATCATCAGTACTTGCAATTGAATCTGGCAAGAGAACCTGCTCAATACAATTACTTGAAGCTATAGCAATACATTTTATCATTCCAACTTGTCAAAACCATTTCAATCAAGAAATTATATTCAATGACGCTACAATAAGAAAAATTGCTGTTAGAATGAATACAATTTCAGCTGTTACGGGATCTTCCTATGATAACCCTTTCAAATATCAACAATTTCATTTGAGAGATTTTAAATTTATTCGGGGTGGAAGAGCAATTGTTTCATTAGATACAACTTCTCTCTGTCGCCCTTGTGTTACAACAAAGAAGGCAATGCAGTTTAACGAAGATTTCCCAGCTTTTCCTAAGGCAGACTTTCAAAGTTGTTTTTTCTTAATTTTGTCTTGACTTCACTTCAGGATGCAACTGAACAGTTGCATTATCCAGAACTTAGCGGAGAAAGATTGAGATTAGAAATGTTTTCCCAGTTTCCCTTAGAGCAAATAACCAAAGTGATATTTTTGGGAGAAAATCTATTACATGTTCAAATTGACAAATTCAGAACAGTCGCTAAAATTGCTCAATTTTTTTGAGTTTTCTGGTTCCGATGAAAAAATTGTCATTGTCATTGTACGATCTATTTGTTTCTCTTAAGACCTAATTCTCCGAAAAATTAGAAAATTAATGCCGTTCAATATAAAACCTGAGACATTTCTTCAATTAGACTGGAAAACATTTTGTCTAATTCATAAGTCTTGTGTAGGGACTTTGTTGATTCAATGCCTTTTTGCGTGTAAATCATTATTTTTATTTTTTAACCGAAAATGCATTATCAAGCTACCAATTTCTTTGTTTTTAGGTGTAAATCAACAAACAAATGCAAAGATGGATAATTTTTTACTTCTGCAAAATATTGAAAGAGATCCTGAGCTCAGGTTTAAGTCCTTGGGACCGTACGCCTCTGATAAAATACTTCAACTAACAAATACTCTTTTGTAATGATCAACTCAGCTCCAAGGAATGATAGAGGTGAACACTGGATCATGATTGCTTGACTGGACAAAACTTACTACTTTGCTGGTTCTTTGGGACAAAAAAGAACAATTTACTCCTTTTTTACAAAAAAGTTTCGGCAAATGATTCCCAGAAAACTACAGAAAACTGATAACTATATTGGAATTTACGCAATGGATTCCGCATTTCTTCAGCATTTCCGCAATCTAAGCAATTTATTCAGCATTTCTCCTTTTTAAGTTCTACCAAAGAAACTTGAATGATTTTCATGATGTGCTTACTTGGAATTTAATAAGCAATTTTTTGTAAATGTTTTTGCTTTTTATTAGTAATGTAAATTATGGCAGTATACGATGCAGTGAAGTTTATATTTTCTTTGTAATTTAATTTTTTTCTCAAGAAACTTGCACCTTCGAATTTTCAGTAGCTTTCAGCATAGTTTCATAGAGACAAAGCACTGTTTTGAAAAGAATGATCATCTAATAAAAGAGTTTTTAGGTCACATTATACCAAATTTTAATTGACCAGATTACCAGATTTTTGAAAAATTTTTAATTTTTTTGATAGAAAAAATCTATGATTTTCAAACTCTCACTATTGACTTATCATCAACCAAAAACCATGATATCTTTATTCCACAAGCTACACGTAATTAACTCTTGATATTTACCAATTAGATATTGCGCGCCCAAATTTCTGCGAACAAAGTAGACATTTCCACACAAAATGCAAAAAAAAATACCGTTTTTCTTAGCATTCTCTTACCATCGTAAACCATGAAACCGTACCAATTCTATTCCCTATCCTATTACATTGGGAAAACTATTCTCTATCTTAATACATGGCTTGCAGACTTGATGCTCTATCTCTTATCTTAAAACATAAGGGTATGCATGGACCCCCTCCTTTCAGCTCACTGTTCCACTACTATTCACCTGAAGATTTAAAAAAAAAATTTCCTACGGATGGTACCTTAAATTTGAATCAAACAAAACTTGAAATTAACAATCAAAATATTCCAACATATTAACTCAAAAACGCTCTCAATTAGGAGATGAAGGACTATAGTATGGTTAAAACGTCTTATAGTATGGTTAACTTTGCAATCGCTTTAAATGTTTTTGAGTAAATAACACAAACGTCTTTGGTAGTTGGCTTTTTCCACCACTCAAAACTTTTGCAGAGATTTTTGTGCAACTCTTAGTTCTGACGCTTAAACAAACTTTAAAAAGCTCTGTAGGCTTTGGCAGTTCTGATTTGACTGGACCACAATTGTCTCAAAGTAAAAACTTGCCTAACCTTATCAAAATTTGACTCTCCAACTCCTTCATTTTCTAATCATAACATCTCTAGTTC
This sequence comes from Symsagittifera roscoffensis, assembly GCF_963678635.1. NCBI lineage: Eukaryota > Metazoa > Xenacoelomorpha > Acoela > Convolutidae > Symsagittifera > Symsagittifera roscoffensis. The sequence goes on from NC_087066.1 coordinate 35,318,462, forward strand.
AAAATACAGAGCAGATAAATTCAGATAGAAAAGTTGCTTATAAAATTGGTTTTCCAAATGTACTCGTTTTATTAGAATTTTTATAGCGTAACTAATTTTCTCGCTTTATCTGAAAATCTTGAAAATTTGATTTTTTTTTACGTTAGTAAAGTTCAAAAAACAATTTCAATAAAGAATTAACTTTTTAGGTTTTTTGGATGCGTTATCCTAAACACATTTTTCTTTTTCAGTTATCATTAAAGATGTTTTTCTCCGCTTAAAAAATTCAAAAGTCCAAAAGTCCAAAAAAGTCCTAAGTTGGGTTTTTTGGTTCTAAGATAGCAGATAGAAAACATATTTCGTCATGAGTAATCAGTTTTTCTCTTTGTTAGTTACTATTTTTTACCTTCTTCTTTTTCACCTAAGTATCCGAAGCTCCAATCAAGTCTCAAAAAATTGCAATCTATAGAAGAAACAAAAGGACCGCTACCTCCACCGAACTAAATTCATACAAGCGCGCTGGGGTTTTACTCTTCTGATTATCTTACCAAATCTTGCCGTCCCAGCCGTAGGCGAGTGATGCTTCGCTGACGTATCTAGACGCAAGAAGGAGTGAGCAGGTAGAATTACATTTTAACAACACCACAGGTTGTACCGTACCTACCTATCACTTTTTCGTTTTTTTTTAACTCTCAGATTTAAACTAAACCCTTTGCTTCATTGCCCAGCCAATCTCCCAACTTTCTACGTAAGAGCTTCTCCGTTGCCTTCGCTGTCTGTGTTTCAGGTGGGTGCCCCAATTCCAGGCAAAAGGCATCCCTGACTTTTCATGGAAGTTTGTAATTGGCACATCAAGGACAAATTATTTTAAACCAGCTCTTGTAAAATCTACAGTTCCTTCTTACCGCGGGGCCACACTCCAAGATCTGCATGAAACCGTATTACAATGCAGACCAAAGCGCCTTAAAACAGTTACCATTATCGCCTTGATGAATGATGGACGGAAGTGGCCCCACGGTGTCGGGACTGTACCGGATATTGGGCATGAACTGGCTATTGGTGAAGCAAGAGCAGTTCAGCTCCGCTACCGCGCTCATGTTTGTGGATCTCGATGAGTTGCCTCAGGACAATACCTTGGGACTCCTAAAAACACGATCCCTGACGGATGTCCGTCGGAGGGCCATGGAGTTGTTACCACCTCTACGGAGGGGCCAGTTCACCACGGAGAACGGGCCTAATAATTTCATCTAAATAACACCACAAATTCTACGTAAGAGCTTCTCCGTTGCCTTCGCTGTCTGTGTTTCAGGTGGGTGCCCCAATTCCACGCAAAAGGCATCCCTGAAAATTTGATTTTTTTACGTTAGTAAAATTCAAAAAACAATATCAATAAAGAATTAACTTTTTAGGTTTTTTCGGTGCGTTATCCTAAACACATTTTTCTTTTTCAGTTATCATTCAAGATGTTTTTCTCCGCTTAAAAAATTCAAAAGTCCAAAAACCCAAAAAGTCCTAAGTTGGGTTTTTTGGGTCTAAGATAGCAGATAGAAAACATATTTTATCATGAGTTATCAGTTTTTAGTCTTTGTTAGTTACTATTTTTACCTTCTTCTTTTTCACCTAAATATCCGAAGCTCCAATCAAGTCTGAAAAAATTGCAATCTATAGAAGAAACAAGAGGACCGAATTAAATTCATAAAAGCGCGCTGGGCTTTCCTCTTCTGATTATTTTACCAAATCTTGCCGTCCCAGCCGTAGGCGAGTGATGCTTCGCTGACGTATCTAGACGCAAGAAGGATACAGCAGGTAGAATTACATTTCAACAAAACCACAGGTTGTACCGTACCTACTTATCACTTTTTCGTTTTTTTAACTCTCAGATTTAAACTAAACCCTTTGCTTCATTTCCCAATCATTCTCGCGACTTTCTACGTAAGAGCTTCTCCGTTGCCTTCGCTGTGTGTGTTTCATGTGGGTGCCCGTAGTTTCACGTAGATGGCAGAGAAAGATCTGAGGAGAAAAGAAAGATTAAACCGATGCATATTGAACCAGGATTGTCTCCAAGTATTGTTGATATAGTTGTAGCCATGACCAAGAACGCCTAGGTGCTCAAGCAATTGAATCTAACGAATTAAATGTATCAGTAGATAAAATTACACACAAGGCAGCCCTTCAATTACCTGGCGATCAATCAGTGTTTATTATTCAAAGATCTGATTAGAGTCTTTTTTTTGGTTGTGATTCAGAACAAAATCAAACAGGATTTATGATGAGTGGAAAAGGACCGCATTATCCTCAGTGTTTTTACGACATTAATATGAATACATTCTTTGACATTATAAAGTGATATTAAAAAATATAACATTTTCGATGAACAAAAACTCCTTTTTTGCGTTGCATTCTATTCAACGCCAATTTAAAAAATGGAGTTATAGTTTTTACAGGACAGTACAAAAATGATCTGATCTTACAGGTTAAAAAACTGTTAAAAACCCATTTTACCTGGTATCAACATAGAAAGGCGAAATTTTTTTTTTATTGCGCAAGATTTACACGAGTTGTTCTCTTGTTCCGCAAGATTTCGAATAATCATTTTTGTTTTAAACTTCCCAAGAAATGTGAAACTGCAATCCTTTGGGATAACTGCAGTTCCCTTTTTTTTAAATATATAGTCCCAGCTGCAAAAAAATTGGAGCAGATTTGTTTGAAAACGCCGCTTCAGAAATTGGCCAAGCTATTAGTGGACGTAAAAAACTCAAAACAAGCAAATGATGTGGGAACAAAAACAATTGGAGAGGTGGAAAAATAAATCCAAGCTTAGAACTAGTAGAATTGGATCCATTTCTCGAAAAAGAAGATAAAAAACCAGTCGTTCTTGCAAAGACTTTTTGACAACAAAAATTAGTATAAACCAAAGTAGTCATTGTTGGTACGGAGCTTTTACAAATTCTTCGTCGGAGATTTTTGATAAAGTTCCAAATTTGGAAACAATTAAGTCCTCTTACACACAAGAATTATTCCCTAGTACTTCTCTAGATGAAAACAGAAATGAATTTGAACTTGAAACGGATCGTAATCTCTAGTTGGATATGCGCGATACCCATCTTCGCTCAAGGCTTCAATTAAACACGGGAAGTTTTTTGATGCTTTCGACACAAGTTTTCTTAACAACACAATGGTTTTTATCCTCATAAGACACAAATATCGAACGAATTCAGCTCGTCGACAGTGAAAATTAAAGGAATACTTGCTGGTAATGGATACAGTTTTGAAGAATTTCCTGATGCATTCGATATGCAATGCGTTCACTGATAGAGCAAACTCCTTAGGAACGGTTATAACTTTTTCACTCTTTGGGAGACTCGCCATTGATTTGCTTACTTGTGAAAAATTGTTGCTACCAAATACTAAAGATCGAAGAAAACTAATTCGAGCTGGACCTAAATTTTTAAGGCTCTCAGATAATCCAAATTCTAGTCTGAAAACTGTTGATTGTTCGCTGTTACTAGAAGAATTTTATAAGCTGAAACTAATCATCAGTACTTGCAATTGAATCTGGCAAGAGAACCTGCTCAATACAATTACTTGAAGCTATAGCAATACATTTTATCATTCCAACTTGTCAAAACCATTTCAATCAAGAAATTATATTCAATGACGCTACAATAAGAAAAATTGCTGTTAGAATGAATACAATTTCAGCTGTTACGGGATCTTCCTATGATAACCCTTTCAAATATCAACAATTTCATTTGAGAGATTTTAAATTTATTCGGGGTGGAAGAGCAATTGTTTCATTAGATACAACTTCTCTCTGTCGCCCTTGTGTTACAACAAAGAAGGCAATGCAGTTTAACGAAGATTTCCCAGCTTTTCCTAAGGCAGACTTTCAAAGTTGTTTTTTCTTAATTTTGTCTTGACTTCACTTCAGGATGCAACTGAACAGTTGCATTATCCAGAACTTAGCGGAGAAAGATTGAGATTAGAAATGTTTTCCCAGTTTCCCTTAGAGCAAATAACCAAAGTGATATTTTTGGGAGAAAATCTATTACATGTTCAAATTGACAAATTCAGAACAGTCGCTAAAATTGCTCAATTTTTTTGAGTTTTCTGGTTCCGATGAAAAAATTGTCATTGTCATTGTACGATCTATTTGTTTCTCTTAAGACCTAATTCTCCGAAAAATTAGAAAATTAATGCCGTTCAATATAAAACCTGAGACATTTCTTCAATTAGACTGGAAAACATTTTGTCTAATTCATAAGTCTTGTGTAGGGACTTTGTTGATTCAATGCCTTTTTGCGTGTAAATCATTATTTTTTTTTTTAACCGAAAATGCATTATCAAGCTACCAATTTCTTTGTTTTTAGGTGTAAATCAACAAACAAATGCAAAGATGGATAATTTTTTACTTCTGCAAACTATTGAAAGAGATCCTGAGCTCAGGTTTAAGTCCTTGGGACCGTACGCCTCTGATAAAATACTTCAACTAACAAATACTCTTTTGTAATGATCAACTCAGCTCCAAGGAATGATAGAGGTGAACACTGGATCATGATTGCTTGACTGGACAAAACTTACTACTTTGCTGGTTCTTTGGGACAAAAAAGAACAATTTACTCCTTTTTTACAAAAAAGTTTCGGCAAATGATTCCCAGAAAACTACAGAAAACTGATAACTATATTGGAATTTACGCAATGGATTCCGCATTTCTTCAGCATTTCCGCAATCTAAGCAATTTATTCAGCATTTCTCCTTTTTAAGTTCTACCAAAGAAACTTGAATGATTTTCATGATGTGCTTACTTGGAATTTAATAAGCAATTTTTTGTAAATGTTTTTGCTTTTTATTAGTAATGTAAATTATGGCAGTATACGATGCAGTGAAGTTTATATTTTCTTTGTAATTTAATTTTTTTCTCAAGAAACTTGCACCTTCGAATTTTCAGTAGCTTTCAGCATAGTTTCATAGAGACAAAGCACTGTTTTGAAAAGAATGATCATCTAATAAAAGAGTTTTTAGGTCACATTATACCAAATTTTAATTGACCAGATAACCAGATTTTTGAAAAATTTTTAATTTTTTTGATAGAAAAAATCTATGATTTTCAAACTCTCACTATTGACTTATCATCAACCAAAAACCATGATATCTTTATTCCACAAGCTACACGTAATTAACTCTTGATATTTACCAATTAGATATTGCGCGCCCAAATTTCTGCGAACAAAGTAGACATTTCCACACAAAATGCAAAAAAAAATACCGTTTTTCTTAGCATTCTCTTACCATCGTAAACCATGAAACCGTACCAATTCTATTCACTATCCTATTACATTGGGAAAACTATTCTCTATCTTAATACATGGCTTGCAGACTTGATGCTCTATCTCTTATCTTAAAACATAAGGGTATGCATGGACCCCCTCCTTTCAGCTCACTGTTCCACTACTATTCACCTGAAGATTTAAAAAAAAAATTTCCTACGGATGGTACCTTAAATTTGAATCAAACAAAACTTGAAATTAACAATCAAAATATTCCAACATATTAACTCAAAAACGCTCTCAATTAGGAGATGAAGGACTATAGTATGGTTAAAACGTCTTATAGTATGGTTAACTTTGCAATCGCTTTAAATGTTTTTGAGTAAATAACACAAACGTCTTTGGTAGTTGGCTTTTTCCACCACTCAAAACTTTTGCAGAGATTTTTGTGCAACTCTTAGTTCTGACGCTTAAACAAACTTTAAAAAGCTCTGTAGGCTTTGGCAGTTCTGATTTGACTGGACCACAATTGTCTCAAAATAAAAACTTGCCTAACCTTATCAAAATTTGACTCTCCAACTCCTTCATTTTCTAATCATAACATCTCTAGTTCAAAATACAGAGCAGATAAATTCAGATAGAAAAGTTGCTTATAAAATTGGTTTTCCAAATGTACTCGTTTTATTAGAATTTTTATAGCGTAACTAATTTTCTCGCTTTATCTGAAAATCTTGAAAATTTGATTTTTTTTTACGTTAGTAAAGTTCAAAAAACAATTTCAATAAAGAATTAACTTTTTAGGTTTTTTGGATGCGTTATCCTAAACACATTTTTCTTTTTCAGTTATCATTAAAGATGTTTTTCTCCGCTTAAAAAATTCAAAAGTCCAAAAGTCCAAAAAAGTCCTAAGTTGGGTTTTTTGGTTCTAAGATGGCAGATAGAAAACATATTTTGTCATGAGTAATCAGTTTTTCTCTTTGTTAGTTACTATTTTTTACCTTCTTCTTTTTCACCTAAGTATCCGAAGCTCCAATCAAGTCTCAAAAAATTGCAATCTATAGAAGAAACAAAAGGACCGCTACCTCCACCGAACTAAATTCATACAAGCGCGCTGGGGTTTTACTCTTCTGATTATCTTACCAAATCTTGCCGTCCCAGCCGTAGGCGAGTGATGCTTCGCTGACGTATCTAGACGCAAGAAGGAGTGAGCAGGTAGAATTACATTTTAACAACACCACAGGTTGTACCGTACCTACCTATCACTTTTTCGTTTTTTTTTAACTCTCAGATTTAAACTAAACCCTTTGCTTCATTGCCCAGCCAATCTCCCAACTTTCTACGTAAGAGCTTCTCCGTTGCCTTCGCTGTCTGTGTTTCAGGTGGGTGCCCCAATTCCAGGCAAAAGGCATCCCTGACTTTTCATGGAAGTTTGTAATTGGCACATCAAGGACAAATTATTTTAAACCAGCTCTTGTAAAATCTACAGTTCCTTCTTACCGCGGGGCCACACTCCAAGATCTGCATGAAACCGTATTACAATGCAGACCAAAGCGCCTTAAAACAGTTACCATTATCGCCTTGATGAATGATGGACGGAAGTGGCCCCACGGTGTCGGGACTGTACCGGATATCGGGCATGAACTGGCTATTGGTGAAGCAAGAGCAGTTCAGCTCCGCTACCGCGCTCATGTTTGTGGATCTCGATGAGTTGCCTCAGGACAATACCTTGGGACTCCTAAAAACACGATCCCTGACGGATGTCCGTCGGAGGGCCATGGAGTTGTTACCACCTCTACGGAGGGCCAGTTCACCACGGAGAACGGGCCTAATAATTTCATCTAAATAACACCACAAATTCTACGTAAGAGCTTCTCCGTTGCCTTCGCTGTCTGTGTTTCAGGTGGGTGCCCCAATTCAACGCAAAAGGCATCCCTGAAAATTTGATTTTTTTACGTTAGTAAAATTCAAAAAACAATATCAATAAAGAATTAACTTTTTAGGTTTTTTCGGTGCGTTATCCTAAACACATTTTTCTTTTTCAGGTATCATTCAAGATGTTTTTCTCCGCTTAAAAAATTCAAAAGTCCAAAAGTCCAAAAAGTCCTAAGTTGGGTTTTTTGGGTCTAAGATAGCAGATAGAAAACATATTTTATCATGAGTTATCAGTTTTTAGTCTTTGTTAGTTACTATTTTTACCTTCTTCTTTTTCACCTAAATATCCGAAGCTCCAATCAAGTCTGAAAAAATTGCAATCTATAGAAGAAACAAGAGGACCGAATTAAATTCATAAAAGCGCGCTGGGCTTTCCTCTTCTGATTATCTTACCAAATCTTGCCGTCCCAGCCGTAGGCGAGTGATGCTTCGCTGGCGTATCTAGACGCAAGAAGGATACAGCAGGTAGAATTACATTTCAACAAAACCACAGGTTGTACCGTACCTACCTATCACTTTTTCGTTTTTTTAACTCTCAGATTTAAACTAAACCCTTTGCTTCATTTCCCAATCATTCTCGCGACTTTCTACGTAAGAGCTTCTCCGTTGCCTTCGCTGTGTGTGTTTCATGTGGGTGCCCGATTCCAGGCAAAAGGCATCCCTGACTTTTCATGGAAGTTTGTATTTGGCACATCAAGGACAAATTATTTTAAACCGGCTCTTGTAAAATCTACAGTTCACTCTTACCGCGGGGCCACACTCCAAGATCTGCATGAAACAGTATTACAATGCAAATCAAAGCGCCTTAAAACAGTTACCATTATCGCCTGGTTTATGATATTGGGCTGCATGCACGAGAAGTTGAGCAAATGTGGAAAAACTTAATCAACCAAATCACAAACAATTTCAAGCCCAAAACCCTAATTATCCCCAAAACAATCCAAAGCTCCAATAACAATGATGTTAATAGCAAACTCGACATTCATAACCATGTGCTATTTAACTGAATTAATAAATTTGTTCATCCACATACACACATTGTTTCGCCCAATCTTAACCTAAATCTAACCCCTCACAAGTTCCGCCGAGATGGCATCCACTTCTCGTTCTTTGCTGATGAGTTCTTTGCAAAATTTCTTGCTTATAATATTTGTAAATTCTCCTGATAATCTGAGGAAACCGTTCCTCCTGAAATAATGTACGATTAAACACATGGTATCTTATGTAACAACCACCTACCCGGTCGTGGAAATTGGTGCACAACATGCTCAGCCTACAAGCATGTAAAATGCAGCGGCCTTAACCAAGCAAGCGACCACGACGAAGTTCTCAGCTGCTTTCGCTGCACCTCCCTGATTACAGACAACACTACAACTGACATTCAAGCCACTCCAACTCAACCTCAACAAGCTCCTTCGAGCAACGATCAAAATCCTCTCATTGCAAACAGCAATGAAACTGTAACAGCAACACCCTGCCGCTGGTCAAATCCCACACCTAAACTAAAAGATAAAATAAGAACAATCCACAGCAAAGTAGTACACTGGAAACCAGTCTTCATGATCCTCGCAAAAAACAGAATTGGAAGTATCTTTATAGAAACTGTAAGTAGAACACTCAACTCGTTGATCGAAACGCAAGAAAACACATGCACAACAGTCACTTTACCTTTAAAAAAATTAGTCAACGATAGCAGCCTAACACAGAAATGGTATGCAGACGATGGGAACGCAGTCGGAAAATTGAAAAGCCTGCGAAGATTTCTTGACAACATTATAAAACATGTAAAATATTTCGGGTAACATGTAAAAAAAATTGAAATGCCAGCTCATTGTAAAAGATGAAACATACAATGAGGCGATAAAAATTCAGAAATACCGAAATTTAAATAAAGCAAGATACCAGAGCACTTGGTTCTGTCGTAGGATTCGAGACTGAATGTAAAAAGTTCTTAGAACTCAGGTACAAGAACTTAAAAGAAAACTGAAAAAAAACTTGGCGATATTGCGAAAACATCACAACAAAACGTGTACTCCAGTTACACACAAGGGGTACAAAAAGAATTATCGTTGTTAGCTAGGACTACCCTCAATATCACAGAAAAAATTCAGGCCAGCGAGAAGATACTGCAGGAAAATCTGATTCCAAATTTGATTGGATAAGATAATATCAGCCATCAACTTAGAGACATCGCTTCTTTCCCATTAAAAGCTAAATCTATACCAAAATTAAAACACCTAAAGCCGAAAGAACAAACCAAAAGAAAACTAACATTTTGAAAAACTTGAGTGAAAATTAAAAATACGCATTTGAGTTGGCCTCCGAAAAAGGAACCTCAAACTGGTGAAATGCACTGCCAATAAGCAGAAAAAATTTTAATCTGCATAAATCCGAATTCCGGGATGGAATTTATCTCAGATATGGATGCGAACCAACCAACATTCCACTCCCATGTGCATGTGGCCAATCATTTGACCTTAACCGCGCCCCTCCATGTGCAAAGGGTGGATACACCCACATGAGGCATAACGAAATCGGAGATACCTTCGCCAACCTCATGTGCGAGGTTTGCTTTGAAGTTGAAATCGAACCGAAACTTCAGTCGTTGCAAGGCGAGATCTTTGTTAATAATTCAACCACAACTGATGAATGCGCTCGACTAGATGTAAAAGCAAACGGATTATGGGGCTCAAGGTTGAGCCGAACCTTCTTTGATGTCAAAGTCATCAATTGCAGGCAAAAACTTCACGAAGACTACTGAAAGACGCCTATAAGTACCACGAATCACTAAAAAACTCAAAATACCAACAGAGAATTTTACAAGTCGAATAGACCAGCTCCTGCCCGCTTATTTTTGGCTACTCAGCCAGCAGCTACTCGGACAATGCAGCGCATAGCTGAAAATTTAGTGAAAAAAGGCGTGAAAGCTACTCAGAAACAATAAACTATATAAGAACTAAGATAATCTTCGCGCTGCTCAGGAGCGCTATCCTTTGTATACGTGGGTGCAGATTACTACATGAGTCGCAATTCAAAAACAATTCAATTAGTGCTGTTGTAGAGGAGGGTCGGTTGAGGTAAATACTTTTAATGACAAGGCATGAAATTCAGACTTGACCTAATTCACGCAATATTGTTTATTGATGTACTTATATAATGCTGGTATGGGCCCTATCCAGCTGGTGCACGACCGTACCTAAACGGAAGGGCCACTTATATAACTTACTTTTTTTGTAGTTCCCGACTAATGCAACAATCGCTCTGCTCCAACAAAATCAATGGCCTCGATGACTTCTTTGTTGGGGCGTACGTCTGTTCGCTTGCCGAAGAAGTTTCCTTTTATTAGGAACTCACTCGTATCAATAAGTTACAAAATTCAAATCAATTGCTTTATTTTGCTTTATTTTGCTTTAAACTTGCTTTATCAATTGCTTTCACTTGCTTTAAACTTATGCTTTAAATTCCGAAGGGCGGCAGATGTTGTTTTACGCTGGGCGGCAGAAGAACTTATTTTGAATGTGAGCCTTTGATCGTGCGAGTGTGTCACGTTTGAAGCTTCTTATTTTTCTGTGAATTATTTTTCTATGTTCGTCTGTTCTGCTTCTTCTTTACAACTGTTCTGTTTTTACGTTGCTGTTTCATCAAAAATATGACAATTTTGAGAAACACCATGGGGTTATTCGAAACTTGGAAAAAGTCCATCAAAGAAAATTGTTAATAACCAAAATTCACGAATGGAACTAGAGCACACGGACTTACAAAAATCCAATGCTAACCGGAATAGGTTTGGGTTGCAATGGTTAAATTTCAAACCGTAAAAGAAATCAAGTTTGACAAATCACCAATGATTGGACTTCACCCAGAATTTAAAAATGTCAGAAAAATTTATCTGATCCTACTGCAAAGGTTCAGCCGAGGCTGTATGACCCGTCCTATGAGGTCCAAAAAGGGCTGGCATGTTCTCTAGGCAACCCTTTCGGGATGTTCGCACAAAGCAAAGTTTTGCCTTCACTCACATTCATCTGTTTCAGGGCCACGACACCACAGGAGAGATCAGAAGAGACCAAACGGTTTTTAAGCAGCCCATGGGCTGTTGGTGCGCAGCTCCCATGGAATACAACGAAATTGTCTACCTAGTGCCTTGTAGAAAGAGCTCGGGCTGGGTTTGTATTGTAACCCGGGAATGGATACGGCCGAATTTCAAGGTCCCATATCTCATAAATTAAGAGATTTGAAAATAGACACCGTTGGAACTTCTTTCATTGATTGGTAACTATTTCAACCAATATCCTTTGAAGTTCGGGCTACCGCATGCCTCAGCACTTCGAATTTTTTCTAAGAAAAATCTGTATAACTCGAGCACATGTACCGAGGCTCAGGGCAGGTAGCGTTCGTAAACAACGAATCTCTCTCAAAATACAGTCTGAGAACGCTAATTGCGCACTCGGCACTATGAACGGTAAAAACTTTTGAAAAAAAATATTGGTAAAGAGCCAGGATAGTAATCACAGCGAAAATAAGTATCTTATAGACACCTACCCTCATTACTGACGGCTCCGGGCACAACCTATAAAATACGTGAAACGATTGAAAATTTGTGTGGAAGGCCTCCACTGGGAAGATTTTAGATACCAGATTCATTTATTTTTCTAGAATATCGAGATCAAGATTTTATACTTTCAAGAGAGAGCGCCGAAGAACTACATATTTCTAGCAGATTAACAGTCGAAATTTTGAGAGCTGGTAACTTCACAAGCTTATCGCTGCCAGGTGCCAACAAGTCGCCCAAGAATTGACCGCCCTGGCTGACTTTGTATGCAAGAAAACCGATAGCAGTATTTTTGTGCTGGGCATTCCTGAATGAGACGAGACTCGTGCGAGAGCGATGGTGACGCACAATTTTCTCTCAGCAAGAGCCGAAAGAATCTCTCCTGCCCAGAAGGCAAAAATTGAGTGAATGTATCGATGTATAGGCCGCTTTACGTTTGCTAGACTTACTTTAAACCAGACAAGATCTTTTTAAGCAATAACGTACTGAACAATTTGTAAAACATCATAAAAGGAAAGATCCTGTATACGAAATGCAAAAAAAATTGACCGACTTAGGTGATCAGCGAGTAATCGAGTGCAAGACAGACAACTGTCGGTTCTTCCATCTGTGGAACAATCAACTATAGTATAACGGTTATTCGTTAGTATTGATTGTCCAACTTAGCCTCACATGCCACCGGCCGCTCAATCCTAAACAAAAATTCCAGGTTTTTTCCAAAGGTGAAACTGGTAGGAGCCTAACAAAAACGGCCAAAAACACATATACAGAAACATGCAAAACCTCTAACCATTCCATACGACCACGAGAACAGTCATTCGATTGCGTAACTAGCAGATGTAGAATGCATCTACAGAAAAACGCATGAAGTTTAAAAGCGATACAGTGACCTGCTTAAAAGACTTAGATATGAAGGTACTTCTCTTGCGTAATTGCTGTGTCGCTTGAAACCAGCTTGAGACTGCGTTATCAGTCTTAAAAAAACTAGTCCTGATTAAAAAACCAACTGGAAAACATGGAAAACTAGATGAAGGAGATAAAAGAAACTCTATCAGAAAATTAAAACAAACTATTAAAGCCCATACAACATGCAAAAAGAAAATCCGGTCCAAAAGAAACAACGACCAACCCACTAGCTGAAACCAACCCACCAGCTGAGTAAGAATACGAAGAGTAAAATATAGCCAGGACAAAGATGCCAGAACATGATTTCAAGGAAGTTCAGAAACTCTTTGCCCACATGGATGTTGAATGCAAATTTAACAATGTAATAAGACTATGGCAACAAAGAAATGATCGGAATTGAACAATACTTCTCAAATTACCATATGTCTTGCAAAAAGGGCGGATGTTATCATCAGCTAGGAAGGTGAAAAACTACAGAACACCCGTCTTTATAAGTAAAAAAACTGAAGAATGAAGAAGCAGCTATAAAAAACGCTTCGTTAAAGAAACGACGGGAACTAGGAGAACAAGGTCAAATGAAAAAAAAAAGACTGAAGCCTCAGAGATGGCAGATTGTACAAAAGAGACCAAAATTAAAAGAATCTGACGGCAATGAAAGTTGAATCAGATTTTTATTGACTAAACACAAACCCCTGTCTTCTATTATACATTGTAAGAAGCATTCTGGAAATTTCCAGAAGAGTTTTTATCTCGAAAACAAAACAACTGAAAAAGATCTTTGGCACAATTTTCCGGATGGATATATGGTTCAATGAGAATGTAGCCACAGGCTCAATCTTTCTCGAGAAATGGTTGACAAAGCGTAAATGGCAAAAAAACATGGAGGTGTATTGACTTGAATAAACACTGAAATACGACGACTGCTTGGTTGAATTGAATAAAAAAACAACTGCTTGATCACAAAAATTCTTTTAAAAAGTTCAATACTAATAGTATGTTTTTTCTGCGCTCTCAAGGGCAGTAAAAATTGTTGTTCAACCAATCCTTAATTTTTTTTGTCCTTCATTAAACTGAAATTGAGAAATGTGCTCATTGTTGGAGACATAAAAGTTGCTGATACTGACTGGTAGACCCTAATATCCTCTGACGAAGAAGAGCAGGTTTTTTCTCGATGGGTTAGCAGATATAAATTTTCAACAAATTCTCGACTACACGTAATACTATCTTATCAAACCATAATATTAACATCCGTGAAAGCGGACAACCAACTGAAGTCAGTATACACCACCAATCATCTACAATACATCGGAAAACTAAACCTCACTTTGAAACCCGAATTTTTTAGAGAAATTGTAACAAACAATGAAATCAACTTTAGCGCATTCTCTTTTTCGAAAACAAACGGAGGCCATAAACCATTTAACATGGAAAAACCGTTTATTCCTTAGTGCCATAGCAAAGTCGATATCATGGTCGAATTGTGGTACAATTGCTTACCTAACATAGTCTCTAAATACGTTCCTAAGAAACCAGATATAGAAGCTCATTAGCACCGTATGTGACCTCAGAAACTTCAAATCTCATCAAAATAGTTGAATCAATGAAACAAAATGTAGAAAAAATCTTACCGAACATCGATTAAACAAAATAAATTCTGTTGAAAGTCAACTTGAAATGAGAATGAACGAAGATCAGAGTTTATATGAAGAAGCTCTGTTCATTGGCTGAAACTTCTCAAAACTGCAAAAATACCTCAAAGTATTCAAAAACTGAGTCCATACCTGGTGCAATTTTCCTAGACAAGAAAACGGCGTTTTCTGACGTGAATAAACCTAAAAAATCCAACGAGTACTTTCAATGTGTTTTCAGCCAAACCACTCATATTTCTTAAGATAACTCACAATAAATTAACACATCAACGAATTTTTATAAGTAAGTGAATTCGAAACAATAATCGAAAATCTGGACCTCAACAAAGCAAAAGGACCTGATAACATTGGAAACCTTCTCTTGAAGAAACTCGGCTGTTCTATCTCTAAATCTTTGAATTCATTATTTTACACGATTGCTATTCAATATATTTTTCGAACAACGTGGAAGTAAGTGAAATCATTCCCATTTTCAAAGCAGGAGATGAACAATTAGCTTCCAATTACCGCCCAATAAGTCTAGTTACAGTAATGTCAAAAGTGTTAGAAAAATTAATGTTCGAGAAGTGATACCCTCATCGAAACTGATGATCTCAAAATCTCAGCCTAGTGGTAGACAAAAAGTTCCACAGTTACAAAATAAATTGAATACCTGCATGAAATATACGCTTACTATGATAACATTGAAACGAACCATCTGCCTTGTCTCTACTTGCATTTCCAAAAAGATGTTCGACAAGGTTAACCATGGAAAGATTATTGAAAAAAATAGGAGTTGTGGTTTTGCAGGATCATGCCTAAAACTATTAGAATATTTTTTGCGTTGTAGAAAACATACTGTTTGCGTCGGACGAGCAGTATGTGACGCTTCGCCTGTATACAGTGATGTTCATCCTCTATAATAAGGACGTACCCGAGTGCTTAATGTCTGCAAGCTTTGCTATGCTGATGATTACAAAACTTTCGGACAACCCTGCAACGATTACTATAGACGCAAAAAGAATCTGAAATCGGTGCACCAAAATTTGTAGGGAAGTTAATTTTTCAAAAACTAAAACACTTGGCATCAAAGTCAGTTCAATTGTGGAAGTAAAAAAAAACAGTAATCGAGGAAGTAAACAAAATGAAGAGATTTTTGATACAAAACGTTTCAAAGGTTTCTGCAACTATGTGCATCGTCAGGATTTTTCCAATTAATTAATCTAAATGACGATAAAACATCAATTTACAAATGTTATTTACAATAATTCACCTAAATTTTGGTTCAAGACAATCCTGTTAAAACATTACCAAATCACAGTTGACATCTCTAATCACTATTTAGATTAAAATAGTTTGAACCTCGAAATTAATTATATATTTTTTAACTAATTTTTGTCTGGAAATTTCTGAGTCATAATTTTGATTTTGACATGTACGTTTTTAAAAAAGTTCTTAAAAAAGCGAACTGAAAGACATCGGTTTTATAGTAACTAATAATTTGAAGTGGACATATAATGCAAAAACAGGATCAGCCAAAGCTCTATAGGCGTTATATTCAGTAAAAAGGAATATCTCGAAACTGAAAACAAAGCATATAAAACTACTAGCCTACAAAACAAATGTTGCCCAGAAAATAATCGAAATTGTGCAGAGGAAAGCAACAACAAGGATTTTAGGTACATTTGTGTGCTTGAGCCGGCACTCATACACAGCTAACTTTTTCTTCATATGTCTTGACCACATTGTTTATTTTCTGTTAATAATTGAATTTTTTTACCGTTTAGGTACATATCATGGATAAAAAGACAGATTGATTCAGTCTAATATCCTAAAGCTGTCACTTTATCTTGAACTGCACCTTCCAATTTTACTTCATCGAATTATCAATGACAAAACAGATCTGCAGTGGGGAAAAATTTATTTTAATATAAGAAAAAGGACAAACAAGACATTCGAGCTTAAAGAAATATGAAAGCACCAAATTCAGACTTCAAAAGTCTGAATCCGACCCAACCATCTGACTAATTTTGTTTCTGTCACTTACAGATTTCTTATTATCTTTGTTTGCTTGAGAGAAACTCCATGAGACTTGAGAGCAACCGGAGGAACAGAGTTTGGTGCTCTGATAAACAGACTACCGAAAACTATTGACTTCAGACGGGCCTGGTGCTCTGATAAAACTGGTGCTCTGATAAATAGACTGCCGAAAACTATTGACTTCAAACGGGCCTTTGGATTGAAAAGCAGAATTATATGTTACTTATGGAACTACTTTGATACGAAATACCAGCACCATAACACAAACTCGGAAGATATGAACTGCAGTCAGAACTAACTTCACTAGGAATGCGTTAAAATTGCAAATTCAAACAAACGTTTTCGCACATTTTTGTGCATCTTCAGCTTTTAAAAATTCGAAACTTCCTGTACAAAAAGATCAAAAATCATAAAAAATGTCATACACATCATTATTTCAAAACTTAAAAAATTCAACAAATCAAAAATTTACAAATATTACTGAAATTATGGAACAACTAATATGTAACAATTGTAAAAATTTTGTCAGAAATTTCAATCCTTCAATCACATTTCTCTTGTACTGAAGGGGGCGCAGCTTTCGAAATTTAGTATGGTACCTGTATTTGTTGGTTTTTGATACCTCCCTTAGTTCGTTTTGCTGCTTTTGTCAATTCTAATTTGTAAATCTAAAATGTAAAAATTCCCGTTTGTGTTTGATGTCTCTATTAGTAACTGTAAATTTGGACGTAGTAAGTTTGCAGCCCGTAGCACCTTTTCAGGATCACCCTCACTGTTCTCTCTATATCGTCAACGTAACGGACAAATAAATTAGCTTGCTCCACTGACTTATTTTTCTTTCTTATCGCGATGCATTTTCTACAGTACGAGATGGTTTCACTTATAATTCGATACTCATCATCTGATAAATCAGCGCATTTTACGTGATACCAGTTCAAACAGCATTCACATTCTACACCTTTTGACCTGGACGTGACTTTCTTTTTGCACTCGGGACATATTCCGTTAAGATCTTTTTCGGGCAAAAACATTTCGGGAATATCCCTAGATAGTGCAGTTTCGTATTGCTTCAGCCAAAAATTTGCCAAAATAACGGCAATAGATGCCCCATTGCCAAACCATCTTTCTGAACGTAACATGTTGCCTTGGACTTGAAATGGACTTGACTAACTGCCATGTTCAACAGTCTCTTCGTGTACATGGCAGTTAGTCAAGTAAGTGGGTGCTAACATGTAAGTGGGTGCAAATCCATCTATGTTGGCCAGACGGTCCGACATCTCACCACAAGGATTGAGGAACACCGAAAAAAGGATACCCCAGTTGGACAGCATTTAAGGCAGTGTGGTAGTGAGAGTGGTAAGTCTGAGTTTAATTGGAAAATAATCAACCAGGCGTCCAGCAGCATCAAGTTACTTACATTAGAGGCGCTGCACATTAGGAAAGAGAGATCGGGAACTAACACGCGCGACGAGTTTAGAAGTAGGGAGCTGACACTAAAGCTTTAGTTCCAGAATCGAAAAATTCTGGCTAAAACAACAAAATTTTGAAAAAACTTACATGTTAGCATTAAAATTAGCCACAAAACGAAAATGTGAAAATGAAATTGAAAAAAACTCTCAAAAATTTGTGACAAAATGTTTTAAAATGTTACATAATAGTTGTTACATAATTTCAGTGATATTTGTAAAGTTTTGATTGGTTGAATTTTTAAAATTTTGAAGTAATGATGTGTGTGACACTTTTTATGATCTTTGATCATTTTGTACAGATAGTTTAGAATTTTTAAAACCTGAAGATGCACAAAATGTGCAAAAACGTTTGTTTGAATTTACAATTTTAACGTATTCTCAAAGTCTCTTCGTGGTTTCCTAGCAATTGATGGTGGTTCCTCTTGCTCATACAGTTTCCTCAGAGCTATGTCAATTGCTTCTCCGAGTAGAACATTTGTATATAAACTCTTCCCATCTAGAGATATCAAATTTTCCTTGGGCTCAAGATTAGTGCTCTGTAAAATATCTCTCGCATCTAGTGAGTTGGTTTCGATGTTCGCGCCCTCAACTTTTTCGGAAAATTTTGCTAGAACCTTGTTAAATTTATAATAAGAGCTACCAGGCAATGAGAGAACCGGTCTTAAGGGGGTATTCTTTTTATGCATCTTCGCCAACCCATAAAGTCTGGCAGACTGCCCCTCAGTAGACCTCATCCTTCTGCAACGATTCTCACTTATTTCGTCTTTTTTCCCTCATAGCCAACAACTCCTTATTGATGTCTCTTTCTATCACTTTGAAACCCGAATTTTTTAGAGAAATTGTAACAAACAATGAAATCAACTTTAGCGCATTCTCTTTTTCGAAAACAAACGGAGGCCATAAACCATTTAACATGGAAAAACCGTTTATTCCTTAGTGCCATAGCAAAGTCGATATCATGGTCGAATTGTGGTACAATTGCTTACCTAACATAGTCTCTAAATACGTTCCTAAGAAACCAGATATAGAAGCTCATTAGCACCGTATGTGACCTCAGAAACTTCAAATCTCATCAAAATAGTTGAATCAATGAAACAAAATGTAGAAAAAATCTTACCGAACATCGATTAAACAAAATAAATTCTGTTGAAAGTCAACTTGAAATGAGAATGAACGAAGATCAGAGTTTATATGAAGAAGCTCTGTTCATTGGCTGAAACTTCTCAAAACTGCAAAAATACCTCAAAGTATTCAAAAACTGAGTCCATACCTGGTGCAATTTTCCTAGACAAGAAAACGGCGTTTTCTGACGTGAATAAAGCTAAAAAATTCAACGAGTACTTTCAATGTGTTTTCAGCCAAACCACTCATATTTCTTAAGATAACTCACAATAAATTAACACATCAACGAATTTTTATAAGTAAGTGAATTCGAAACAATAATCGAAAATCTGGACCTCAACAAAGCAAAAGGACCTGATAACATTGGAAACCTTCTCTTGAAGAAACTCGGCTGTTCTATCTCTAAATCTTTGAATTCATTATTTTACACGATTGCTATTCAATATATTTTTCGAACAACGTGGAAGTAAGTGAAATCATTCCCATTTTCAAAGCAGGAGATGAACAATTAGCTTCCAATTACCGCCCAATAAGTCTAGTTACAGTAATGTCAAAAGTGTTAGAAAAATTAATGTTCGAGAAGTGATACCCTCATCGAAACTGATGATCTCAAAATCTCAGCCTAGTGGTAGACAAAAAGTTCCACAGTTACAAAATAAATTGAATACCTGCATGAAATATACGCTTACTATGATAACATTGAAACGAACCATCTGCCTTGTCTCTACTTGCATTTCCAAAAAGATGTTCGACAAGGTTAATCATGGAAAGATTATTGAAAAAAATAGGAGTTGTGGTTTTGCAAGATCATGCCTAAAACTATTAGAATATTTTTTGCGTTGTAGAAAACATACTGTTTGCGTCGGACGAGCAGTATGTGACGCTTCGCCTGTATACAGTGATGTTCATCCTCTATAATAAGGACGTACCCGAGTGCTTAATGTCTGCAAGCTTTGCTATGCTGATGATTACAAAACTTTCGGACAACCCTGCAACGATTACTATAGACGCAAAAAGAATCTGAAATCGGTGCACCAAAATTTGTAGGGAAGTTAATTTTTCATAAACTAAAACACTTGGCATCAAAGTCAGTTCAATTGTGGAAGTAAAAAAAAACAGTAATCGAGGAAGTAAACAAAATGAAGAGATTTTTGATACAAAACGTTTTAAAGGTTTCTGCAACTATGTGCATCGTCAGGATTTTTCCAATTAATTAATCTAAATGACGATAAAACATCAATTTACAAATGTTATTTACAATAATTCACCTAAATTTTGGTTCAAGACAATCCTGTTAAAACATTACCAAATCACAGTTGACATCTCTAATCACTATTTAGATAAAAATAGTTTGAACCTCGAAATTAATTATATATTTTTTAACTAATTTGTCTGGAAATTTCTGAGTCATAATTTTGATTTTGACATGTACGTTTTTAAAAAAGTTCTTAAAAAAGCGAACTGAAAGACATCGGTTTTATAGTAACTAATAATTTGAAGTGGACATAGAATGCAAAAACAGGATCAGCCAAAGCTCTATAGGCGTTATATTCAGTAAAAAGGAATATCTCGAAACTGAAAACAAAGCATATAAAACTACTAGCCTACAAAACAAATGTTGCCCAGAAAATAATCGAAATTGTGCAGAGGAAAGCAACAACAAGGATTTTAGGTACATTTGTGTGCTTGAGCCGGCACTCATACACAGCTAACTTTTTCTTCATATGTCTTGACCACATTGTTTATTTTCTGTTAATAATTGAATTTTTTTACCGTTTAGGTACATATCATGGATAAAAAGACAGATTGATTCAGTCTAATATCCTAAAGCTGTCACTTTATCTTGAACTGCACCTTCCAATTTTACTTCATCGAATTATCAATGACAAAACAGATCTGCAGTGGGGAAAAATTTATTTTAATATAAGAAAAAGGACAAACAAGACATTCGAGCTTAAAGAAATATGAAAGCACCAAATTCAGACTTCAAAAGTCTGAATCCGACCCAACCATCTGACTAATTTTGTTTCTGTCACTTACAGATTTCTTATTATCTTTGTTTGCTTGAGAGAAACTCCAAGAGACTTGAGAGCAACCGGAGGAACAGAGTTTGGTGCTCTGATAAACAGACTACCGAAAACTATTGACTTCAGACGGGCCTGGTGCTCTGATAAAACTGGTGCTCTGATAAATAGACTGCCGAAAACTATTGACTTCAAACGGGCCTTTGGATTGAAAAGCAGACTTATATGTTACTTATGGAACTACTTTGATACGAAATACCAGCACCATAACACAAACTCGGAAGATATGAACTGCAGTCAGAACTAACTTCACTAGGAATGCGTTAAAATTGCAAATTCAAACAAAAGTTTTCGCACATTTTTGTGCATCTTCAGGTTTTAAAAATTCGAAACTTCCTGTACAAAAAGATCAAAAATCATAAAAAATGTCATACACATCATTATTTCAAAACTTAAAAAATTCAACAAATCAAAAATTTACAAATATTACTGAAATTATGGAACAACTAATATGTAACAATTGTAAAAATTTTGTCAGAAATTTCAATCCTTCAATCACATTTCTCTTGTACTGAAGGGGGCGCAGCTTTCGAAATTTAGTATGGTACCTGTATTTGTTGGTTTTTGATACCTCCCTTAGTTCGTTTTGCTGCTTTTGTCAATTCTAATTTGTAAATCTAAAATGTAAAAATTCCCGTTTGTGTTTGATGTCTCTATTAGTAACTGTAAATTTGGACGTAGTAAGTTTGCAGCCCGTAGCACCTTTTCAGGATCACCCTCACTGTTCTCTCTATATCGTCAACGTAACGGACAAATAAATTAGCTTGCTCCACTGACTTATTTTTCTTTCTTATCGCGATGCATTTTCTACAGTACGAGATGGTTTCACTTATAATTCGATACTCATCATCTGATAAATCAGCGCATTTTACGTGATACCAGTTCAAACAGCATTCACATTCTACACCTTTTGACCTGGACGTGACTTTCTTTTTGCACTCGGGACATATTCCGTTAAGATCTTTTTCGGGCAAAAACATTTCGGGAATATCCCTAGATAGTGCAGTTTCGTATTGCTTCAGCCAAAAATTTGCCAAAATAACGGCAATAGATGCCCCATTGCCAAACCATCTTTCTGAACGTAACATGTTGCCTTGGACTTGAAATGGACTTGACTAACTGCCATGTTCAACAGTCTCTTCGTGTACATGGCAGTTAGTCAAGTAAGTGGGTGCTAACATGTAAGTGGGTGCAAATCCATCTATGTTGGCCAGACGGTCCGACATCTCACCACAAGGATTGAGGAACACCGAAAAAAGGATACCCCAGTTGGACAGCATTTAAGGCAGTGTGGTAGTGAGAGTGGTAAGTCTGAGTTTAATTGGAAAATAATCAACCAGGCGTCCAGCAGCATCAAGTTACTTACATTAGAGGCGCTGCACATTAGGAAAGAGAGATCGGGAACTAACACGCGCGACGAGTTTAGAAGTAGGGAGCTGACACTAAAGCTTTAGTTCCAGAATCGAAAAATTCTGGCTAAAACAACAAAATTTTGAAAAAACTTACATGTTAGCATTAAAATTAGCCACAAAACGAAAATGTGAAAATGAAATTGAAAAAAACTCTCAAAAATTTGTGACAAAATGTTTTAAAATGTTACATAATAGTTGTTACATAATTTCAGTGATATTTGTAAAGTTTTGATTGGTTGAATTTTTAAAATTTTGAAGTAATGATGTGTGTGACACTTTTTATGATCTTTGATCATTTTGTACAGATAGTTTAGAATTTTTAAAACCTGAAGATGCACAAAATGTGCAAAAACGTTTGTTTGAATTTACAATTTTAACGTATTCTCAAAGTCTCTTCGTGGTTTCCTAGCAATTGATGGTGGTTCCTCTTGCTCATACAGTTTCCTCAGAGCTATGTCAATTGCTTCTCCGAGTAGAACATTTGTATATAAACTCTTCCCATCTAGAGATATCAAATTTTCCTTGGGCTCAAGATTAGTGCTCTGTAAAATATCTCTCGCATCTAGTGAGTTGGTTTCGATGTTCGCGCCCTCAACTTTTTCGGAAAATTTTGCTAGAACCTTGTTAAATTTATAATAAGAGCTATCAGGCAATGAGAGAACCGGTCTTAAGGGGGTATTCTTTTTATGCATCTTCGCCAACCCATAAAGTCTGGCAGACTGCCCCTCAGTAGACCTCATCCTTCTGCAACGATTCTCACTTATTTCGTCTTTTTTCCCTCATAGCCAACAACTCCTTATTGATGTCTCTTTCTATCACTTTGAAACCCGAATTTTTTAGAGAAATTGTAACAAACAATGAAATCAACTTTAGCGCATTCTCTTTTTCGAAAACAAACGGAGGCCATAAACCATTTAACATGGAAAAACCGTTTATTCCTTAGTGCCATAGCAAAGTCGATATCATGGTCGAATTGTGGTACAATTGCTTACCTAACATAGTCTCTAAATACGTTCCTAAGAAACCAGATATAGAAGCTCATTAGCACCGTATGTGACCTCAGAAACTTCAAATCTCATCAAAATAGTTGAATCAATGAAACAAAATGTAGAAAAAATCTTACCGAACATCGATTAAACAAAATAAATTCTGTTGAAAGTCAACTTGAAATGAGAATGAACGAAGATCAGAGTTTATATGAAGAAGCTCTGTTCATTGGCTGAAACTTCTCAAAACTGCAAAAATACCTCAAAGTATTCAAAAACTGAGTCCATACCTGGTGCAATTTTCCTAGACAAGAAAACGGCGTTTTCTGACGTGAATAAAGCTAAAAAATTCAACGAGTACTTTCAATGTGTTTTCAGCCAAACCACTCATATTTCTTAAGATAACTCACAATAAATTAACACATCAACGAATTTTTATAAGTAAGTGAATTCGAAACAATAATCGAAAATCTGGACCTCAACAAAGCAAAAGGACCTGATAACATTGGAAACCTTCTCTTGAAGAAACTCGGCTGTTCTATCTCTAAATCTTTGAATTCATTATTTTACACGATTGCTATTCAATATATTTTTCGAACAACGTGGAAGTAAGTGAAATCATTCCCATTTTCAAAGCAGGAGATGAACAATTAGCTTCCAATTACCGCCCAATAGGTCTAGTTACAGTAATGTCAAAAGTGTTAGAAAAATTAATGTTCGAGAAGTGATACCCTCATCGAAACTGATGATCTCAAAATCTCAGCCTAGTGGTAGACAAAAAGTTCCACAGTTACAAAATAAATTGAATACCTGCATGAAATATACGCTTACTATGATAACATTGAAACGAACCATCTGCCTTGTCTCTACTTGCATTTCCAAAAAGATGTTCGACAAGGTTAACCATGGAAAGATTATTGAAAAAAATAGGAGTTGTGGTTTTGCAGGATCATGCCTAAAACTATTAGAATATTTTTTGCGTTGTAGAAAACATACTGTTTGCGTCGGACGAGCAGTATGTGACGCTTCGCCTGTATACAGTGATGTTCATCCTCTATAATAAGGACGTACCCGAGTGCTTAATGTCTGCAAGCTTTGCTATGCTGATGATTACAAAACTTTCGGACAACCCTGCAACGATTACTATAGACGCAAAAAGAATCTGAAATCGGTGCACCAAAATTTGTAGGGAAGTTAATTTTTCAAAAACTAAAACACTTGGCATCAAAGTCTGTTCAATTGTGGAAGTAAAAAAAACAGTAATCGAGGAAGTAAACAAAATGAAGAGATTTTTGATACAAAACGTTTCAAAGGTTTCTGCAACTATGTGCATCGTCAGGATTTTTCCAATTAATTAATCTAAATGACGATAAAACATCAATTTACAAATGTTATTTACAATAATTCACCTAAATTTTGGTTCAAGACAATCCTGTTAAAACATTACCAAATCACAGTTGACATCTCTAATCACTATTTAGATTAAAATAGTTTGAACCTCGAAATTAATTATATATTTTTTAACTAATTTGTCTGGAAATTTCTGAGTCATAATTTTGATTTTGACATGTACGTTTTTAAAAAAGTTCTTAAAAAAGCGAACTGAAAGACATCGGTTTTATAGTAACTAATAATTTGAAGTGGACATAGAATGCAAAAACAGGATCAGCCAAAGCTCTATAGGCGTTATATTCAGTAAAAAGGAATATCTCGAAACTGAAAACAAAGCATATAAAACTACTAGCCTACAAAACAAATGTTGCCCAGAAAATAATCGAAATTGTGCAGAGGAAAGCAACAACAAGGATTTTAGGTACATTTGTGTGCTTGAGCCGGCACTCATACACAGCTAACTTTTTCTTCATATGTCTTGACCACATTGTTTATTTTCTGTTAATAATTGAATTTTTTTACCGTTTAGGTACATATCATGGATAAAAAGACAGATTGATTCAGTCTAATATCCTAAAGCTGTCACTTTATCTTGAACTGCACCTTCCAATTTTACTTCATCGAATTATCAATGACAAAACAGATCTGCAGTGGGGAAAAATTTATTTTAATATAAGAAAAAGGACAAACAAGACATTCGAGCTTAAAGAAATATGAAAGCACTAAATTCAGACTTCAAAAGTCTGAATCCGACCCAACAATCTGACTAATTTTGTTTCTGTCACTTACAGATTTCTTATTATCTTTGTTTGCTTGAGAGAAACTCCAAGAGACTTGAGAGCAACTGGAGGAACAGAGTTTGGCGCTCTGATAAACAGACTACCGAAAACTATTGACTTCAGACGGGCCTGGTGCTCTGATAAAACTGGTGCTCTGATAAATAGACTGCCGAAAACTATTGACTACAAACGGGCCTTTGGATTAAAAAGCAGACTTATATGTTACTTATGGAACTACTTTGATACGAAATACCAGCACCATAACACAAACTCGGAAGATATGAACTGCAGTCAGAACTAACTTCACTAGGAATGCGTTAAAATTGCAAATTCAAACAAACGTTTTCGCACATTTTTGTGCATCTTCAGGTTTTAAAAATTCGAAACTTCCTGTACAAAAAGATCAAAAATCATAAAAAATGTCAAACACATCATTATTTCAAAACTTAAAAAATTCAACAAATCAAAAATTTACAAATATTACTGAAATTATGGAACAACTAATATGTAACAATTGTAAAAATTTTGTCAGAAATTTCAATCCTTCAATCACATTTCTCTTGTACTGAAGGGGGCGCAGCTTTCGAAATTTAGTATGGCACCTGTATTTGTTGGTTTTTGATACCTCCCTTAGTTCGTTTTGCTGCTTTTGTCAATTCTAATTTGTAAATCTAAAATGTAAAAATTCCCGTTTGTGTTTGATGTCTCTATTAGTAACTGTAAATTTGGACGTAGTAAGTTTGCAGCCCGTAGCACCTTTTCAGGATCACCCTCACTGTTCTCTCTATATCGTCAACGTAACGGACAAATAAATTAGCTTGCTCCACTGACTTATTTTTCTTTCTTATCGCGATGCATTTTCTACAGTACGAGATGGTTTCACTTATAATTCGATACTCATCATCTGATAAATCAGCGCATTTTACGTGATACCAGTTCAAACAGCATTCACATTCTAGACCTTTTGACCTGGACGTGACTTTCTTTTTGCACTCGGGACATATTCCGTTAAGATCTTTTTCGGGCAAAAACATTTCGGGAATATCCCTAGATAGTGCAGTTTTGTATTGCTTCAGCCAAAAATTTGCCAAAATAACGGCAATAGATGCCCCATTGCCAAACCATCTTTCTGAACGTAACATGTTGCCTTGGACTTGAAATGGACTTGACTAACTGCCATGTTCAACAGTCTCTTCGTGTACATGGCAGTTAGTCAAGTAAGTGGGTGCTAACATGTAAGTGGGTGCAAATCCATCTATGATGGCCAGACGGTCCGACATCTCACCACAAGGATTGAGGAACACCGAAAAGAGGATACCCCAGTTGGACAGCATTTAAGGCAGTGTGGTAGTGAGAGTGGTAAGTCTGAGTTTAATTGGAAAATAATCAACCAGGCGTCCAGCAGCATCAAGTTACTTACATTAGAGGCGCTGCACATTAGGAAAGAGAGATCGGGAACTAACACGCGCGACGAGTTTAGAAGTAGGGAGCTGACACTAAAGCTTTAGTTCCAGAATCGAAAAATTCTGGCTAAAACAACAAATTTTGAAACAACTTACATGTTAGCATTAAAATTAGCCACAAAACGAAAATGTGAAAATGAAATTGAAAAAAACTCTCAAAAATTTGTGACAAAATGTTTTAAAATGTTACATAATAGTTGTTACATAATTTCAGTGATATTTGTAAAGTTTTGATTGGTTGAATTTTTAAAATTTTGAAGTAATGATGTGTGTGACACTTTTTATGATCTTTGATCATTTTGTACAGATAGTTTAGAATTTTTAAAACCTGAAGATGCACAAAATGTGCAAAAACGTTTGTTTGAATTTACAATTTTAACGTATTCTCATAGTCTCTTCGTGGTTTCCTAGCAATTGATGGTGGTTCCTCTTGCTCATACAGTTTCCATAGAGCTATGTCAATTGCTTCTCCGAGTAGAACATTTGTATATAAACTCTTCCCATCTAGAGATATCAAATTTTCCTTGGGCTCAAGATTAGTGCTCTGTAAAATATCTCTCGCATCTAGTGAGTTGGTTTCGATGTTCGCGCCCTCAACTTTTTCGGAAAATTTTGCTAGAACCTTGTTAAATTTATAATAAGAGCTACCAGGCAATGAGAGAACCGGTCTTAAGGGGGTATTCTTTTTATGCATCTTCGCCAACCCATAAAGTCTGGCAGACTGCCCCTCAGTAGACCTCATCCTTCTGCAACGATTCTCACTTATTTCGTCTTTTTTCCCTCATAGCCAACAACTCCTTATTGATGTCTCTTTCTATCTTCAAATTAACTGCATCACTTGTACCTTTAATTTCGCTGAATTGATTTGAATCTAATGTATCCGACAACTTGTTCTCGTAGGTGTTCTTCCTCATTATACAAAAACCCACGCCCTTGTCATACGGTACCGAAACTAATCCATTACTCTTCAGATACTTTCGGGCTTTCTGAACGCCTTTGTCAGATGATGTTTGTTTCACCCTTTTAGCATAGGCTTTTGCCACAACTTCGATCTCACAAAGGGCCTCCCCAGGGACTTCACGATTTTTGAGATCCGATAGAAAGATATCAATTTCGGCGAGAAAGAGTGTCTCCCTAAATTTATCCCTGACGGGATGTTTCTGCCTTAATGCCAACACTTATTTTAACAAATTTGGTAATTCAACATCATCAAGAGCTTTTACCGAACCTACACCTTGCTTCCCCAAAGGTCGGTCTTGCCTTTCTGATAGTTTCATTAGCTTTTTCTGATGGGTCTCTTTGACTGTTGTTGTTTGTGTTTGTCCCCTGAGACTTGAGTATTTCATTCCCGAAGGCATAACTGTGCTCATTGGTTTGCAGGCCAGGGATGTTAAATTGGGATAATATCCCTGGCCTTGAGCCGAAACCATATTAATAATAATAATAATCCCTAATTAATGGACTGTCAACTATTCTTTGTTTGGGTGGAATGATATCTCTCGCATCTAGTGGCTATAGTTCCAGAATCAAAAAATTCTGGCTAAAACAACAAAATTTTGAAACAACTTACATGTTAGCATGAAAATTAGCAACAAAACAAAAATGTGAAAATAAAAATGAAGAAAACTCTCAGAAATTTGTGGCAAATTGTTTTAAAATGTTACATAATAGTTGTTACATAATTTCAGTGATATTTGTAAGGTTTTGATCGGTTGATTTTTTAAAATTTTGAAGTAATGATGTGTGTGACACTTTTTATGATCTTTGATCATTTTGTAAAGATAGTTTAGAATTTTTAAAACCTGAAGATGCACAAAATGTGCGAAAACGTTTGTTTGAATTTACAATTTTAACGCATTCTCAAAATATTTAGATATAAAATTTTGAAACCCTACGGCGTTGAGCCAATTCTCAATTACAGTCTCTCCTACAAGTTTAAATTTATTTTTCCTTTGTTTTAGTGGAGAAATCTTTTTAGTTGAAAAATCTTTTTATATTTTACCATGTTAGAATTGAAATGGTCTACATCGTAGCAGCTAGCTCACTCTACTTCAGCCTGGAACAACTTAGCAACCCGGAAAAAGGACAATTTCTACCCAAAATTTTGGCTATTCCGGGACTTTCTTTAAACACGAACACCACGAACCCACAGAAGAACCTCGCAAGCCTACTCTGCAGGGCACCTCTAGCAGAAAAACGTCAAGTGGTGGTGTGGCACGACATCATCAATAATTCTATCAACAGTCACCGCGCAAACAATTACAGAGCTTGCACTGCAGAGGAATTGACAGAAATCCTGAAGACACTGACAAATATCAGCGCAATTGTATACTGTCAGAGAAACGGTACACCGGATATCAGGAATCAGCTGATCAGCTCGGGTATTCTTGTCATTCCTATTACAAAGTGTCTCATTTCAAAGAGGAAGAGAAGAACGGAGCTGGTCAACGAATATCAGGCACTGCACCAGGACGTCCAGCTGGAGCTAAAGTCTTTGAGAATTCTGTTCGAACACCAAGACAACCTGCCAGCTGTCTTGTCCAAGCTTCGTTCAAACACGAAAAAGCAACCTCAATCAAGAAAGAGGGCGGAGAAAAGAAGACTGGTGAACATAGGCGAAGCAACTGTTGGTCGGACTGACGAGGAGGCTTCAACGGAGAGGGTGAGTTAAACTTGTGTTATTTGAGTTGCTTTGTGTCACGTGAGGTTTATTCCTCGTGGCCTGCAAACCAATGAGCACAGTTGTACTCCCACCTCCATTCTCGATTTGGACTTTGAAAAACAAACTCATTTGGAAATTAGTCCGTGATTATGCGTCCATATATGTTAAATTTATCAACTGTCACCAACGTGTTAAGTGTTTGAATGTTTGTCTAGAAAACGACATTATACTTGATTTTTTGAGGTTCAGGGTACCGGAAAATGGGGTATTTTCGAACCAAGCAGTACACAGTTTTCAGACAAAACTTCTAAGAACGGAGATAAACAAGGCAAGGACAGATGAGAAAAACGTTGAAGTCAAACTAGAAAGGGCGAGAGGCGCAGTACAGATGGGTGTAGATGAGAAGTTTTGGCCTTCGGTAATTAAATATTTAAGTCTTAGGGGACAAAGACAAACAAGAACAGTCAAAGAGACCCATCAGAAGAAGCTAATGAAACTATCAGAAAGGCAAGACCGACCTCTAGGGAAGCAAGGTGAGGGTTCGGTAAGAGCTCTTGATGATGTTGAATTACCAAATTGGGTACAACAAGTGTTGGCATTAGGATCAAAGCATCCCGTCAGGGATAAATTTAATGAGACACACTCTCTCGCCGACATTGACATCTTTCTATTGGATCTCAAAAATCGGAAAATCCCCGGGGAGGCCCTTTGTGAGATCGAAGCTGTGGCAAAAGCCTATGCTAAGAGGGTGAAACAAACACCATCTGACAAAGGCCTTGAGAAGGCCCGAAAGTATCTGAAGAGTAATGGATTAGTTGCGGTACCGTATGACAAAGGCGTGGGTTTTTGTGTAATGAGAAAGGACACCTACGAGAACAGGTTGTCGGATACATTTGATTCAAATCAATTCAGCAAAAGTAAAGGAACAAGTGATGCGATTGTTTTGAAGATAGAAAGAGACAACAATAAGGAGTTGTTGGCTATGAGGAAAAAAGATGAAATAAGTGAGAGTCTCTACACAAGCATGAGGTCTTCTGGGGGCAGCCCGCCAGGCTTTATGGGTCGGCGAAAGTGCATAAAGTGAATAACCCATTAAGACCGGTCCTCTCCTTGCCTGGTAGCTCTTATTATAACTTGAACAAGGTTCTTGCAAAATTTTTCGAGAAAATTGAGGGAGCAAACATCGAAACGAACTCACTAGATGCGAGAGAAATCTTAGAGAGCATTAATCTTGAGCCCAATGAAAACTTGATATCTCTAGATGTGAAGAGTTTGTACACAAATGTTCCACTGAAAGAAGCGATAGACATAGCTCTGAGAAAACTGTATGAGCAAGATGAACCACCATCAATTGCTAGGAAACCACGAAGAGACTTTGAGAATACGTTAAAATTGTAAATTCAAACAAACATTTTTGCACATTTTGTGCATCTTCAGGTTTTAAAAATTCTAAACTATCTGTACAAAATGATCAAAGATCATAAAAAGTGTCACACACATCATTACTTCAAAATTTTAAAAATTCAACCAATCAAAACTTTACAAATATCACTGAAATTATGCAACAATTATGTAACATTTTAAAACGTTTTGTCACAAATTTCTGAGAGTTTTCTTCATTTTCATTTTCACATTTTGGTTTTGTGGCTAATTTTAATGCTAACATGTAAGTTGTTTCAAAATTTTGATGTTTTAGCCAGAATTTTTCGATTTTGGAACTATAGCCTTAGTGTCAGCCAATGAACCACCATCAATTGCTAGGAAAACCATGAAGAGACTGTTGAACATGGCAGTTA
Organism: Symsagittifera roscoffensis; assembly: GCF_963678635.1. Classification (NCBI taxonomy): domain Eukaryota; kingdom Metazoa; phylum Xenacoelomorpha; order Acoela; family Convolutidae; genus Symsagittifera; species Symsagittifera roscoffensis. The sequence goes on from NC_087066.1 coordinate 35,349,929, forward strand.
GTCAAGTCCATTTCTAGTGCAATGAAACATGGTACGTTTAGAAAGATGGTTTGGCAATGGGGCATCTCTTGCCGTCATTTTAGCAAATCTTTGGCTGAAGCAGTACGAAACTGCACTATCAAGGGATATTCCCGAAATGTTTTTGCCCGAGAAAGATCTTCACGAAATATGTCCCGAAAGCAATAAGAAAGTCACGTACAGGTCAAAAGGTGTAGAACGTGAATGCTGTTTGAACTGGTATCACGTAAAATGCGTTGATATATCAGATGTTGAGTATCGAAATATAAGTGAAACCGTCTGGTACTGCAGAAAATGCATCGCAATAAGGGAGAAAAATAAGTCAGGGCAACAATCTAAATTGTTTCTCCGTTACGTTGATGATATAGTGAGAACAGTGAGGGGTGATCCTGAAAAAGTGCCACGGGCTGCAAACTTACTACATCCAAATTTACAATTCACAATAGAGACACCAAACACAAACGGAACTTTGGCATTTTTGGGTTTACAAATTAGTATTGACAAAAGCAGGAAAATTAGCTGTGGGTGGTATCAAAAACCAACAGATACAGGTACCATACTCAATTTTAGAAGCTGCGCCCCCCTTCAGTACAAAAGAAATGTGATTGAAGGAACTGTTCACCGGGTTTTCCGCAGTACGTCAACATGGGAAGAATATGATAAAGCCATGAAAATCAACCGTGAGCAGTGGTTGGATAACCAATATCCGGAAAGTTGGTCGTCGCGGGTTGCATCCCATGCCCTTGAAAAGGTCATCAGCGAGGGCAAAAACAAAAAGAACATGGCTGAGAAAAAGAAGCCCTGTGATTATAGCAGTGATTGACCACCCATCTTGATGGTCCAATGTAGGGGGAATCACAGTCAGACATTAGCAAAAAAAAGTGCGCGATATCACCAATGCGCTGATAATATTCACGACGAGGAAATTGAAAACTTGTATGCCCTCTCTAAAATCCTCCTTTTCCAGTGAACTGAAATCAAAAGTGGTGTACAGACTTGAATGTTGTGGGTGCAAATCCATCTATGTTGGCCAGACGGTTCGACATCTCACCACAAGGATTGAGGAACACCGAAAAGAGGATACCCCAGTTGGACAGCATTTAAGGCAGTGTGGTAGTGAGAGTGGTAAGTCTGAGTTTAATTGGAAAATAATCAACCAGGCGTCCAGCAGCATCAAGTTACTTACATTAGAGGCGCTGCACATTAGGAAAGAGAGATCGGGAACTAACACGCGCGACGAGTTTAGAAGTAGGGAGCTGACACTAAAGTTTTAGTTCCAGAATCGAAAAATTCTGGCTAAAACAACAAATTTTGAAACAACTTACATGTTAGCATTAAAATTAGCCACAAAACAAAAATGTGAAAATGAAATTGAAAAAAACTCTCAAAAATTTGTGACAAAATGTTTTAAAATGTTACATAATAGTTGTTACATAATTTCAGTGATATTTGTAAAGTTTTGATTGGTTGAATTTTTAAAATTTTGAAGTAATGATGTGTGTGACACTTTTTATGATCTTTGATCATTTTGTACAGATAGTTTAGAATTTTTAAAACCTGAAGTTGCACAAAATGTGCGAAAATGTTTGTTTGAATTTACAATTTTAACGCATTCTCGAAATGATCAAGAGCTAGTGTAGTATCTTCGGTTACCATGATCATTTCTGACTGACCTTGACGGAAGGGGCCCTTTTAGTTTATATTATATAATAAGTTGCAAAATGTTGGAATAGACAATAAGTTCAATAATAGTTTTTGGATGGGACAAAATGATGGGCGACGGCCACGGATCAGCAGATACATGCCTTTTAAACCCTGAAAACCACAACTTGCTGTTCGCATTCCCGTAATCGTTTTCAAATAAAAATCAATTTATTCTTGGAAAAACTTCGTGTACCGGCCCGGCCGCCTCAACTGAAATATTTACACAACTGATATGATACCAACTAGAACAACAATCACATTTAATCCAATTTATCAGTCCTGAAGGTTTTAAGCAATCTTTGCTTGTACACTCTTTGTTGTTTTTCCTCATCTTGACGAAGCATAAAGGTAAAAAAAAGGATTTTGACTGGACTTTAGGGGACTGAACTAACCCATGATAAGCGGTTAGTGGGAATTTTACAAATCAGCAAATAAAAAAAAAGACAACTAAATTAATTTAAAAGGTTAAAAGGCAGCATAAAGGTTAAAAAACCAAAAACAAGGAACAATCTCACCCGAGCTCAGTAGGTTCAGCGGCGCACCACCAGACTTCTCAAGCCAGTTCCAGTTCCCCACCTCCCCACAGAAAGCCACTTGACAGACCTGTCTCTAAAATCCCTCAGAGGGCGCTCCACATACAGGCACAAACATCAAACATAACAAATGCCTAATTGTTAGCCTAATTGTTGTGATAAACTTATTAAATAGATTTGTTATGTTTGATGTTTGTGCCTGTATGTGGAGCGCCCTCTGAGGGATTTTAGAGACAGGTCTGTCAAGTGGCTTTCTGTGGGGAGGTGGGGAACTGGAACTGGCTTGAGAAGTCTGGTGGTGCGCCGCTGAACCTACTGAGCTCGGGTGAGATTGTTCCTTGTTTTTGGTTTTTTAACCTTTATGCTGCCTTTTAACCTATTAAATTAATTTAGTTGTCTTTTTTTTATTTGCTGATTTGTAAAATTCCCACTAACCGCTTATCATGGGTTAGTTCAGTCCCCTAAAGTCCAGTCAAAATCCTTTTTTTTTACCTTTATGCTGCGTCAAGATGAGGAAAAACAACAAAGAGTGTACAAGCAAAGATTGCTTAAAACCTTCAGGACTGATAAATTGGATTAAATGTGATTGTTGTTCTAGTTGGTATCATATCAGTTGTGTAAATATTTCTCTTAGCGACTCTAAAAAAACCCAATGGTTTCAGTGTCCTTTATGCGTTGATGTAAAATCTGTTAATAAAGCAACAATAGGTAATGATTTAGTGCTAGACAATTATGTTAATACAGCCATCTCAAATGTCCGAGTACTCAAGAGAGTACCAAAAGACTCGCGTGTTCCCTTGGCGGAAAATCTGTCGGACAAAATAAATGACATCGTCTACAATGTAGAAGATGTTACAAAATGGCTAATTTTTTTAACGTCGTTCTTGTTTTTTTTGGAGCAACCGAAAAGACGTGGACGCAAACAGACCACAAGCATGAGCTCTTTGATAAATAAAAAAATTCGAGCAAATGACGTGTCACTTCCAAAACCCCATCCCCAAGTTTCAAGCCCGCCTCTGAGTGACCTCGAGCAGAGAATAAAGTTAATAACTAGTAAGCTCGATGAAGGAAATGTAAAGGGAGGAATAAGGCTTGCTGCTTCGGATGACAAAATAGCTCCTTTTTCAACTGATAACTATCAAAAATTGTTATCTAAGCACCCGCAGCGAGCCAAATTTGCAGCTCCAAATCCAGAAAAGTTGGATAGTTTTTTCGTAACCGATTTCGACCTATACAAAGCGATAATGTATAGCAGCAGGTCCTGATAAAATATTTCCTCAAATTTTTAAAGATCTTGTTAGTAAGTCGAATGGCAGTGCAGGACTTAATTTTCTGAAATCGCTTACTAAGCTGATAAACCTCATTGGAGATGGCAAAATACCGGAACCACTAAGACCTTTCTTTTTTGGCGCAAAGCTTATCGCCCTCATAAAAATAGACGGAGGGTTGAGACCGATTGCCATAGGCAACACGCTGAGACGTATCGCGTCTAAATGCGCTGGAAGCAAGGCCCTCTCCGAGCGACAAAATTTTTTCGGAAACGTACAGGTAGGATGCGGTACCAAACGAGGAGCAGAAATAGCTGCGCACTCGTTTCGAAACCTAATTGAACGCGACGAAAATCCAAAATGTACTGTTCTTTTAAAACTAGATTTTAAGAATGCCTTTAACTCTTTAAACAGAGAAACAATGCTGAATCATGTTTTTTCAAATCGCCCCGAATTATATAATTACACCCATTGCGCGTATGCTAAACCTAGTTACCTTTTTTACGGAAGCTCTGTCATAATGTCAGAAGACGGAACTCAGCAAGGTGATCCTGAAGCCCCACCCCTTTTTGCGGAAACAATTCATACACTAGTCAAACAGTTGGAGTCGAAAATTAACATCTGGTATTTAGATGATGGAAATTTAGCCGACGACTATAAGGTAGTACTCCGGGACCTTAAAAACATTCTGAAATCGGAACAAATTTACGGCCTGAGCTTAAACACTGAGAAGTGTGAACTTTGTTTTTTGGGACCGACTACTAGTACACAGTATAATTCAATTTTAACACAATTTCGAAAAATATGCCCCAAAATAAAAATAAAAACAAAAGAAGAACTCCTCATTTTAGGATCTCCAATCGGCGAACTTTGCCGAAAAGAATTACTCGACGAAAAAATTAGGGAGCTTGAAAAAATCTCGGATGTCATTGACAAACTAGACGCCCATTATGGTTTTTACCTCCTGAAAAATTGCTTTAGCATGCCAAAACTCCTATATTTTTTGCGTACGAGCCCTTGTTTTTTGCAAAATGATTTTTTTGGAACGCTACGATAAATTACTAAGAAATTCGTTATGCAAGGTCACTAACGTGAAAATGGATGATAACCAGTTTTTACAAGCAGTTCTCCCGGCAGCCAAAGGTGGCTTGGGCGTTTCTTCCGCTCGTCTACTCGCTTTACCAGCTTTCTTAGCCTCAGCAGTAGGAGCAAAAGATGCCTTGAGCGAAATCTTTGGTTTGGAGCATGTGGATGGAACCTATGATGATGCGCTTAAACGGTGGTTTGACCTTGGAAAAATTGAAATGGCTCCGGAAAATGAAATCCAAAAAAATTGGACGGAGCCAATTTTTGACAGCGAAATTGCAGACTTGATTTTACGACTCGAACCAACGGACGTGAAAAGGTTCAACGCGTTCCAAGATAGATTTGGATCCCAATGGTTGAACGTCATCCCCTGCAAAAATTTAAGGTTAAAACTGTCGAACCAACAACTCAGAATTGCGATAGGACTTCGATTAGGATCAAAAATATGCGAACGGCATAAATGCGTGTGCGGAAAAGACGTTACCGAGGATGGTTGGCATGGTCTTTCTTGCCTCAAAAGTGCAGGGAGATTCTCTAGGCATTCAAACCTGAATGCCCTTATAAAGCAGAGTCTATCATCTACTCACATTCCGTCTGTTTTAGAACCACGACACCTCTACAGGACCGATCAGAAGCGACCAGACGGTTTGACGCTCGTTCCATGGGCTGATGGTAAGCAGCTCTTGTGGGATGTAACGGTAGTAGACTCCTTAGCTCCTTGTAGGATTAATGCCGGGTCTGTTTGTAACCCTGGTACGGCTGCCGCTGAAGCGGAAGAGCGAAAAATTGACAAATATAAAGATCTTGTAAATGATGGATATCTTTTTCAACCGCTAGCTTTTGAAATTCAGGGCGCGGCCGGCCCCAGCACAGAAGTTTTTTTGAGCAAGCTTTGTAAGAACCTAAGCATATGCACTGAGGAACCCAGAGCAGGCAGCTTTTTAAAACAGAGAATCTCCCTGGCAATACAGATTGCGAACGCCGCTTGCGTACTCGGAACAATAAATGACAAAATAACTTTCGACGAAATTTTTTACTTGTAACACTTGTATATTATATTATCTCGTGTCGAGTTGCGTGTTCTTATTGAAGAAGCGTAACCCGTATCGATTTTAAATGAAAAGGACTTAAACACTTGACATCTTCTTTTATCATTATCACTTCCATATCTAGAAAATTCCAAGGATTTTGACTGGAATACATGATGAAGGGACTCATGACTGTAACCTCGGTTACTATGATACTTTTGACCTTCTGATTACATTAAAATGATGACCACTCTATTTTAAATATATATCTTAAGTGCTCCTGACTCATCGCTGATGAAACTATAATAGCCATGCTTTTTGTTTCAGGTACCAATGCAATGGATTTTTTCAGAGAGGCAGTTTCGAAGAACAAAAAGCGGTTTAAAGAGGGAAATTTTAATTTGGATCTGTCCTGTAAGTTAGAAAGTTTTAGTTTTCAGTGATCTAGTTCGACTACTTCAAGTCGCCGAAAGGCTTTTTTGTTATTTGAGAAATTTAAGTTAATTTTGGAAAACTCATTCATCTATGATTGACTGCTAAAAGGACGGATTATTTTTTCAGTTTTGGATTCTGAATAGCAATGGATTCTGGGGCATTAAGCCTCATCAGCAAAAAGTGTTCATATAAAATAAAACAAAATTAAAGTTTGGTTATATGAAAATCCTGGAGGTGTAAAAACTACACTCAGTTGAGCTAAAATTTGTGCAACTGTAATAGCTGATTTTATTATTTTCCTCAATTGCGTTTTCAGAGCTTGCTAATAAGTATAACCCGCCTGATGAGATAAACTTAATTTTATATACAGAATTTGAACAAGAATACATCACTGCTATGCTGACACTCATTTTTGTCTGCTAACAGGGTAGGTGAACGCTGTGAAGACCGTTAAACAGGCTATGATGACTTTTTCAGGAAAAAGACCTTAAATTTGTTCACGCTCAAATTTGATTTTTCGCAGTTTGGCTTTGATTTTTTTTTAAATTCACTTCATTTCATTTTTAAAAGGAAGTCACATTTTTTTTTTTGAATTAGCAAAAGATAAAAGGTCACAAAAAACGTGATCGACTTCTAATTTTGAAAGTGGAGTTCAATTGTCAGTTTGTCCAGCGGTTTGTCAGTTTGTCCATCAAATTGAGATAACTTTCATCAAAAAAAGGGTCAATCATCAATTGTTCTTGAAATTCGAAAAGCTTTACGGCCAAGTGTTTTCACTTTGAACTTCGAAAAATTTAATTTTCAAAAACAAGTCAGTTTCTTTTTGTTTACTTGCGTTCATTTACTCTTTTCTAACTATCTGTAGGCTATTTTTGCCCATTTACCAGCGCTTCATCAAATCTTGTGAAAGACTTAATTTTCTCTCTATTTTTCAATGGTCAATGAATGTAGGGAAGACCTTAATTTAGGCCCTGTTGATTTTTTACAGAAAGTGTTTTCAGGTTGACTTTTCATTTCTTTTTAAGCTCAATTCAAACTCATTTGTTAAAAGGAAGGTAAATTACAAGAAATTGAGCTGGTTTTTATTCTGGAACCTGAACACGTGGTAAGTTAAGCACGGTCCTTGAGATCGTAGGTCTGGGGTTCGAATCGCGGCTGGACCTTGGCACGCATTAATTTTATTTGCGACGTTTCCGAACATAAAAAATGACAATAACCACCAGGCTAGACGTAAGCAAGTCCCGCGGTCGCGATAACTTGCCACCGGCTTTATTCAAGAAGATTCCTTCCCTTTGCAAATCTCTTAGTCACATTTTCAGCTTTATTAAGAGAACAGGTTGCTTTCCTTCGCAGTGGAAGATTGGGAAAGTCAAGCCCTTGCATAAACAAGCTGACAAGCGACTGGCAAACAATTATCGTCCTATCACATTATTAGACATTGCATCCAAAATTCTTGAGCGCTGTAAATTTGACGAATTGTATCCTTTCATTAGACCACTTATATCAAATTCACAATATGGTTTCCTAATGCACAACACACGATTATTCAATTAATCTGTTACCTAGACGAGATCTATCGCGAGTCAGACTACCGGAATACGATGGAAGCTGTATATATAGATTTCGCTAAACCCTTTAACAAAATTAGTCACTCTGTCCTGCTTAATAAGCTGCGCAAATTGGGAATTTCTGGAAGACTCCTAGCGGTTATTAAGAGCTGTCTTGCTGACCGCAGACAGTTTGTTAAAGTGGTCAAATACTACTCTTCGCTTCTGCTTGTACTTAGCGGTGTACCTCAAGGGTCCATCGATGATTCAAAACTACTTTCTTGGTACTCCGCAAACATTTAGTGCTATCTACAAGCCGATGTCTACAGAATCCTGCAGTGGTGCAACGACAACTGTATGATGTTACATCCTGATAAATGCCACTTTTTACCTTTCTCACAGCGTTATTGTACCGTATATGTAGCAGAAAAAGAGCTCACAGTCGTCGAAAGCCAGAAAGATCTTGGTATTTTTTTTCTCATCCAGCTTGTCATGGTCCCATCATTTTGAAAAAGCTTGCAAAAAGCGTTGGTAGTCTTGTTTCTTATAAAGCGTAATTGCTGCAGTATTTTACCTCGAGTTCACAAGTTGAATCTATACAAGTACATGGTGTTACCATTACTCTTGTATGGCTCATCTGTTTGGTACGCCAACATCGGAAATTTGAAGGCCCTCGAATCCATACAACGCAAAGCTACCAAGTGGATTCTCTTCGACAACGACTTATCTTACTATCAGCGCCTTATTAGCGTCAACATGTTGCCTATTTCTTTGTATATGGAAGTTAATGATGTATTGTTACTGTTCAAGATTATCAATGGGAAATACGATTTTAAGTGGGATGATTACGTAACATTTTCGACTGGTCGCCATAAGTTTGATGTTAAACACGTGAACTACGAAAGATCAAGACACAATTTTTGGTACCGTACGTCGACTAGCAAATATTCAGCACACATCGGTGAATGTTCTCGACTTCAATGGACTCAAGAAACGACTGCTGAAATACTATTGGAACTTCTTCATGAACAACTACAACGAACTTATCTCGTGTTCTTGGAAAACACTGTGCAACTTGCCGTCAGTTGACTGTTTGACTGTGTTTTGACGGGGAGAAATCCCCTCACCGCAATGGTCTAAATACTTTAAATAAATAAATAAATTTTTTCTCGGTATTTTGAAGAATAGGGCTACCGTTTGTCTTCTTGTTTTGTCAGCTTTATTTCCTTTTTATGAAAGTTTCTTGTAATTTCAACAATTTTTTATATTTTAAAGTTGTTTGATTGGTGTAATTTTGCGAACCTTGACCGTGAGTACGTTCTTTTTTTTTAATTGATTCGTCTGATTACGCTGGCGACTAGCAAGCGTTATCAAGTCGGAATGTTGACTTTTTTCCAGTTAACAACCAGTTTAACAAAATCAGTTGAATCACTTGACATGCTGTTCACCTGGCATGCTCTTCAGCTGACATGATCAATATCATGAAAATTGAACTACTGGCTGAGTACTATTTACTACAGGGTAGTTTCAGTGTGGGTTTGATACTTTAAAAAATTTTACATAGTATGTTTTTTTCGGCTCAACTAGTGTCTGCTCAAAGATTTGCTCAGAGTCGGCCTTGTTTCCGCTTTGTATGTTTTGTTCAATTGCTCATTTGAATTTGAATGGCATGCTAGACATGTTTGCCTAGAATTCCTGTTTGAAGGGATTTTTTTTATTTTTTTTAGACGCTCTGGAAAATTTTAATTTTTTTTGCCAAAATTGTAGTTTTTTTCTCAAAAATCATTCTACCGGTTTTCAAAATAGGGTATCCATAGAAAGGCCACCTAAATTTTTCTGTGCATACTCTTTGGTCTGTTGGGAGAATGTTCAACCGATATTTGATTTTTTTGTTTCTGAAAAACTAACCTCCCAAACCTGAGGTTGTAAGTAAAATAGAGATAAAGGGTAGTGTGAAGCTTCCCTGCATTAGCGGCCACTCACAATTTTTGCACAGAAAGTTATCGTCCCGGGAAAAGTCATTTTTTTGAGTCTTTTCTAAATTTTATGATTTTAACCAATAAATACCGTCTCATATCCATGATTTTGGGTTCAATCTGAAGAACAGGTTATAGGAAGCTCCTTTGCATTATTGACGTCCAATTTTTCCGACACAAATTGTTATGGGTTTGGAAAAATCAAAATTTTGATTTTTTGACCGTTTTCTTGAATTTTTTTTGGCTTTTCTCGAGAACTACCCTGCCAAACCTAGGTTTTTGGGTTCAATCGAAAATAAAGATTGGGCAAAATTTCTTCTGCATAAGCGGCTACGCCTAATTTTTTAAAACAAAAAGCTATGATTCTCGGAAATGTCAACTTTCCGATTTGTTGACCGTTTTTTGGACTTTTTTAGATAACTATCCTTTCACATCTGATATTATAGGTTTAATCCTACAGCATATTGCTGGAAGCTTGCCGTTATATTTTGCTGCGCCCAGTTTTTTTTTTAAAAAGTTATGATTTCAAACAAGTGAAAGTTTTGAAACTTGGACTGTTTTTTGGAAGTTTTTTTAAATCATCGAAAGTTACCGCGTCAACTCTCAGCTTAAGAGTTCAATTGAGAAACCCGATTTAGGGAATCTTTTTTTTTACTCTATGGGCCACGACCTGCTTTTAGCAGAAAAAAAAATCCCCGATTTCAGAAAGTCATATTTTTGAATTTCGAACGTTTTTAGAAATTTTTTAAATTTCTTAAAATTACCCTATCAAATCTGAGATGAAAATTTCAGTCGGAAGAAGCGATTGCGCGAATTTTCTTGCAGAAGTTGCTACGCCTGAATTTTTTGTAAGACAAATGTTAGGTCTTTGAAAAACATCTCGAAAATTTTTACCCTTCCCACTTTTTTATTTAGTAGAAAGAAACAACAAAGGTTTTGGGGCAATGTCCAATTTTGAAAATACGCATTTCGTCCCCCATCAAATTTCAAAAATTATCAAGTTCGTACCACTAGTCTCAGCTGACCTCTAGATGTCTTTCATCTATACACTCGAAAGTTTTGGGAAAAATAGATTTTTCTTGTATCGCAATTCGTGCGAAGCTCCGCTTTGCCTCTGTGTATTAAATTAGCACGTTCGTTTCAGGTTCAAGTTTGATGTTCTACTCTTTCCATCTAGCGATTCGACTGATAATTAAATTAAGACTGATAATTTAGATTTTTGATACTTTTTTGCTGATGATTTTGCGTATATCGTATATTGCAATGGTTAAGATTTTTTTTCGATTTTCCAGTTTAAATTCAGTGTTTATTTCATGAAATTTTAAATTAGCCAACTAATTGATGGAAACTGTCATGGTTTCTCGAGGAGTTGGAAATTTGGCTTCGAAGTTTCAGAAATTTTAAATTCAAAATTTTAGCATTTTCTAACCCTGTAGTTGTGTACTGTTAGAGTACTCTCAAGGATTGCAAACCTTGTCTCCAAATATAAGAGCTCAAATTTTTTTAGTTTTCGAGACATGATGTGTGTTATAATTTGTATAACTTAGGTTTAAAAAATTAGAAATTCTCAACCTCAGGAGTTTCAAGTTGCAAATCTTGCGTCAAAATACGACTGCTCAAATGCTCTTAGTTTCCGAGATGTGGTGTTTGTTGTCTTTTTTTCAAAAAAAAAATTGTTGAAAGATCATAGATATTATAAAAACTTCACTAAGTTTGAGCTTACCAAACCTGTAATTGGGTGCTAGCAGAGTATACTCAAACGAGATTTTATTTGCAATATATGCGGTTTTTATGAGCCGTTGAAAACTCAAAGCACCGGAGGTGCGTAACATACTAGTTGCAAGCAAATATAAAGCTCTTGTGGATCACGTTTCATGCATTTGTTTCCAAGAGATTTGTTTGTCGAAAATTTTCTGTTGCTTTCATACTTATTGGCTTTAATTGTAGCGGCATAATAACCTAGTATTTTGCTTTCTGAAAAAGTTCCTTTGTTATTTTGAGATGCGTAAGACTGAACAAAATGCGTTGGTATTCTCAAAGTCAGCCCCACAATAACCTACTTGTTTGATCTTAATTGGTATCACAAGTGGTGCGAAGCTCATCTTCGCCTGTGTTGAAAATTTTTTTCTACACAGGCTTACTTTCTATTTGAACAGAAACCGGCATCCTTTGTCTTAACTTATTATTTTGCGGGAAAATAATGTAATCGAAGTTTTTTTATAAGCTATTTCCACAAGTGCAAATGGCGCTTCTCGTTTCACGCTTCTCGTTTCAAGAACTTTTTTTCAAGATATCTTGGTAAAAACAAGATTACCTATTGATTCAGTTTTCTCTAATTTGGCTGTTTTAAGAAAATAAGTTTTGTCATGAAATAGTCCTGAAGTCTCAAGAGTTCAAGCGTGATATATTTTTTCTTCGAAATTCCAAATTATCATAAAACTTATCTTCTATGGTTTCTTAAGTCTATTAGAATTTTAAAATCATTTTTCTGTTGGCTTTGTTTTGATTCCATTGAAATCCAGTTGAGTAAAGGAATAAAATAACGTTCTCTAATTACGAAGTGGAAGTTACAAGAAAAAAATTTGATTGACTTAATAAATAGATTTTAATATCAGAAATCCCAGCAGACTAATTGAATAATCTTTTGATTGAGTTTCAGGTGATAATTTGAAGAAATTCAGGTGTTTTTTTCTCAAAAAAACTCGGTATGTGAAAATTTTCCAAAAAAATGTCAGATCATAGATTTTTTCCAATTGTCTCTTGACTATAGTTTGAAATTTTTTTGTGATTTTAAGTTTCATTACGATGCAATGGATAATAAATAAAAAATTTTAAAGATGATTTGTTAGTCGAGCTTTTTTGTCTCTTGCCCTCATTTTTAGTTTCTTGGATTTAATCTTTTTTTGCTCGATTTCTTGTGAAGAGTAATGAAGGTAGTGAAGACTCCTATACAGGTTTTGGTTTTTTTTTTTCAGGAAAAAGTTTTAAAATGCTCAAATAACTACAGATGTGCATTCATGCATATTAATGAATTTATGAATGCACTCAGGTGTATATGCATTTTTTGAGTTCAATTGAAATTCATCTGCTGAAAGTTACGTTAATAGTACTCTCCGAATACGAACGTGGAAACGGCATGAAAAAACGTGAACGATTTCTAGTTTCGAAAGTGGAATTTATTTCTAAGATTTCCCAGTGGAATAAAAACTTAACCTATTGATCCAGTTTTCTCAATTTGGGTTAATGTTATCAAAAAAGGGCCAATCTTATTTTGTTCAGCAAATTCAAAGAGCTTAAAAGGTATCTATTTTTTTCTTTGAAATTCGAAGAGATGAGAATTTTTCGACAAATTATTTTTTTTTGATTTACTTGCGTTCATTACTCTTTTTTTTTCAACTGTCATTTGGCTATGTTTTATTTGGACCGAATGAAGAGCCTAGTTTTAACTAACATCTTTATATAACAGTTTAAACTAACACTGTTGTGTTCTACTCGCCCAGCAGTTGTGCTATGTGGCGTGTAGCCATGGCGGCTGTGATTTGTTTTTAAGACTTGATGAACAAAGTGAAAATTCTTACGTAGGCCTTAATAATTTCTTTATTTTTTTTCAGGAAATTTTCTTAGAAATTGTTCTCGCTCAAATATGATTTTTTTTCGGTTTAACTTTGATGTTTTTTACAATTTTTTTTCCACAAGATTTCGCAGATGTTTAATATTGCTTCTTAAATTCAAAATCAATCAACCGCCCAGCGCATCTGGCGTAGAGGTAACACACTTGCTTGAGACCACAAAGGCTCGTGGTTTGACTCCAGCCGGGACCTGTTGTTTTTTTTTCAAGTAATAAGTTTTCTGCTTTTTCGGACGATCGTCAGTCTATTTATTTTTGCAGGCTGAGTTCCCATAGAAAGGACTCTTTGAAGGTTCAGCTATCTTTTAGAACGCTTGTTTAAAGCTCCATTGGTAAAGGCAATTTCTTCGGTTTATGCTTAACCGGCTTAAGTGCATCATATTGCATCATTGGATGAGCGAAACAGGTTTCCCATGCGTCTGAGTCTTTTGAAGGCGTAGTTTTCAATTTACTTTTTTTTGCTCAACGGGCGACTGCTGATAAAAAGTCCCTTTTGAAAACCGCCTTCTTTCTTTGCAACCAACTATTTTTTAAAATTGGCCATGTTTTATGTTTAAGAAAATGGACTGTATTCAAGACAATAAAATTTTTTTGGTAGATTTAATTTTTCTCGACATTTCCAAACTAGTGTTTGTTTTATCGACACTCTCTTTATGATGTATCGCAGGTAGTGAGAAGCTCTGAATAGCCTCTGTGTTAAAGTTCAGTGCGTTTGTTAAAGGGAGGCCAAACTTCACTTTTGAACAGCAAAAGTGTAAAGGTCCCGAAAAACGTCTAAGGCGATGTATTTCTCATTTTGGGTGATATGTTACAATAGGTGGTAATTTCGAGTATAATGCTTGTATTAAAACTGAGAACTGTAATGCATAATATAGTCATTTCATTTTCAATCAATTTTACTACTACTGAAAGTTGAAGATAGTTTTAGTAAAAACATTACTCTGCCAGATGAAATGCTATTCAACAGTTTTACCCTTCTTTTGAAATAAAATTGGCTTTTGAAACAAATTATAAATAGTGTGCAAAGTATTACAAAAAGTGATCCAGCTATTCAAATTGAGCCTACCGCCTTTTGTCATATATCAACTCATTTTGAACTTGAAATTTGAAATCTGTTTTTTTTTCTGTTTCCTTGAGTTTATTGACACGTTTTAGACTGTCTTCGGCTTTGATTTTGGCTATGTTTGCTAGTTTTTTCTCGACCCAAATTTTAGCAATTCAATTCCAATTTGTTAGATTTATACAAAGCTTACATCGGTTGAATTTCCCATCGGCGTTTTGGTCGCAGCTGCTATTGACACTACTAGTATCCACATTAGAAAAGAAAATTTTTAGTGAAAAGTTCCACACTTTTAACTAGCATGCAGTTGCGAATAGTTTTGTAGGATCTATATTTGTTTACCGGATTTTCAGTAAGTTTTTCTGCTTGATTTGAATTCAGAAGTCAGATATTTATTACAATGAATTGCAGTCAAAGTTTTGACGCCAATATTATCTGTTTACTCATACGCTCGGTTCTGTACAAAAAATACACGAATTTTTATGATCTCGTAGTCTTGTTTTTGTCATTTAAATAAAGTTTTAAATAAATGATGTGGCAATTTTACTTCGACTCAAGGTAACGCTTGCTATTTTGTTGCAGATGTTACATCATCCTTCAGTAGTAGATGTGACGTGACATTAAACTGCCACGAGACGTCCGAAGAGCCTAAACTGATTGCCATGGGGTATCCTGCCAAGAGAATAGAGGCATCGTACAGAAACCGCTTTGAAGACGTCCTCAGGTTGATAGTTGATACCATTTACAGTTCAGGCATTTGTTGACTTGTATGTTATCTTAGTCCTCAGATCGAGTTTTCATCCGGCGATTTTAATGCTTATTAAATTGCTGACTGAAGATGGTTTTTGGGTCTCTTTGAGGAGGGGAAGGGGAGGATATAAACTTAATCCGCGATTTTTTGTATTCAACAGTGTATCTGTAAGCTTGAAACAGTTTCAAAAATTTGCCTGTGCAGTAATGCGAAATAAATTGTGGTTTAGTTTTGATATATTCTTTCATAGGTTCTTGGACGAGAGGCATCCGGGACATTATAAGGTCTTCAACCTGTGCACAGAAAGGAAGTACGCTCTTGATAGTTTCGGCTCAAGGAAAGGTTTGAAGTTTTTCCTATTTAATAAATCATATTCGTCTTGGTATTTCGTCCAAGATTGGAAGTAGTTGCGCGAAATGTTTTAGAATTATAGCAAAACTAGTACATTGCTTTACTTTAGAGCACAAAGGTCCGATCATGGTTTCAAAAATATATATTCAATCGCATTTTCTTTAAAAAAAAGCTTTTTGAAAATTTTTGTGCAGTCGGAACCACGAATGAAAAGGCTTTGATTGGCCATTTTTTTGCACACATCAATTTTCGTACTTAAGTTATGTGAATCTATGTGAGAGGTCAAGACAATTCAGTCATGCTGTAAAATCGATTATGATTTCTGGGGTATGATCAAAATATTCGATAGTGGGTTGAACTGTAAAAGAGCCGGTTGCTGAGAAATAATAGATCAAATTTTCAGATCCAGATCATTCAGTGGCTGCGAAAAGTGAGTTAGATGATGTATGTTGCTTAGGTTGGCTCAGGGATTCGAAACCCTAACAACCCAAAGGGGTCCCCCTATTCTTTGTACTAGTTTACGAAATCCATTTTGGTCAACCCTTATTATATACAAAACTACTTTAATGGGAAGTGTGTGTCGTTGAAAAAAAAGTTTTTTGGTCAGACCAGAAAATCCTAGATATATAGTGAAATATATACACATATCTAGATAAATGAAGAGAAGTTAACAAAAAAAACACTGAAGAGTAAGCATAACAATTGAAATGTTGCCTAAATAGTCACTCAGTACCTTGCAAGAATTCTGTTTTCACTTGTGAACTGAATTATCACGCAGCGTGTTTTCCTTTTTGATGTCAAAGTTGACAGTTTGAAACTGCAAGTTTTGGATAAAAGGCTAATCTTAAATTGAGAACGCATGATTTAAACGGTAAACGTTTGTTTTCTGAATTGGAGGCATGTTATGTTATCTACAGGCCTCGGGTATAAGCTAGTTAGAAAAACCATTGGATCTACTTAACAATCTCCCGCTTTTCAAGATAGAGGGGAGGGGGTTGTTTAGTAGATTAGGCTATTCGAATGTTTGATTAATTAGAATGAGCAAAATTAAAATTCTCAATAGAAAGCTAGTGCAATTACAGGTGTTGGTGGACTTTTAGTGTTGGCACAATTTTTGAAATACCGCCGGTTCTTGGGAGATTTTCTGAAGAAATAATTATAATAAAACTCGAAGCAAACTCTCTGATAAGTTGACTTACTGGATTTTTTTGAGAAATACTTAGAAGGGTTGTGCGATGCATTGAAAATACCATTATATCAGGCTAAAGATGCGAAAAATTTGCTTGCAATTCTTGTCCCATGTGCAATTTCGAAGCGAGTTTAGGCCGATACGGGAATTATCGCAAACAGTGCATGACAAATTATGTCGCCCCCAAATGATCATTTTTCTTCGAGGAAACTTAGCAATTGAATATACTTTAAAAAAAACGAATTGGTAAAAACTGAATTAATTGTGAAATTCTCTGAATTGAACCTCCATGATATTTATCAACTTCGAAAAAAGCAAGTGCACTTAAATCTGGGGCGTGATTATCTCCTTGTTTGTTTTCAGTCTTTTATATTAATTCGCAAATTTAAAAAATGCGCCTCGCAGGAAGTGTTTTTTTTGCATGAAATAGTTGAATACCCTACAAAGCAGCGATTGGATGGTATCAAAATGTGGACATTGAGTTGATGTTTATGCTTTATTTCAGTTGTGGAGGAGTATGGGTTCGCGGACCACAAGCCACCACACTTCCGCTCCATCCACACATTCTGCCAGGAAGTGCACGACTACCTCCAACAACCACACAATGTCGCCGTCATCCACTGCAAAGCCGGAAAGGTAACACAGTCGTGTCTTTCCCATGATAGCCCCCAGTAGTTTATAGCCCCCCAACCTTTCCCATTATAGCCCCCCCCCGAACGTTCCAATTTTGTACACACTATCCGTACTGATATATACTACTATATACAGGCCCCCCCCCCCTCAGGGATTCGACCCCCTGCCGACCCAAAGGGTACTCCTTTGTACTATTTTGAGATATCCATATTTGGTGACGGACCCTAAAAATTTTATAAAGGCGCCTTTGGCGCCAATATATACTTACTTTAAGGGGGGAGCGCGCGCCAAAAAAACTTTGTCAAAATTTCTAAAAAGTGCCTAAAAACGCCTTTTTTGGCCTGTTTTTCAAATTTTTGACTGCGGCGCAGAAAATTTAACCAAAACAGGGTCTTTTTAGTGCTTTGGGAGAGCTCGGTAAATTAATTCGGTCGACCCAAAAAAAAAGGTCGACAAAATTTTTGAAAATCCGCCCCCCCCCCCCCTCCCTCGCTCGAGAAAATCCAAAATCCGCCCCTGACTACATATACTGAAATTTATTTTAATGAAAATATTTCAATTAAAGAAGAAATTATGAGAAATTATTGGTCAATTCCACAAACATATTAGTGATGCAAATGTGTAATCAAATGGTTGGAATAACATATACAATGTAACCATACTTAAATGTAAACATTGAAATTAATTATTTGATCTGCCTATTAGTATAATTGGAAACCTTTAGGGGGCTATAATAGGAAAGGTTGGGGCTTTATAATGGGAAAGGTTGGGGGGCTATAACTTTTTTGATACTAGTCTGGGGGGGGGCAATAATGGAAAAGACCCCCACAGTCTGTGTGTTTTATTAGACATATGTAATGGCTGAAAATATTTATGTCAGAAATTATGAGTGTTTGAACTGAATTTAGCATATCAGCCTGATATCAGAAATCATTGATAAAATTGCGCGGCATTGAACCTCTAAATGATGGGTTAAAAAAGATGAAATCGAAATAAAACTAAAGCGATCTAACGGATCATCAAAGTTTTGCTGGCCGATCTTATACTTCAATTTTGATCATAATAATACTTGATGCGATGATGTTTATTGATGAAGTCTCCTAATGTATTGCAGGGTCGGACAGGGGTGATGATCTGCTGTTATTTAATACACATGGTGCTCACAGAGGCAGGAAAGAGTGGATGGGTTGAGCATGAGTGGCGATGCAGACAGAATGGCACCAACCCCCTCTCCCAACTAGTACTGTCCACTCTCGACCACTTCTCAAGAGAGAGAACCATAGACTCCAAGGTCAGCCCACAAACAGTGCAATCATTCTCTAAATCGAATAGATAGACCTACAGGGTGTCTCAAATGAAAAGCAACTTTACGGAGTTGGTTGCCATTCACTCAAAACACAACCGATTTCAAATATCCTTTTTAATAAATAGTAAAAAAAGTTTTTTTTCCAAAGTTTTCGGTACATTTAAAAGCCAAAGGACATTTCCGCCATTTTTGTTTTGACTTTTTTCCAACCTTTTTTTAAAAGCCAAAGGACATTCCGCCATTTTTGTTTTGTCGTTTTTCCAAGCTTTTTTTAAAAGCCAAAGGACATTTCCGCCATTTTTGTTTTGACAATTTTCCAACCTTTTTACCCTTGATGGTAATCGGGAATCTGACTTTTTTCCCTGAAACAACTTCTCTTACAAATCTGTAAGAAATTGAAGTTGCTTTGCTGGTTAGCCTTAACATCTGCAATACTCCTTCCTCTAAGGTTACTTTTCTCCTGCCTCTAGCGGTTCCTCGAGGTTACGCAGTTGCTTTTGCACCTTAAGGTCAAGGGTTTGAGTCCCGGCCGGACTTTGTTTGTTTTCAGTATGTAAGAAATTGTAGTTACAAGATTGTTGATTTATTCCAGTTGTTTGTAAATTTACTAACCCTGGCTAGCTAACCTTTGTATATTTTTCTGTTTTTTTTTTCACTTGAAAGTTTTTTCTAGCATTAAGGATTTTGGCGTATATTTTATCGGCTTAGTCAAGTTAATTTGTTTTGCTCGAAGGAAAAAAATTGCTTGTACAGGTGGTTTGTGTGGTGTAAGTTTGAAAATTTATTTGCTCAAAAAATTTTTATTACTACAATTTTCAATGCCATTTTTTGGCATAATCCCACATATAGTCGGAAATTATTTTTCCCACATATAGTCGGAAAATGTTTCTGAAATTATTATTTTTTCCATTTTACATTTATACCTGTTGATTCAGTGTTCTCTAATTGGGTTAGTTCGATGAAAACAGTGACTATCATTAAAAAATTTTGCATTTCTAAGAGCTGTGCATGATACATTTTTTCTTCGAAAGTTGAAAAATGTTAATTGACTGGCTCTGGTTTTGTTTTTGAGCTAATGGAATTTTTTTCCAGTCAGTTAAGTTCAGATGAGTTTTTGTGCCGTTACTTAGGCGTCGGACGATTACCAGAAGCGTCAGCTGATATAAAGTTAGCCGCCCCTTCGAATCTTAAGTTTGATGTTGCGGTTATAATTTTGCTGGGAGGTCTCGTGAAATTGTATCATTTTATTTGATCCTTCTCATGTTCTTTTGTTCTGGGATATAAATGAGTTCGTAAATTTAATACCTTGCGATAGGTAGCATATACTGGAGAGGAGACTATTGGGAATATTCTTTTACAAGGTTGTGTTGCTACATTTGGCTATCTATTGTCGCGGATGAGTATAATAGATGTATTTTTTTAACATGAACAGACTAGACTCAATTTACATTGTTTGTATTGAAATTGCTGTTGTTTTCTTGAAACCGGTGTGGTAAATTGGTCAAGAGCGTGTTTACCATTTGGGTACAAAATAAAAAGCAATTTAGATCATATTTGTATACAATTTGTTATAGGGAGTGACCATTCCGAGTCAGAGACGCTACGTGGAATTGTATGCCATCTATTTACATGCGGTTACCATTGGCTCTCATAATGCACAGTTGGGTCACTACCAGCCAGTGGCTGACCTCTACAGGACATATAGACCTCTCCATGCCATCAGCCTTACTCATAACAGTCCATACGGTTAGCAGCTCTACTTTGATTGCTTTGAAGAACAATAGAAAACCAGGACCAATGCGTTTTTCGCTCCCTTTTTACCTTTATGATTAGCAGGGGTTTTGTAATCTCGTTCTGACTTGTTTCCCTTAAAAACTTTGCAACTAGATTGACCAAAATTAGACATTGTAAATATGCGCTCGTGGGTGCAATATTGGTAGTGTAGTGCATTCATGCATTCATTTTGTCGCGTATTTTAGATCGACCACATAGATTTTCCGAATTATCCCAACGCTCGAAAAAGACCTCATTTTGACCGATGATTTATGAGTTTTCCCACGTCAGTAATTTTTCTGTTGGATGACGTGCCTGCTTAAGACTTGCAGTCAGCGTTGATTACAGTCTATGCCGACAGGGGCGGATCTAGGATTTTCTCTCGAGTGGAGCGGATTTTCAAGTAATTAACCTTTTTTTAGGTCGACCAAATTGATTTGGATTTTTCGAGCTCTCCCAAAGCACTAAAAAGTCCCTGATTGGTTTAAGCAAATTTTCTGCTTCGCAGGCAAAATTTTAAAGCAGGCCAAAAAAGGCGTTTTTAGGCACTTTTTGGAAAATTTTGACCAAAAAATTGCGTTTTTTTTCGTGCGCGCTCACCCCTCAAAATTAGTATATATTGGCACCAAAGGCGCCTTTTAAAAATTTTAGAGTCAGTCAGCCAAAAAATGGATAGCTCAAAATAGTACAAAGGGGGACCCTTTGGGTCGGCAGGGGACGAATCCTCAAGATGGCGGGTGTCCCACCCCCCACCTAAACCGCCCCCTGACTACAAATAATTATGGGAATGGGTCGAGTGGTATATCATATACAAGCCCTTTCAGTTGTGATTTGAACGACATTTAAAATTTTCCAAAAAATAACTAAGTAACGAGAAAACAAGGTTTGAAAATAATGATTTTTAGTCTAAATTCGAGCCAATGAGCAGGCTTACAATAGCTAACTATTGCTTAATTTTGGCCGTAGAAACTTAGTTGTTTTCAAATAAAGTTGTTTTTGAAATTTTTAGCGCCATTTGGAAATTCAAACTCCACATTTTTTGAATTTTTTTGTTATTTTTTAGTCATTTTTCTAGTTTCTGTCTACTTTACTATGACTGTCGAAAATTCCTAAGTTCATTTTTTTGTTCAGTTCTTTTCATCACACGATGCTAAAAAACGACACTAATTTGAAAGAATCTTTGTTTATTGATTGGATTAATTCTATCGGGTAATTTACGGAATGATTTTTTTTCTCTTTAGATCCTGTAGTTTTATTTATGTTTGGATTAACTATAAAAAGCAGTTTTCGAAAAATTGCAGACCCTCTTTAATTAAAAAAATGAACAAGAATTTGTGGATTAATTTTTATTAAGATTCGATGAACGTAGTTCAGATTCTTATAAAGGGCGTGATGTTTTTAGTTTCGTTTTTTTTTTCAGGAAAACTTAATTTGCTAATATTTTTTACTGAAGTGCATTCATGCACAATAATGCATTTGTGAATGCTTCTAGGTATATTAGCGCTATTTGAGTACAATTCAGTTTCATCTGCTAAAAGTTATGTAAGTTGCGCTCTCCAGTTACGAAGTTGAAGTTTTTTTCAAAACAGAAGTCAGTTTTTTATTTTTGTTTTCTTGCGCTCATTGGCTGTTTTCCAACTGCCTGTTGGCTATGTTTTCAAGTTTCAGTTGAAATTACATAGGCGTAGCTTCTAGAGATTTATGTTGATTTTACTGCAGGCTCAGGGCTATTTTTTGTTTGGATAGTTTGTTACATTTTATCGTAAATTGTCCAAATCTGGTGCATTTTTTGGTCTATTTCCTTCAGCCTAATATTTTTCTCGAGCTTAATTTGCAGGCAACTGATTTTAGCTATACTAGCGTGTAACGCACCTCCGGTGATTTGATTTTCGACAACTCAAAAAAAACCGCATTGGAAGTAAGATCTGCATCCTTTGAGTCTGAAAGGCCACTAAAAACGTTTAAAGGCCAGGAAAAACGTGATCGAATCCTAGTTTCGACACTGGAATCAGATTTCCCAGCGGAATAAAAGCTATCTATTAATCCAGTTTTCTCCATCTGAGTTTGTGTTAGCAAAAAAAGTGTCAATCATATTGTTTTCATTAAATTCAAACACCTCTAAAGCCGTATAATTTTTACGCGAAGTTGAAGTTTTTTCAAAACAGAAGTCAGCCTTTATTTTCCGTTTT
This sequence comes from Symsagittifera roscoffensis, assembly GCF_963678635.1. Taxonomy (NCBI): domain Eukaryota; kingdom Metazoa; phylum Xenacoelomorpha; order Acoela; family Convolutidae; genus Symsagittifera; species Symsagittifera roscoffensis. The sequence continues at coordinate 35,372,404 of NC_087066.1, forward strand.
CTTGCGCTCATTAGATGTTTTCCAACTTCTTGTTGGCTATGTTTTCAAATTTCAATTGAAATTACTGAGGCGTAGCTTCTAGAGAGTTATGTTGATTTTACTGCAGGCTCAGGGCTCTTTTTTGTTTGAATAGTTTGTTACATTTTATCGTAAATGGTCCAAATCTGGTGCATTTTTTGGTCTATTTCCTTCAGCCTGATATTTTTTTCTGGCTTAATTTGCAGGCAACTGATTTAAGCTATACTAGCGTGTAACGCACCTCCGGTAATTTGAATTTTCGACAATCAAAAAAGACCGCATTGGAAGTAAGATCTGCATCCTTTCAGTCTGATAATTTTGGCTTAATTTCGATACGTTTTCCTCATTTTAGCTTGTTTCACTTTTTTGAGTTATTTTTCAATTTTTTCGAATTGAATTTGAATCAGATTTTTGTAAATTGTTTCTGGCTTTTCCTGTTTCCATCATTTTTCTATCGTAATTAATGCGAAGCTCCGCTTCGCTTTTGTTTAATTAACATGTTCATTTTGTAAAATTATGCTCGTTTTATAAGTATATTCGTTTTCTAATATTTCGAAAGGTTTTAGGGATGTGTTGCATGTAAGGTCTAACATGTGAATAATGAGAAAAAGAAATAAAGTCAGTTGTGTTTGACGGATATGCATTTCGGTTATGATTTGTTTTGCTGAGTACTTGTCAGGGCCGTGAATAGTTGTATTATTGTAGCGTATTGGAGTGTGGAGCTGAGCTTCCGTCTTCCACATGAGTTGCCACATCACCAGGAGAATCCGTTCAACTTCCACTGCAGCAGGTGGGCACAGACACAGTGTCTCTACTTCAACAACCAGGTCGTCATAGCCCAACTCGAGAACATATTCACATACTCACACTCACAAGTTAGTTGGATTTCTAGACTATCTAAAAATTATTCTCTCTGAAATATTAACCCTTCTTCTCAGCTATTTCCTTGCGAAATTGAATGTCGATATTAATTTTGTTAATTAAATGAAACGTCGTCACAGTTTTGAACAATTTAGAAGTTTTATTGGATATGAATGATACCTTTCTACGCTAAATCGGTTGCGATATCCCTCATAGTTAGTTTAATTTCATACTCTTGTTGGTTCTTTCTGAAGTATGTGTAGAGTATTCCTTTTTACTTCAGGTTGGTAATAACTGTGTGCACACATGGAGAGCCAGCACGACAAACGGCGTTTTCCTTCTGCACGAAGATTTCTGCGTCAAGTTCAGGAGAAAGGTAGGATAAACGGATATGCTATCAAATGGTTGTCGCAGCGACAAACTGACAGCTGTTGAAATTTGACCTGAAGCACTGAAAAATCGTATCACACGTTTTGAAAAAAAAAACATTTAGTAGGACTAATTGGACATGACGGATGTTAATGCGACATTGGTAGTCCGAGCAGATTGTAGGTTACAGTGCTTCATGTTAATTCGGGCGGTAATGATCTCATTTCTGTAGGATCAAACAGAATTTGAGAGCTGGTTCAATGCCTCCTTCATCAACGAGAGCAGCCGATTGTGTTTCTCCGCTCCCACCACAACTAATCCATCACAGACCAAATTTGACTATTGCTACTTCAGTCTAATCAGAGGAGACTCTAGGAAACCCTCCTCCCCCACTCTTGTGCAAACTAACAACAGCAGCAGCAGCAGTCAAACTGCCACATCAACCCACCCTTACGGTCCTCAATGGCCTTCGCCCACGGCAGACAAGCAGATGCAGATAGAGAGTAACTCAAGGACACAGGACACTAAGACAGACTTACAACTGGTGCTACTCAGAAGTCATATTGACAAAATATACAAGGCCAAGTTCGACGAAAAATTCGACGGCTGTAACGTTAGTTCAATTCCACGCATCTGTTTTTTTAGTCTGTGGTAAATACCCAGTTTCATGTACACACAGTTTCTATAATTGTGACCGTTTTCCTTCTTTGTTGCAGATCACGTGCCAATTCGGAAAAGAAGCCAATTTGGATCGCAACACGTGGAGGACATTCTTCACTAAGTGGGCCAGGCCACTTCAAGTGCCGAGGGCGACCAGGGGCGCGGCAGGAGTGTGGAATGCGATAGCCTCCACCATCAACGGATACTCGATCAACAAAGGGCCAGAGACTGCTTTGACCCTCAACAATCTGAATGGAAGCGACTGCAGTGTCATCAATGGAGACATTGACACGAATGACACTAACAATAATGAAGATCAACGGCAGACTGCATCCCAGTCGAACAGCAGGCGGACGAAAGTTAACAATGGGAATAGATCTGAAGGGGAAGGGGAGAGGACTCTGATAAGGATGAGCAGGGCACTCAGCGCGTCACAGCCTAACTTGCTAGTTGCCATGGAATCAAGCTCGGAACAAAGCGGCACGGGTTAATAAGAACATGTTTCTTGTATTTTTCTAAATCACATATGGTACATGGCTCTGTGTTTGGTGTACTGCGTGAAAAGTTATCGATAGACGTTATTGAACTAATCAAAGTTCACTTAGATTGAACACAAAACAAAGGATTGCAGTGCATGTGATACTTGTGAAAGGTATTCATAATGAATGCAAGGGAAGGTTTTGTATTGTAGATGTTCAGTGGCAAGACTCCATCAGTGGAGGTGGTGGAATTGGAAGTGCAGGAGTGGGAGGGGGAGCGAGGAGGGCGATAAAGAGAGAGGACAGCTGTGAAGAGAAGATGAAAGACATAGATGACGATGAGGAGACAGACGAGGATGAAGAGGAAGAGAGACCTATGAGGAAACCCCTTCCCAGCGGCGGCGGCTACTTTATCCCAACATCAAATAACGCTGTACATCACTACCACAGGGGAGATCCTCTCAGGAGCAGCGAAAAGGCTAGTCGAAGCGAAACACTCATGTCGCCTATTTATATAAACCATTTGAATTAGTTTTTTTTCTCAATCGAAACACTCAAGCGAAACACTCATGTCGCCTATTTATATAAACCATTTGAATTCGTTTTTTTTTCAACAGTTCGAAAACCGGTTTTATATTCGAATCCCGGTTTTCGAATCCCGCTCCGGTAATGTTTGGTGGGACCGGCTCCAGTAAAATGGACGACACCTCTCTCCCCATCGGAATAAAAGGTCCAAGGCTGAAAGGTGGGAACTGGGCCGGGAATTATAAAAAAAAGGTATATACTAATTGGCTATACTTTTCGGTTTCTGCGCCGCCAGTACGAAGTTCAAACTGCTCACGAAGAACCATTATATATGTTCCAATATGTAGCCAGTTGAGCAACAATTGTTCAAGTACACCAAGGCTGATGATGAAGGAAATTTTAGTTGAACTGATTTAATATAGAATGTTTCTGTTCAGATTATGTCGACCGGATTATTGTCCAATCGAAGCAGACCTCCGACGAACATGCAGTCTTCCTTAGTGCCTTTTCATTTCTCAGCCAACTCCAAGCCTCCCATTTCGAGAAGGAGTTGCAATCCAGCTACCAACAGTCGTCACCTACTCAACGCCTCAAACTCCCCTCCCAAACATTTCAAAGAGGAGAACCCACCACATCAGGGGCAAACACAACCCAGTGTGGGCAAGAACGTGAATAATAGCAAGTATCCTCTCTTAGTGGCCAACGCACACTCTCGATCACATTCCATTGAGGATTCCGCAGCCACGGCGGCCTTGAACTCTCAACATGCCCTCGATGGTGGTCAGATCAGTATGTTACAGTCAGAACCGAGAGGAATGTCAGGAGATTCATCAGGAGTGAATGGTCGTCAGAAGCGAGCTGCTTCAACAGATAACAGTCTATTGAGCAGTCAGAATGTGAGAGCTAGCTCAGTGTACACTAGTAGGACACCCGCGCCCAGCCAGCCGAATTCAGCACCCCACCACAGAAACACCTCTGGTCAAAATCAAGGCCAGTCTCAAACCCAAGACCACCCAACCACAGTCAACAGTATCAATAATGATAGACAACATACGATATCACAACCTGTGCCTAACACTGCAATGCAGCCATCTTTGCATGTGCAGAACCCCTCTTATATCTATCAGAACCAAGTTAGCAAAGACACAGTCAATCAGTCCCATCATAACCACAAGAAACCTATTGAAATCACCATCACTAGTAAGTTCAAATGCAATCATTACCCTCATAATCTCTCTATCTCTAGAAATTGCCTGCAGTTTGTATGAGGTTTTGCCCTGCGATCTCCATTGAACGAAAAAGTTAATTTTAGAAATTGTAATTGTGTCAAAGTTGTTCCCGCTCAAATTTGGTTTTTCGAATGACTTTTGATTGTTTTTTTTTTAAATTTCAAATTCAATTTCTAACAAGGAAGCCGGTTGCTGTACAGGTAGCACAGAATGTCTCGAGCATTTTCTTTAAAAATATAACTTTTTTTTTAATTTTCCTGTTTTTTTTTAGTTTTTAGTGGGTGGTGTGATTCGAGAAATATATGATCGCGTAGAGAATTATTGAATTAGGCGTGATCGACAAAATTTGTTTTCAGAAATTGAATACGAAACAAAAATTGGAAATTTTTTTTTAATTCTTACTTTTTGCACAATAGTTTTAATTTTTTATCATTATTGTCAAATAAATTGTAGATTGTCTTTATAGATCAAATAAAATGTTATCATTTATTGTCAAATAAGAGCTGAAAGAAACATCCAAAACTAGTTATCTTGATAGTAAAGTCAAGTTATATGAATTTTAATTTATTTATAAAAAATTGTTAATTTCCACAATGAATTTTATCGATCGCGTTTTTCGCTCGAAATTGAACTAAAAATCAAAAATTTTAAACCAGTTTTTCTCGACACTTGAAAAAAAATGTTGGAAATTTTTTAATTTAGTTTGAATCCCGACTGAAAAGGCTTTTATATGATGAATCACTCAACACAGTCCGATGATTCTTTGTGGTACCTGGTTTTGTCTGGAAAAGAAAAGAAAAAACTAAAACACCCGAAACATACTCGATTATATTATATATATAAAAGGTGCCGAACATAAAGATTCTCGAAAATGGAAGGGTTTAAGCTGGAGTATTTTTTTCAAGTGACTTGTTCTCATAAAAGTGAATAGTTTTTCTCTTGTTTCTTGAGTGCAATGACACTTTTCCAGTTGTCTATTGGCTATGTTCTTAAAAATTTTGCTTGCGCAGATGGTCTGCATCCTTCATAGAAATGTCATCATCTTTCATAAGTTGCAGTCATGTTCTTTTTGAGTGATTGTTCTATTATGTCAACCTTGTATGGCAAATGTAGAAGCAGTGATTGCTTAGAATTCTGAAGACATTGCTGTGACGTTGTCCAGCGACATGAGTGACACCCAAGGAGAATTGACCGAAGGGTGACTCTTTGTGATCCAGATCCGTCTCAGGGAAGCAATGACAGCGGAGCGACGACAGATTACATCATGCCCGTTCACTGTATGGCACTGGATGAAACTCAGTTTCAAATTCAAGATTATTAGATTAGTGTAGTTATTATTAACTCGCATTCAATCATGTGTCGCTGTTTACCTTTGTATCTGGATAATTTAGATGGACTTGGGCGACCAAGCCGCGTATCGAAAAATGACCAATTTTTATATTTTATCACCATGGATCTTTCGAAGTTTTTCATAATGAGAATTAGTTCTTAAAGTTTTGTAACGGCTATCAGAAATTGACTCTGTCAATCAGAATAGTGTATATTGTCTGTCATTTTTCAAGTCGTTTATTTTAATTAGAAAAACCTACTGTGACAGTAATTTAATGATTTAGTTCTGCGTTCAGTTTCAATCCATCCGTTAGCTACATTTTTGTTTTATAAATCTTTGCTTGTATACGTTCACCTTTGACTTTTATTTGCTACCATTGCTTCATAGAATTTCTTTTATTTTGATTTCATAATTTTTCAATGCAATTATAACTCAATTATAATTATAAACTAATTGACATTAGTTAGAATTAGTGATTAATAACTTTAGGTTCGACTAAATTTGCTTACGAATTTAAGGTTCCTCTATTTTGATCCTCCAAAAGCGGTGTTTTCGGAGAATTGTTGAATTTTTGAACTGAAGAGAAGAGTTAATTGGTGCGTTTAATGCCTTGTGTTGCTCTCCTCTCTATCTCTATTTGTAATGAGTGAGTCAAACCCAAATATTGAATCGCCAAAAGTTGAAACTTGGACTTCTGTTGCTAGTGTAGATACAGATGAAAGCCGCTATATATAATATACATACTTATTGTACTTGAAATTTTATTTTAAATTTATTTTTCTATCGTGTTCTCTTTCCAATTGGAATATGTATCTATCTTTGATCTGGGTAGCTAATTAAGGCATTTTACTGCTTTTTATAGGCAAATTTTGAGAATAAGCGAGGGAAAACCTAAGGTAATTACAACGTTTTCGAAAAATGTACATCATCCCTATAATCTGAAAATTGGAAAACGTTCAAAGATAGTAAACATGTATAAAACAGCAGCTGCAGAGAACAAGCAAAAGTCTAATCTAGCGGCTAAAATTGGAACAAGCTAGTGAAACGTAGAACTTTGTAATAGGGTCACATATTCAAGTTAAATTCTCGAATATTTTATCCCTTAAACAGATCAACTTTTAAAATACAGCGAACGAAGTAGAAACACTTAAATGTCGTTTTTAAGTGTAAAATATTAAAGTAATTTTCTTGTTTTGGTGTTTTTTATTCAGACTTGCGCTCAGCTTAGTTTGTTATTATGAACCTTCTTTCTTACTTACCTAACTCGCTATCAAAATTGTTCCTTAAAAGTGCTCACTTGTTTGGAAATTTCACTGGAGCATTGGAAATTGCATAGCATCTGTTTTCTGCTTTATTTGTGACTGAGTCGTTAATGATACCTAGTAAGCATCCGTGGCTTAGTGGTTAGTGTGTGAGACTCTTAATCTCTAGGTCGCATGTTGGAATCTCGGAGGTTGACGAATTTTAGCTAACTCGAGGATTAATTTGACACTAAAGCGCTGCTTTTTGTCGTGTTCTCGCAAAAGTTTGCGAAGCTTCGCCTCTGTGTAATCTCCGTTATTGAGCAGCAAATGTTTGAATATCACATTAAACGTGCATGATTTTAGTTAAAAACTACTCGATTAAAAATCTTAGTTTAATTTTGTCAAAATTCAATCACCCTCATTTTTTTTGGTTTGATTTGGATTTCTTCTTAACCAATCCCATATAATAGCTAAAGTCAGAAGGTCGAGCTTTCCAAATACGAAAATGGGAATGACGAGACGAAACGGGATTGAATCTGTTTCGAAAAAGGATTGGAAAGATTTCCGGCGAAACAAATAAAAATAGCCAATTCTTGAAATTCAAAGCTATTATGCTATTAAACTATTATGTCAATTTGAAGAAAATTTCAATTGCATTTTTTGCTTTGCTTCTGTCATATTGTTAAACTTTTGTTGGCAATGTTTTATTATCCTGAAAAAAATATCACTGAAGAAAGGCATAACACGCTTTTGGATAACAAATTGAAATACCCCACGACTTCTTTTCAAATCGAACCCGCAAGAAACAGTGTTACTTTCGGTGGCACTTTTGCTGAGGATAGTATTGGCAGTTTAAAAGCAAGGTTGTCTGGTTCGTTAGCTACCAGTTGATTTTTCTACTGTTTTTTTTTGTCTTTTTAAATCTACTTCGTTTTTTGGACGTGCCAAAGTGGAGTATAATTAAAGATTTCTAATCAAGTTTAAAAATTTTCTTTTTATAAAATTTAACAAAAAGCTTTCAAGATAATACTTTTAAAATATAGTTTTCCTTGTTTTTAACTGCAACATCTGCTCAATTTAAAAACAATCTTTTAAATTACTTTCATTGCAACAATTATGAATGTCAAAACAAAGTTTTGTATATATTGCAATCCAAACTTGATTCTGTAGAATAAATTAAATCTTTTCAAAAAGATAATTACAAAAATACGTTTAATAAAAATATTTCTTATATATTCTTATACTTCTTATATTCGTCTTCCTTTTTTTTGGTTCCTTGTAGTTTCTTGTATTTTTGGCTATCCAGTGTACATTTTGGCAGGTATCTTAGAAATGGAAATTTGTAACCAGTAATTGTTTAACAAATGTTTTTTAGTCACCTGACCTGATTTTATCCTTCCGACTTTTTCCTTTCGACTTTTTAATTTTTCCTAAACATTTTTTTTCATGGAAAAACGTGTTTTATAAGAAAAGGGTTTTTTGGTCCAGCACATAGCCTGGAGGTGAAGACGACTGGGGCGGCAAAGATTTGCTTCTGTCATATTTTAAAAGTTTTGTTGGCTATGTTTTACTATCATGAAAAAAATATTGCTGAAAAAAGGCATCACAGGCTTTTGGATAACAGATTGAAATACCGCACGACTTCTTTCTTCTTTTCAAATCGAACCCGCAAGAAACAGTGTCACTTTCGGCTGCACTTTTGCTGAGGATAGTATTGGCAGTTTAAAAGCAAAGTTGTCTGTTTCATTAGCTACCAGTTGGTTATTCTACTTTTTTTGTCTTTTTAAAGCTACTTCGTTTTTTGGACGTGCCAAAAATGGAGTAAAAGTGAAGATTTCTAATCAAATTTTAAAAGTTTTTTTTAATAAATTTTAACAAAAAGCATTCAAGATACTACTTTCAAAATATAGTTTTCCTTGTTTTGAACTGCAACAACAGCTCAGTTTAAAAACAATCTTTTTAATTACTTTCTTTGCAACAATTACCAATGTCAAAATAAAGTTTTGTATATATTGCAATCCAATTTTGATTCTGAAGTATAAATTAATTCTTTTCAAAAGGATAATAACAACGTTACGTTTACTATAAATATTTCTTATATATTCTTATACTTTTTATATTCGTCTGTTTTATTTTTGGTTTCTTGTATTTTCTTGTATTTTTTGGCTATCCAGTGTACATTTTGGCAGTTATCTTAGAAATGGAAATTTGTAGCCAGTAATTGTTACCCAAATGTTTTCTAGTCACCTGACCTGATTTTATCCTTCCGACTTTTTCCTTTCGACTTTTTACTTTTTTCTAAACATTTTTTTTTATGGAAAAACGTGTTTTATAAGAAAAGATCTCAGGGGTTTTTTGGTCCAGCACAGCCTGGAGGTGAAGACGACAGGGGCGGCAAAGATTGTCACCAGGAACTGTTTTTTCTTCAAACTGAAAGTATTCCTTCCCAACAAAGTTTTGCCTATAGTTTGTCTGCCTATGTTTTGTCGGTCTAGTTTCCTTATTGTAAAATTGATTTTTTTGTACGTATTTTTTAGTCGAGTTGCTTTCTCTGTTTCGAATTACTTTGCAACGTTTAATTTTACAAGTCTTGAATTCGTATATTTCGCTGTTTTTGTTTTTTCTCTTTCGCTTCTAAGCTTTGTTCGGCTCAAATGATTTCGATTTATAATTTAGCGTCTTAGTGATCTAAATTGAGGACAATTCAGAGAAAACGTAAATTTTATGCTTCATCATGGATCGCGCAAAATGCTAAAACTCTTATAATAGATTTTATAGTTCAAAATTTTTCATGACAACAATTGTATTTTCGTTTCTAAGGGACGTTATATAAATTTTGTCGTCTCAGTTGTCGCATATTAAATATATTTTTTTTGGTTTTTTCAAAACTTGCCATCGTTTGAGTTTGTGTTTTCCGCAAATAGAACAAGATTCCAGGCAACATTTTGATTTTTTTTTTTAATTTGTGGTTTTTGAAGTGTTTTTTTTTTCTTTTTTTTTGGGTTTAGCGGCTCTTTTTTTCTGTCTGATAGCTTGCACTGCTAATATTATGTTGTATATTGGCTCCGTTTTACCTCTGAGTCAAAATGAATTTAAAAGGGCGAAACGGAACAAAGCCGTTGGTTGGTACAACTTTACTTGTGAACGAAGACAAATATATTTTTCCGTATAATTCGATGAGAATTTAACCTTAATATAAAAAAAACATTGGTAATTTTCAAGCGAAACTTGTTTAGTTTAGTGGTAACGTACTTGTTTTAAGATTTCAAATTATGGGGTTTGTGTTCCGGCCCCACCTTGTCTTTTTTTGATTTCTATTGGCTTTTCTCTGGTGAAACTTATATCGTCAGACTAGCGGTTGTTTGCATACCTTTAGGCGGAATATTTTCATACGCATGGAATTTGTTTCAAGTCCTGGAAATGTTTGTCTTAAATTGACGTATATAATATTAGAAAGATAACAAACAAATTTGGGAAACATCTCTTTTTCTGTAAAACTTTGTTGGCTTCAATGGTTTCGGTGAATGTTATACCTGCCTAGTTGCCTCATAACAGGTCTTTTTGCGATCAAAAATAATGTTTATGGCGTTTTTCTGCTTCGGTTGCCGAAAAAAAACTTAGATCTTTAAAAGTAAAAATTGTGCCAAATTTCTAGCTTTTAACTCAAACAGCAAGTTTTTTGCGCTGAGTACCATTAGGTGCATTTTGTCTCATTGCTAATTTAATGATGAGTATAATGTTTTCAATATGATTTCCTGAAATTAAACCTCAGACATTTTTGTTACCTAAGTGGCTTCGTATCTTTTCCATCCGCTAGTTTGCAATGCTATGTGTGTGATTTTTCGCAAATGTTCCAAGGCTCCGCTCTACCTCTAAGTCAAATGTGATGTTTTGATATAAATAAACAGAAAATATAGTTAGAGCCATTGTTTATAGCTCCAAATTTCTAAACTCAAATCGTTATTTTCTTTTGAAATTATTTTTCTAAGCAAATTTTCGCAAAAATTGGGTTTTCTTTTTTAAGCATCTTATGTTCTTTTTGCTGAAAGAGGTTCTGCCGAAGTTTTTCCACCCTATTTTTTTCATTTTTCATTTTGTAAATTGATAACTATTGGCGCTTAATTGATTTTTTCTTCCGAAGATAAAATGATTGTAAGAAATTAGGTTTTGAAATTAGGTTGATGTCGAAACCACTGGATAAGATGCGGATTTAGAAGGGGCGCGTAGCGGATGCCACCTGCTCTTCATAGACCCCCTCGACACTCAAGGGGACTCCTTTGGTGCTATTTTACGACATTTATTTCCAGGTGACCACAATTAAATTTTTTCTTCAGGCGTCATTAAAAACTCATTTCGAGAAGGTGATTGCGCGCCAATAAATTAGCCATTTCTGGTCAAGCATTTCCAAAAAGTGACCAAAAATGGCATTTTGAACATCAGCAAAATGCCTGCTGCGGCACAAAATTTTTTTATAAACTAATGTTTTTGTTTATCTTTTAAGAGAGCGTGAAAAATGATTTTGCTCGATGTTAATAACAAAAAAATCGACAATTTCCTGATTTTTTTTTGAAAAAAAAAAACATTTCTTTGTTCATTCTTATTGTAATTTTTAAACCATTTTATTCTTTCTGCTTAAAGCCTCATATAGATTGATTAAAATTTTTTGTTCCGACTTTCGATACGAAAGTAACGGAATATTTGTGCTCGGGGTGGGTTTTTTTTTTCTTCAGACAAACTTCGACTTTTTAATTAGCCATTTTTGACGGAATTTTTTCATATCATTCAAAAAGTATTGTTGTCCTGAGCTTGAATTTGAAAAGATATTTCACCTGTGATCACTTCTCGTAAAGTTATGAGGGTTTAAAGATTGCCATTTTGGCTATTTTGACCAATTTGGGACAATTAACGCGCATTATAATTCGCGCTATTAACGCGTAAACGAGATTTAATCCGTCTTATAAATCGTTCCAAGTTGGTTGAACGAAGCTTATTTGCCATAATTGATTTGTCACATGGAACAAAATCTATCTTTTTGTTCTTTATATGGCGTGTGGGGAGATGATTTTCATAAAAAAATTTCAAATTGTAGAAAAAAAATTTCAATTTATTCTATTTCATTTGTTTTTTTTTTATGTATTACTGCTGCACAATAAACGTTAAAAGGCACTTGGAACATTCAGAGCTTTGCCCTGATACGAGCAGTTTTGTTTCATTTGTAGGTATTTGTTTGAAAATAGCAAATTTGGGATAGTTAACACGGGATATAATGCTTTTTCAACGCTTAAGCGTTGAATAAATCTTACTCCGTCAGAAATCATTCCATATCGTATTCAAAAAGCTACAAGCTTATTCTTTCGACTTTTAAAAACAGTGCGGAATGTTTTTTACTTGGAGTGGTTTTTATCAATCAGTCATTTTTTGACTTTTTTACTAAGCACTTCGTCAAAAAAATTTTATATAATCTAACGACATTGTTGTCTTGGGCTCAAATAAAAACGCGCGACATGTGGCTTTATTAAAACACAAGAAGGCGGCAGATTAATGTGTTCTAAATTGAGTTGAGGCAATTCAATTGGTCGTGTTGTTAAGCTACAAGACGCTTAAGTACATCTCTGTGTAGTTTACATTTTTTAGTGAGCGAAAATTTTTGAAAAAAAGGTAAATTGGCTTTTAAGTTCAGTCAGATTATTTAATACTTCGCCGTCCTGCCATTCGAGCAGTCTTCGTGGTCTCGATAATACGTTACCTGAAACAAAATATATTGCCTCAGACATCGCATGCCGTGGGAGATGAAAAAGGCAAATTTTTGAAATTTTTCGATTATTGGTAACAATTCAGTCGCTTATATACTTCTCAATTATTTTAATCAAACTTTTGTCTGAGTTTTTTTTGTAATTGATCTCCCTCGTTTTGAGTGTGCCGTCAAATGGGACAATTTCACACAGTGTCTACGATTTAGGCCGAAAAAAAAGAATAAGTTCTGAAGTATTGATGTTGTTCCGATCACTCTTGAAGAGCGGGACGAAGCTAGGCCGCCGAAGGATGCTTTTTAAACCAATTTTAGGTAGGTTCAAAACGTTTTAGCAGGGTTTTAATTCTATTATCAGATTAAACAAAAGTTCTTTCAGTTGCATCTTAGATCTTTTAAAAGTTTTCCAGAAAAGATGTTTCATTGTCGAGAAAAACTACTAAATTTATAAATTGTTCAAGTTTTTCAGTGGTATTGCACGGAGTATTTTTCTCAACTGAGACTGATTTTCTAATTCAAGGTTTCCTTTCTGATTTTCTGATTTTCTAAAGTATTTTTTCTATATTTCTTTTCTGTGACCTTTTTTTTTTACCTGTGATCATTTTTAGTAAAGTTATGGGGGTTTGAAGATTGCCAAATTGGCCAATTTCGGACAATAAACGCGCGTTATATTTCGTGCTATTAAAGCGTGCTTTTAAGCGGAGATTTAATTCGTATGAGAATTTGTTCCAAATTGGATTGATGCATGCTTTTTGGTCTATTTAATACTTTTCTATATGCAAAATAATATCACTTTGAACTTGTTCTGACTTTGGAAGAAAGTTGGGAATATATATGCCCGGGGTGCTTTTTTTTATTCAGACCAATTTTAAAATAGTTGACTGCGTATGGTCATTGATCTGGAAATCTTGGTATTGCCAAGCGAGTATGCTTGCACTAGACTAAAGTGCGGCTTGGCTGCTCTAATAATACTTTGATAGCTTGTTTCAATACGCGAATAATTTATGCGTGGCAAATTATCCGCACTGACAATCATTCCAAATTAAATTGAGGCAAGCTAATTGGTCTTTTTAATTCCTTAAACGACTCAAAACTTTTCACTTTGATATTATCAGACGAAAATTCATAGTGTGTCAATAGTTCATTTAGCAAAATTATTTGAAACTAATTAATGGGCAGTTGGAACATTCAAGGTTTTGCCCTGATGCGAGCAGTCTTGTATTGCTTTCTTATTGATTCGACGCCCTCTCTTTCTCTTAAAAACAAACATAAAAACTTGAAAAAATGGTTTCATTACTGGGATAAGCGTGGTTGGACCGCTGACGACTATCCTTGTTTCTATTTATATTTAATAAGTCCAAAAATAACATGTCCTAACGAGCAGAAAAGATTGAAAAAAAAAATGTTGTGAATAATTTTGACATCACAAAACCCGCCTAATTTCTCTTTATAAAATCGCATAATTTGGTTTTATACCAAAAACACCATCCATAAAGGTAATCGATAGCTTTACATATCTCTACTTGAAGGTTTTGTCGAAAAATTAGTTTGAATTTCTGAGAGATTACTGTGTCGTTGCGATTATGTAAAGACTGTAAGCTTGTGTAGGAGTTGAATGGTATGAATTATCTTCCCGTTCCGAAACGAGGTAGTTTTTTTGTGCAACAATTTTTTTGCTTTCTCGTTATTACCTAATGCAGTGTAGTTGGACCAGATTCTGTAAAATTTCTATCTTTAGACTTGGTTTAGTGTGACGCAGCCTTAGCTCACAACCATAGCGAAGACTGTCTTTCAAATTACTGATTATATTAACAACCTCGCCATGATTAGACTAAGTTAAGCTCTTCCACCCAAGCATTTGATTTGGATTAAAGTTGCTTGGGGCTGCAAGTAAATTGCTAAATGCTGATTGGCTGAAAACTATCACTACATGCCAAGACAAAAAGCCTTTGCCTAAAACTTTTTGGAGACTGATGTTGGACTCCTGAGTCACAAAGTTCTCTCTCGTTTTATGACGGCGCTATTTAAACTGTAACCTCTACAATTTAAGGTGCATCGACCGAACTGTTACGGACACTCGCATATTCGTTTGTTCAAATAGTCAGTTTTTGTAGTAAAGCAGCTATTTGAGCATTCTCGACTAATAAAATGAGATTTGACTTATCAGTTTTTGTTGTAGAAAAACAAGACCATCGAATTTATTACACAGTGACAATTAAACTATATAATCATCATTCTCGATAAATTTTGCTTGCGGTCTGGCTGTTTTTTTTGCTCATAAAATTCGTCTGACTGAACATAAAATGCTCGCAGTTATTCAGACGGAATCCAAATTATCCGGATGAATATTAGTTTGGCTCACCCAACCATGGACGTTTTGAACGAAGATTGGTTGCCTCAAGTTGCCATACCCGATGGCCGCAAAGTTTTGTCATCGCCATTTGGCGATTTACATGCAGAGACAAGTCCGAACAAAAGGCCGAGATCAAACCAGAAACTGTTTAAGAGTTCTCTCACTAACTTTTCAGCGCTCAAAGGCGATATTTCAATTAACTCAACGAGGTCTGAACCGTACTCAATCACGCTTAGATGTGAGAATATCGACGATAGTAACTATTTTTTGACTTCTAATTTAAGCCAACAGTTTCATCAGCATTCAACTGGAACGATGACCAGTCAAGATATGTTCAGACCGCAGTGGTTAAACGAGAGTCACGTCACTGCAATTTCAAGGAGCAAATCGTTTTCTCACGTCCAGCCAAAAACTGCCCCATCTTTCAGTTTCTCCAGACATGTCCAAACTCCGAAGCTTTACTTCGACTCGAAATATTCTCGGATGTACACGAAGCTGGTGAGCCAGAAGCTTGTTTTAGTGAGCCATCCTTATGATCTTCCGTTCAGTGATAAGACGACAGACAAAATGGGCAATATGAAATCGCCCTTTGAGCTGCACTCAGATTTGAACTCTCACAGAAATGTATCTTTACCAGGACCGACACAGCAATGGAAAACCGAGTCAAGATTTGATAAAGTCGAATATCTGCAGCATTCAGATTGGCTAAGAAGCAGCCGCATTCCGCTCCACAGCCAAGAATCTCAGAAGTCAAATTCGGCCGAGGGACAAAATGATAACAACAAATATTTTGTACCGATTTCTGCGCGGAGAGCAAAAACTTCGCATAGTTTTCCATCTAAAATGCCTGTTAGTCGATTTATTTTACCTAACCGTCTTAACTACTTTTCATACTCCCCACTAGTGAGTTGATTAAGGCGCTGTTGGATTCTCATTTATTGCGTCTATTAACTGACTTCCCGTAGCATCCCCTTTTGAGCTAGCTGACGACGTTTTTTAGACCGGTTTGACTTAAAATGACTAAAAGGGTACCTTGGGCTCCAAGGAAGTTTTCTAAAATGAAGGAAGACAGTGCGACCAATCATACGCTGTGCTCCATAAAAATACTTCTTTGGCAAATGACCTCCAATACATAATGTTTTTGGCTGAAAACGCACTGCTGAAAGCCCAATTTGGCGCCCTAAATTGCCTTTTAGTTTGGCGCACCTTTTTTTACCTAATTCTTTTGAATAATATTTCTAGTCGCACCCATTGGCAGAACTAAGACTTTCAAGACTTTCTAAGACCTCAGGAGTTTGACCCTGTCACTACCTAAAGGGACCCCCACTTTGGTACTACTGCAAGATATCTGTTTTGGCTGACGGATTCTAATTTTTTGGCGCTTCTTGTGCCAATATAAACAATGTTGAGAGGTGAGCGTGCGTTTATGGCCTTTTTCCTTCAAAAAAATTGTTTTAGATGGTCAAAAATCCCAACTTGAAAAATCCTAGATCCGCGCTTACATGTGATTTTCTTGAGCTCTCCTCGAGGGCGCTTAGTATTTTATAAACCCAATTTTTGGAATTTTTTGTTTTGTTTCGACCGAAAAAGCGCGTTTTTCTGCACGCACTCTTTCCAATATCCCAATAATGACGCGTGAACGTGTCTTCAAAAAAAAATGGCCGTATGGCCATTATTGAAAACCCCGAGGCTACCACAAAACTGACCAATAATTTCATTCTGGCTGTGCTTCATGATCTTTGTAACGTTTCAGAAGAACAGACCTCTGCAAATATCAACGGAATTACTCAGCTATTACTCTCAGCTAATTGATACGAAAACACGCGATCATTTACCCAGTAAAGACCGTCGTGATAATCTCAATTTAGTGCAGATGACAGCATTAGAAAGATCGGCAACTGAGTTTGACCTTGGAAAACAATCGAGAAAGAGAATCCAAAAGACGTTGCGCTTCCAGGAACCCTCAGATCAAGTTGGCAAAACGGAACGGAAGATGAAGATTTTGAGTCAACTGAACCTAAAGACGGAACAAAGTCAAGTATTGACCCAATAAAACAAAAAATCACCATACTAAATGGACTGTAAAATTTTTAAACCACAAACTGACCATTTTAATTTAGCTTCATAGAGTAATTTTTGCAATAAATTTCAAAATATAAATTTTTGCTTTCTTCTAGCAAAAAAAAACATTTCCGAAGTGTAGAAATTGCAATTGAAATCTTTTTGGATTAGTTTGAATGAAACCGATTTTTATGAAGCTTGATTGAAAACTAAACCGAATACAATTTAGCTCTACTTTTTCTGGCCCTTGAATTCTCAGAACTCGTCATTCGAGAGGGTTGAATGAGCTTTGTGGGCTGCCATCATTCCGAGTTTGTATTGGTTTGCCACCCGATTTGCTTGAGCCAAAGACGTTTATAGGGGACCAAGTCTGCTATCGTATAGAGTCCATTCAGTTGTCCAATATTTTTTTTCGAGAGAATCACCGGTCTTGGCTTTTGAAATTTTCTCAAGAGCCACTTGCGGTATAATACGAGACCAATTTTTAATCACATTGCGTACAGCTTCAAATTAGCTCTTCTAATAATCATTAGATATATCTGCTGAGTCAAGCTAGTGACACTTAAGCAGGAGGTCTATAGTTTGAGCAGGAGGCCTAGAGACTTTTTTTAATTTTTTTGTCTTGGTTCTCACTTTTATCATCTTACTCATTCGCTCAAAATTTGGGTATGAAATTCATGCAACATATTTGGAATACATTAAGATTTTTTTTGTTTTTATCCAAGCTTCTGCTAAGTTAACTGCACTCAATTCTGGCGCTACGTACTTGTGATTGTGTTTGGGTAATTTTTTTTTCCATAATGGGTTTTGGGGTTTTCAACATGAGTCGTTCTTGGCTTAGTTGCTTTCTACTGAACTGAGTGCACGGTCATCATTAAATGTGGTGGGATTTCAGTTTCTTGAATTTTGTTTAAAAACCACCTCAGATTTTTCGCTGCTTTAGTTTTTCAGCTTTAATTTTTCAAAATTTCTAAATGTTTAAAGGCTTGCAAAAGTCAGAATATTACACAGGCGAAAAGGAGCAATGGATCTTTTGCAATGCAACAAAACGTAGCATGGCAACTAACCGAAACGAGCACTGAGTTAAGAGCAATTGAAAAGCCTCGAAAAAAGTGGTCATAAAATAATTGAGCGTTTAAAAATCGGAGTTGTATACCCTTATCGAAATAACAAACGCCGAAATCATTTCAGCGGAAAAAAATTTAAAGCAAAAAACTGAAATTGTACATTTACAAAATAGTGGAACTCTGACACCTGTACCTTACAAACATTAGATGCGTTTTGAAAATTCGAAATAGCTCACCGTCAAAAAATGCTTTCTGCGAGAACTAAGCGGAAGAACGAGCAGTCGTTCGATAGTTTGAGAATAGAAAAGTTGAAAAGCTGAAAAACATCAGAAAGTGAAAAAAAAGTTGGTCTAGACTGGACTCGACCCCCAGGTCTGTGTTCTCAAGCATGGGCGTTAATTATTTGCTAAATGCGCAAAAACAGTTATTTATATTTATTGGAATTGAATTGAAAACACAATGACAACTGTTCAAATGAACCCTAGGCCTTTGCTCTCAAGCACGGGTTTTAATTCTTAGCTAAATGCGCCAAAATGGTCATTCATTGGAACTGAATTAAAAAAAACACAACCCGCTCGAAATGAAAACACAACTGCTTCTAAAAAACGTAAATTTCGTCGAACTTTTTATTCCCCTCCACGTGCCATGTGTAAAAATTCAAAATGCAAAAGGATTAATTCAAGGTCTCATATACGAGTAATAAGACCAAATTGCTAGCCTCAATTCAATTTAGAATAACTCAAGATTGGTTCATATTTTGAAAACGATAGTTTGAAAACGATAGCATCGCACGTTTGTTATTGTTCCGACAATTTGAAAAATGGGAAGGAACGTAGTATTTGGGTGTGTTTTTGTTTTTTTTATGTTTTCGACGCAAAATCAATTACCACAAAAAATCATCGGACTGGGTTGAGAGATATATCATATTAGAGCCCTTTCAGTCGTTCATTCGAGTTCGTTCAAGTTTTTTATTTTTCCGCAGTTGAGTTTAGTTTTAATCAAATGAAGTTAGTTTTTGGAGCTTTAAGCTTCATCATAAGAATCAAAAACTTCAAAAATTGGGAATCAATGAAAAAAAGTTTAATTAAAAAAAAAAAATTTTTCTTGTTATTTGTCTCGAAAAATTGTTTTCCAATTTGCATAATATACAATCACTGACAAAAATGCTTGAGCTCTACTGCACTGCTCAGATTCCTTTATCACACACGAGAGACAAAATTACACTAATTTAAAAAAAAATTCAAGTAATTGTTTAAGTCTGGTCGAAACATTCTGTGCTTCTTGCACAGTAACCGGCTATCCTTGTTTCTCGTTCTTTCTTTTTCTTTTTCTTTTTGGCTTCCACGCAAAATCAAGTACCACAAATAGTTATGGGAATGGGTCAAGAAATATATCATATTAAAACTCTTCCAGTCATATTCGAACGTTATTTAAAAAAACTCCAAAAAGTTGTAACAGTATCGAGAAAAACAGGGTTAAAAATGTTGATTTTTAGTCAAAATTAGAGCGAGCAGGCTTATAATAGCTTAATTTTGCTTAATTCAGGTCGTGAAAACTTAGTTTTGCTGAATTAAATTTGTTTTTGGAGTTTATTTAGCGCCATTTGAATATTAAAAACTTCAAAAATCAAAAAACTTCTGCAAAAAAAATTGAGTTTTTTAGTGATATTTTTGTGCAATTTTTGACTATTTTAGTATTACTATCATTTATTCCTAAATTTCAGTTTTTGTTCAGATCTTTTAATCACACTACGCAGAAAGAAACGAATTAAGCATAATTTGCAAGAAGTTATTTTTTTTTGTATTTTTTGGCAATGGACGGAACATTCTGTCTACTTGCACAGTAACCGGCTATCTTTTTTTGAAAATAGCAATTTTCAAACTGATCACAACTTGTGTTTTTTTATTGGAACTGAATGTTAAGCTTAATATAAGTAACTTAAAATCATTTCCACGAACTTTTACATGCTACACTCACTATTTTTGATCACATATTTACATCTTTAGAGCAACAGGCAAAATTTTAGGCGGTGAAAGGGTTCATTTTAAAAAAGAAACTCTATAGCGTAAGTTTTTCCTTATTGGCTATTTCCAAGCCACCATAAATTTACAAAAACTATTAAAAAATCAACTTGTGATCGATTTTTTTTATTTGAGCTCATGGCTACGATATCTTCCAGGTGATATAGAAATGTAGAAAACGCTTAAAACAAGTGCCGAAACTCGACTGAAAAAAAAACAACCTGAGTAAGAAAGTTACCGACTGATTTTTTGTTTCTGTTTAACAAGTTTTCAAATTGAAAAAAGTCTAAAAAAGGCAAACATAATTATTGAAATCATATAACAAGTTTGAAGTTTTTTCCTCGAACTCTTACATGCTACATACAGTAAACCTTTTTCCCTCACATATTTTGCGCAACAAACAAAGTTTCATGTGGTGAATGCGCTCATTTTAACATAATGTTCTCATAGCTGTCATCCTGATCCCCCCTGATTCACCTCTTGAAATTGATTGACTTTCTTTGGTTATATCTGGATCAAAAAACTTGGTATTCTTTTTGATCAATCTTTTATGATTGAGATCAATTGCTATCTATTAGACTTGAGCACCAACACCTCTGAAGAAATGTAATTGCTTTGATACTTTTTTGATACACTTTTTAAACCGGCTAACATAGAACAAACACAAGATATAAAGTTCCTCAGTGCAACACACTCGGCCTTAAAGGCGCACAAGCTTTAGAAAAAGGAATACAATTAAGAAATGGGTATTTAGTGCCACACCTGATTTTATTCCATCCTTTTCCGGGATAAAGAATGAGCGTATAGTTATAATTTCCATTCAGAGACAAGAGCCATTCAGAACTTACTATCATCTGAATGACTGCAATTTCCTAACCATGGTCTGCTGATGTTTTTTACTCAAGCTACTCGATACTTCAGGCGATATTCTGGCAAATACTAAGACAAGACAATACAGCCCACCCGTCTATTTTATTCCACGTTTTCTCATGTGCTTCCTGTGTTTCTCTTTTTTTCCTTACAAATTAGAGTGTGACGTAACTGCATAAGTCTCCATTGTACATATTTTATGCCTGTGGAAAAGAAGAAATAGCGACCATCGCGACAAATTTATATTCAGTTTCTTCAGTTACATCTTTTTCGTTTGCTTTTCCCTTCCGTGAAGTCTGCTGAATGGTATAAATAGAAAAATGTCACAGAGGAAGCGCAAACTATCTGGTGAGTTTGAGAGTTGTTTTCAATCCACATTTTTATAATTTTTCACGTCAAAAAGGGCAGTAGCGTACTCGCGGTCAATTCCCTCAGAGGGTTGACCGTGAGTAGGTTTTCTACCTTATTGGTGACATTTAGTGACTTCCATTTTAGCTACTTTACAAGTTTGAAGGAAACTTATTTTAGCTACCTATATTTGAAGGAAAGTAGTGTCTTGTTCAAAATATTGTAAAGACGTCTGTTTGAATGGTTTCTCCAAAAATTTATTTACAATTCTCCAGATTTTGGCTGAAGATGGATTTTGAGTTTTCAGAAAACTGGCTCGGTCGACTTGTAGAAGTCGAGAAAAAAATCAATAAAAGCCCATCCATTTTTTAACAATTTTTTCTCTAAAGTATGACCCAAAGTTTGACCTAAAATTCAAACAAAATCCATCAAGAAAGATGAGCACGCAAAATGAAATATTTTTTTCCTCTTGTTTTGAAAACCTGCCGAAGTTAAACATAGTATTGTTCAAGGTACTTCATCTCAGAACAGTGGAGCGAGTCACAGTAAAACGGAGAAGCTGGGAGACGAGTGCCACATCAACTCTATCATCGGTAAGTTAGCGGTTCATGTATTTCTGTCTGTAAAACATCAATTTGATAAGAAAAGACACTGTTACTACTTTTTTGGTACCAGAGGTATCGTCTTTTTCATAATGAATTAAGAATGAATTTGGCGGTCTAATGGCCAAATTTTCATGGCAATAACAAAGTGGACCATATACTTTTCCCCGTGAAATAACTTCCCTAACAGAATCAGTGAATCTTTTGATATCTTGATTTCTTGAACCAGTAAATGTATGTGCTATATTACGAGTTCAAGATTTGAACAACTCTAGTTGCACATTTTTGTGTTGATGTTCATTGGCGAATGATTTAATAGCCACTGTATTATCCGTTTTACCAAGAAGGCATTCGTTGCAGCCTAAGATTTCTATTAAATAATGAGTTAACTGCATAAGTGAGCAAAGCAGAGCGGAGAAAGCTTATGAAACATAGACTAGCTGTTAGTGGTTCGAATCCTGAAGACAGCCATTATCTTTGTTTTGAATTTTTTTCCAAAATAAACAGCAAAAAAGAGGTTTAAAATCAAAAAAGACAAAAAACAAGTATGGGAGGAAATTGTTTTTGCCATTATTTTTGAACTTTGAAAGTTCTTTTTTTGCCGTTTTAAGTGTTAGCGAAGTGCAACTCATTTCTTCCGTGTAATCATTTGAATTTCAATTCAATGACTGTCGAATGAATGTATGTTTGGCTCAGAGGTATATTTTGTAAACTCAATTTTTGACCATCATGTGCCTCTTTATTTTTCATTAAAAAAGGATTTTCTTGAAGTTTCAATTTAGTTTAAGCCTTTTAAAAGGAGTTCCAAGATTGAAAGAGAAGTTCATCATACAATTTCATAAAAAAGAATTGTTTGAAAATGGAACAAAAAGCATTTTTCCGTACCATGTAACTGTTTTATCAACTTTGTTCATCCACTGCAATTGATTGTGCATTAAACATTTTTTCATGAAATATGCTTTGTTTTAAATACTGAGATCAGCTTTATATTTTGTTATCTGAAAACAAAAAAATGAAGAGTTTTCTCATACCAGAGGTCCCACAAGTTATCTGGCTAGAATCTCGCAGATCAATTGCATTTGGAGAAACGCGAAATAATTATTGAGTTTCACATAGATTGCATATATCATGAACGTTTCCATTCTAAAAAAATATATTTGCTATTTTTCCCAATTTTAAAATTATCTTAACATATCAAAGCAATAATTGATTGTTCCGATCATTGAAAATGGGAAAAATTTTGTATTAGAGTGAATTTTTTTTCAAGCAATTACCATAAATAATCATCAGAGTGGAATTGGGTTGAGGAAAATATCATATTGAAGCCTTTTCAGTCGTATTTTGAACGGTCTTGAAAGATTTCCAATTGGTTGTCACAGAGTGGCGAAAAACCCATTGGAATTTTTAACATTAATTAAACCAGTTTCAGACGGGCTTTAGACTAATTAAAGCAATCGAGTAATGTTCGTTATACAATTATTGATTTTTTAGGCTTTTCTATTTTATTATTTTTTTCCCCAGACATTTATGTCCCGGCAAAAACAGTCCAAAATGCAAAAAGTGTCCAAGACGTTTGGTTCCCAGACAAAATTGTCCCAAAATTGTCCAGGCTATTGCCACACTAGTTAATGACCGGACTTAGTTGCGGCCTACGACCCAAGTAAACTTCTGATTTTCCTAAAAGGGTGCAGCAGCAACATCAAACTATAATTTAAAGTCAATTTATTTTCCAAAGTTGATATTGCGAAGCAATAATTTTCAATAAATTTTTCTAAGTTGAGCTTTTTCCCAGAAAATTTCAAAATTGAGCTAGACCCGATTTGAAAACGACAAAATGATCAATGTAATCAAGTTTTTCCCATCCTGTTCCCTTTTGGCTCAATCAAGTCAACCCATTTCAATTTTGCCCTAGTTTACCCATTTTTGGGTTTTTTAATTTCAAATATTGACTAAATTACGAAAATTTTTTGTCGAGCCCGAGATTTGAACTTCAAACCTTTTGACCTTGAGACTTATGACTTCATCACTCGGCCAAATGCGCTTTTAAATTTCAAAATTTTCTTGAAAGTTTTGTCTCACTTTGACTGTACTATGGTTAATTGTTACGCATAAAATCTACTTAAAGAACGATCAAACAACCTCAAAAGAACAAAGCATTAAAGATCACAAGGTCAAATCAAAGAAATTAATTTCGCAAAACAATTTCGGACAATTTTGTCTGGGACATAAATGTCTGGTACAATTTTATCATTTCCGACTGTTTTGTCAAGGACACAAATGTCTTGGACACAAATGTCTATGCACACTCTCAAGAGACTACTAATCTCTACAAATTTTGCTTAATTTGAGAATTTTGTGTATTTTTTTACGATCATGGTCGGATTATTTTGGGGTCTTTTTGCAATGCAATTGTTAATTACGGTTGTACATAAATATTACTATTGATTATTTTTTGTTAAAAAAATTGAATCTGGAATACGTTATAAGCATTTTGTAATTTTTGTTTCTGAAAATTGATTTGCGAGAAACAAAATGGATTCGAAACCATAAAAAAAAACAATTTTTAGCCTTCATTTTGTCTCTGGATATTTTTCTGTTTTAGGAAAAGCAATTATCACACAAAGCTTATCGCAAAACATAAAATTAAACATTTTTTAGACAACTAAAAAAATCTCAACCAACAACACACCATGTTTAATTGATTTAAAAGCTTCTAAAAACGTAGAAAAAAGCTGAGCTTGCAATTTTCATACGTAGAAACAGTAGATTAAGCATCGTTTCATCTGTAAAAAAAATCTTTGTTTTTGATGACCATAACGCTTTAATGCGGTCGAATTGACACAATTGTTGTTTGAAAAGTTTCGAAACAGTTTTTGAAAAAGTTAGATAGCCAATTTTCAGTACACTCTCAATTTATAATTTGTATCAAATTTTTTCAAAATGATTATGTTTTTGCTTGAATTTTTGCGTGGAGAGTTGCGGACTTGAAAATTTTTGGAAAAAAAAACATTTTTAGTTTTTTTTTCAAAATGACTCTTTCGCGTTATTGAATTTGACAAATAGGCAATTAAGAATAGAAAGTTTTATTGAATGGATTATTTTACAATTAAAAATTTTGAGAAAACACGGAAAGAATGGAAGTTATTTGGATAAATGGGCAAAGTCTTCTTTTTTCTATTTACATTTTTCTTTTTCTCTACAAAGTATAGCGTGTCTTTTTGAATCACCAGTGGTATGAATATGATTAATAATTTTAGCAAAAAGGAGCATCAAGCCTTTTCAATTTTAACTGTTGAACTGCAAATGGCACAGAATGTTCTGAACATATTCTTGAAAAATTACATATATTTTTTTCTCATTTGGCTGTCGTTTTTTTGGGCGTGGTTTGAAAAAAAAACTTTGAACGAATCCTAAAACTTAAGCATATCCAACTCTCTTTAAAAAATGAACATGATGGTTAACAATTTTGGTTAAAAAAAAACAAAAAAAAACTTGAAAAAATTGTTGACAATTTTGTTAAACTAAAAAAAAATGTTTTTTTTTGCAGATTTTTTTATTTTCAAAAACTTCAAAAACTAATTTGACTAAAGCAAATTTAAGTATTCAACGCTTAAATAGTTTAACTTTTTTTCTATAAAAACCAACTATACGCCTGCTGGCTTGCTTTATTCGCCCGAAATTAGACTAAGAAATCAAAAACTTCAAGTTGGTTTCTTCCGACACTGAGAAAAATAAAAATTTTGAAATTTTCGATGCCATTCGTATCATGTCTAAAAAGGCTCAAGATGATATGTCACTCGATTTTGTCAAATGATTATTTGTGGTACCTGATTTTGCGTGGAAAAAAATGTTGAAAAAAAAAGAAAAAGTTTTAAACACCGGAATACGAAGTTTCTCCCCATTTTCCATGGTCGGACTAATAACCGATAACCATTGATTGCTAAAGTAATCACAAAGCTCATTTGTCAGTTATTTTTTTTTGTCAGTTATTTTTTTAGTTGGCAGCTATTGCATTTATCCATTTTTGATTAGATGACAAAGAGGTACATTACTTGAAACAATTCATCGCAAGAGAACTGCTGCATAAATCGAAAACTTTCCAATTTTCTCCGTTCCACCCACCTGTCACAAACAAACATGGACAGAAGTCTGGACTTGGAGGAGCATACTGTGAGATCAATTTACAGGAATTCGATTTGGGCGATGACAGTGCCTTTGAGTCCAGATGGAACGATGAGAACTTGTCAGTAAACGACATCCTTACTTCGATCGATCAGCCGAATCGCGGCGAGAAAGTCCTCTTAGTCGGCGAAAGAGGATGTGGAATGTCAACGGCGCTCTTAAAATCAGCAATTGATCAAAGCGAATATTCTGATTTCGAGTTCGTGTTGTTTTTAAATCCACGCTCTTTTAGTTGGCAAATGGAAAAAGACCGATTACTCATTTCGTTTGGAAAATTGAAAACATGTTTATACGAGTTTTGCTCCATATATGGAAAACATACGCTGATTCTTTTAGACAATTCAGAGTGTTTGCCGAACGGATTGATCAAAAATATCTTGAATCACGAAAACATGCGGGATACTACGATTTTATGCGGATTCCAGAGTCCGCTGGTATCAGACAGTCCCACAACAAGCATCCCTGTGAAGCATTTCAGTCGTTGTTACACATGCATCGGCTTCTCAAGCTCCGAGCTGAAAAAATTGGCGCGCAAAATGCTGGGTAAGTTCTGGAACGAGAACTTATATCAAAAATTGATGAAAGAGCTTCCTCACGATAACGATGTGATGACGCTGTCATTGATAACTTCGTTGATGCACCTGAATTGTAATTTACAAGAAGTGGGAAATGCTGACGAGTATCGTGAAAAGTACATCAACTTTAAGATCATCGATATGCTGAAAAATGAAACAGTTCGCAAGCAACAACCAGTTACTACTAAGGAGATCAGCCAACAGTTCAAGTCTTTGCAAGAAACTATAGTCGAGTACTATCTAAGAATGAAAGACTATTCGGACCAGCATCTTATGCAACAGTTGTCCCTTTCCTTGAGAGTTTTCATAATAAAACGATATTTAATCAGTCTTGATTCTGGAATGCGAGAGACTGAGATTTTGTACCTGAAAGAAAATCACTCATTTCTTGCCAGGGAAATTGAACATCATCTGAAAACTTGGGAAATTGATGAGCATAATGTGATGATAAAGTCGAACTGCAAACTCAAGCATTTCATGACAGAGGATGTGGATATATCAAATCGACAGTTGAGTATCCATATCAGGGAAATATTTTTCAATGCGTCCGAAATACTCTCTTGGAAAGTTCGTTCATCCATTCAAAAAATGCGTGTTTGCGTCACCAACTTGGATGTTGATAGGCTCCTCAAAATTCTTTCAAAGTTCAAGCATTTGCACAATCTGGAGCTCAGTTGTGAGACATTGTCTCAAGACAACCTTTTCTCGTTTGTTTTTGAAAAACTGCCCACACACGCACCTAATCTGAAAAAAGTTACTCTAATTGACATTCCTCAAATTGTGCGACCAGATATGGTTGAAACCTGTCATAAATACAGTTCCATTTTCAAGTCAATCACTTTGCATCGAGTCAATATTGAGTTTGGTTCCCCTGAGAAAATGGTCAGTTTCTGTGATTATATCTCGAATATTGGAAAAACGACTGAAGAGTTTGTCTTAGAATTGAACCAGTGCACTCTAGGTGTTAGAGGAATAGAGAGAAACGCTTCCTTTCTCTTCATCTGCCAACTCAGTGTCGAATCATCTCAATCTGAATTGCTTGATTTGGTTGACTCTCAACAACTTTCAGTTTTCTCCGAGTACAAACACGAATCAGTGGACTTGCTTCAACTCTCTTTTGAGAACGGAACTCTGAATAAATTCAGCTTGGGGCTCAACATTGTTGCAAACACATGTGAATCGCTTGCCAATTTTTTCACTAAAATTAGCTTCAAAGGGTCTAGAACATACGACTTTGAGAACTTAAATTCTTCATGTAAAAATCCAACTTGCAAAAACTGCAGTCCACTGCTAAGCGTTTTATCAATTGGAAATTCAACCTCATCTGATAATCATTGGAAAAATGCAG
This sequence comes from Symsagittifera roscoffensis, assembly GCF_963678635.1. Classification (NCBI taxonomy): domain Eukaryota; kingdom Metazoa; phylum Xenacoelomorpha; order Acoela; family Convolutidae; genus Symsagittifera; species Symsagittifera roscoffensis. The sequence goes on from NC_087066.1 coordinate 35,400,295, forward strand.
CGAAAAAAGTCATGTTTGGACTAAAACAATTTGAGGGATCAAACATTGAATTTCTGGCTGATGTCTTAACTAAGAATTGCCAGAAAGCGCTGGACGAGCAATTGATAATTGAAATGACAACTCCTGGTTTCTGCTTGCCAAGAGAAGCTGTAGAAAAATTGGGGAAACTCAACATCGAGGTACAGTCCAGTGAAGATGTGGTCGATGAGTCATCTTCGATTACGCAAGAGAACCCGATTTCTCCTGTTTATGATGTAATAGAGGTGGAAGTGGATCATAGTGGGTGGGGCTTCACAAGGTTCACTCTCACGCCAGAGCCAGTGACTCTGCGCTTTTCCAACGGAGTCTCCGTAGAATGGTCACGAGACTCGACATTTGAGGACAGAATGGTGTGTGTAGAGGTGCATTGTATGCCAGAAAGACTGGTCAAAAGCGTATGCGAGTCCAAACAGGAATCTGTATGCATGCTGAGTCCATTTCTGTTCATAGATCAGATAGACGATAAGCCTTTCTTGAAACCAGCTACTGTCACTATGCCTTACAGCATTCAAAACAATCACGACTTTTCCTGGAAAACAGACCGGAAGACTAAAGTGTTCGCTTACAATGACGGAGATGTGAAAAAATGGCAGGCTGTCAACGACTCGTCAAAATACGAACTGCTGGACGGAGTTTTCAAGTATTCGTCGACTACATTTTCCCCTGTAGGGGCTGTGACTAATGGCGAAGAAAGCACGTTAAACCCAACTGATTTCTGGGAAATATACCTGCCAGAGTCTGTTTATCTTATTGTTTGCCCGTCCCAGTACGACACTAAAATCATATTCGACTGCAGGAAGTTTCGAAACGAGGAAGAACATAAAAAGTTGAAGCTTACAATTGGAGCAAGATTCAGAAAATTGAACGAAATGAGTGAAGGGGATTTGATCTTTGGGTCGATAGCCGGGAACCTCTTGATTGACGAACACTACGGATACTCGTTGCGGGATGACAAAAAACTCGTCTTCTACTATCCTAATCCTGAGCATGAAAGCAACAAACAAGAGTACAAAATGAAAATCATCTCAAAGTCTCGTGATCCAGAAGGTACAATCACATACTACAAAGAATTTTTGCGCGAGGAAGCTCAAAAGATGCAGAAGTTGTTCCATTTGAAGCTGGAATTACAAGTGGTTCCCATTACTACAGAGAGACCAGGTTATAAGAGAAAAAATTCGTTCATTGAAGCTGCCTCCCCTAAAAAGCAAGCAAATGCCAAATCGGCCATCGCTTTTTTCGACTCAGAAGTTGTCCTGACACATGATACTTTGAAAGAGGTGCTCAGAACATGTAAAATGTCTTGGCTCAAGCTACTAGAGGACTTGCAACTCGAAAAGAACAAAATCAACAAATTACAAGATCAGAATTTAGGCGAAGTGTTGACAATTGTCAAGGAAAAGGTGACAGTAGAACAAGGAAAACAAGTTCTTAGACAACTTTTCCAGCTTAGTGCAATGTCCGCGTTGGACTACGAACAAAAAATTTCAACTTTTTACTCTAAACACAAAGAGGATCTAACGGAAGCGTTCTGGCAATGCTCTTGGCACTGGTTAACGACAACTGATTCCAACTATCGAAATGTCTCAACAATACTCGAAGCAGCACAGTTAGCTGGTGTGCCGAATAGTTACACAGAGGACTGGCAGTCGATAACAGAAGGAACGTGCGTGAATGCAAGCCGAGAGTTGGTGCGGACGATTGACAAACGAGGAGATGAACAAAATGTGATCAAACAGGTGGCCTTTTTCCTCAGGGCACTGGGAGACGCGGAGAGCAAAGACATGGCAATAAATTTGCTCATGAGAAAAATGTAGCGAACGTTCGAAGTTAAATGTCCGATACGGCGTATTGATTTTGCGCAATTTCCAATTATTAAAATGCAAAATATATGTTACAAATTACTTTTTTTTTGAAAACTATCTGCTGTAAAAATTTCTGGGCATGTGAAAATGATTTAAGTTCATAAGCTTTATATCAAATTTTTTGCAGTTTTTTTATATCATCTGTAGATTTAGGGGATTTCTTCTCTAGGTTTTTCTCTCTTTTACCTAACGACACCGCAAAGTCGTCCATTGGGCAGTGAATTCAGCGGGGCTACCGAGATTCACTACTATCTACAATCCCAAAAGGGTTTTTTTTGTGGCAACTATTCTGTATTGTATTATGTTGCTTGCCCCTTCTGTGTATTGCTCTTCCGCTGTCTTGTCTACTCGAAAGAATTGCAAAAATTTCCAATGATAAATTAATTGAGATGATTTTATGTCAAACTACAGAAGGCTCTGAGTGGCCAGGATTTAATTTAACAATCAAATCAAAAGGAAAGGGTCCGCAATTTATCGGCCAAATTGCCTAATTGCAAATAATTTCCAACTAACTCCACTAACATTTAACTATTCTCTCTCTCTCTCTCTCTCTCTCTCTCTCTCTCTCTAGAGAATCTCTGATGACAACTAACTATCTGCTGGTCTCTTACTCCGAAAACCAATTACTTGACTAACTAGCAAAAATTGTTCTGTCTAACTAAAGGAGAACCAACTACTCTCTCTCAGTATCAATTGCTCTCTTCTATGACTGAGAAATAACTACTCTTAATAGTAGCTAACAACTGTTCTGACTCTTCAAGGCTCTCCGGTACCCTCCAATTCCTTATCTTTCATTACACTTAGTTTTAGTTAAGTCACGCCATTCTCTATCAGTCCTGCTATCCGCTTAAATCACCCGTCCGCACCTGTTTTAAGACTATATCCCTCCTCTTGTCAACTCTGCCACGTGCCAAATTTGGTTTCTTTTATCAATCTTTTCAAGCTTATTAGATACCCGGTATGCGGTAGGTGTCACAATTTGACCAAGCAAGCAAATGTCATACGATTCTAATCAGCTAGTTCCTGACCTGAGTGGCCTCAGCCCTCGAGTTCAACTCAACTCCAAACCATGCTATGTTTACTCAGTGACCCTCCCAAGGTCTTTACTTTAATTATCACTTTAACATTCCGACCTAGCAAAGGTAGGGGGAGACCCTTTTCATGGATAGCGAATTCATTCCAAGCATCTAAAATTTCGATCTGTACTCTATTCCAATCCCGACCTTCTAGCTATCAGGGGGAGGTAGTTTGTCAATCAGGGGTCAAACTAAACCAAAAGGTCACCTCCGGGAAGCTAGGTAAATTCCCTGTTCGTTAATTTTATTTAGAAGACTTAATTCTCATGCCACGGTCCTAATACTATCAATTTCCTCTGGGACTACTTTTCCTTTGTCTAGTTGAATTGCTATTAATAGATCACTCGCCAAGCTAAACTGAACCCAATGTTTACCAAGTCCACTTCGAATTAACTCTACTACTCCAAGATTGCAATGTAAAAGCTATATTTCTATCAGCTTCTGCTCTAGTTACGAAAATTTGAGTTTTCCTCCCAACTTTTAGCATGGTCACCCATTCTCATTTCCAGGGGTTGGCTGGAGAATACGCCCCTTTCCGGTGCTAAACTCGGGTTTTTCTATGCAAATTTGGGGTCAAATAGCCCAAAGGTCAACTTAAGGTCACCCAGGGGTCAAACCGGGTCAAAATTCCATATTTAAGTTCAGATTTCCATGGGGGTCCTAACTACCAAGTTCCATTCATATCCCATTAATACTTCACAGGTTATACCATTTTTAAGGTCCATTATCACTTTTTCCGGAAAAAAGCTATTAACACCGGAAGGAGTCGCCGGTGGAATTTCACTTGGAAGGTTTTTTTTGGGGTTATTATCTTGTATCAGTTGCTACAATAAAATCATTATGCCACCGTTCATCATTTTGCGTAAACTGCCTATTTCCCATCAAAGAGGGTGTTTTCTCAAGTGCAAATAGCTTTCCATCCAATCGCCGGATTTGGTTCAAATTATAAAGCAAGATGTATTGTGCCATTACCTATCATCTCTCCAAATTTCAGCTCCCTGCAATCATTGGAAGCCGAGAAACGACTTCCGGAAGTTGGGGGTGGGTTTGTTAACTTAGGTCATAAAACCGGAAGTATGGTTCCTAGGAGTCTGGGGGTTCCAAACTTAAGCTTCCCTCAACTAGGCTTACAACATACTAAAAGTTGAGCCTAAAACCGCAGCTAGTTTCCGAGTTCTGAAAGGGCCATTTGCACTTCCGGGGACCGTTATCACTTGCACCCCAAGAGTCTGAGGGATCATGTTTTTTGTATGCCCGGGTCAAATCATCTCTAGTATCGCTCCTTTGAATTTTATAACATTAGCTTTCTTAGTTCCAATTTGGGGGAGTTGCCGATTTTGTCATATTTTGTTTTCTGGCATAGGAGGGACGATATCTTCGAATAATGAACTATTGTGAACTCTACCCTTTGTTTGCTGTTCTACTTAACTTCAAGACGAATCAATCTTGCGCTCAGGTTACTATATCATGTAATACAGTAGAATCACCAATTCTACATCATCAGTAGCAAAAATCCAATGCGCTGAGCTACTATTTCGTCAAAGGTTAATAATTCTTTTAAAAAAATCGAGATATGAGAACACGAGAAATGAATTTTAAAAATGTCTTGCGACAGAAAAAAAGACGTAGCAATCTATCTGGTGTCTTAATTTGTAGAAGAAAACACTTTTGGTATCGGTTACTTTGATTCAGACTTTAAATAGTGTTTATGATAACCGATTCAAATCATCTCTAGTATCGCTCCTTTGAATTTTATAACATTAGCTTTCTTAGTTCCAATTTGGGGGAGTTGCCGATTTTGTCATATTTTGTTTTCTGGCATAGGAGGGACGATATCTTCGAATAATGAACTATTGTGAACTCTACCCTTTGTTTGCTGTTCTACTTAACTTCAAGACGAATCAATCTTGCGCTCAGGTTACTATATCATGTAATACAGTAGAATCACCAATTCTACATCATCAGTAGCAAAAATCCAATGGGCTGAGCTACTATTTCGTCAAAGGTTAATAATTCTTTAAAAAAAATCGAGATATGAGAACACGAGAAATGAATTTTAAAAATGTCTTGCGACAGAAAAAAAGACGTAGCAATCTATCTGGTGTCTTAATTTGTAGAAGAAAACACTTTTGGTATCGGTTACTTTGATTCAGACTTTAAATAGTGTTTATGATAACCGATCATGTAAACTGTGGGATAACTAATGCGCGCGATTCCAAAGCAAACAATTCCAGTTTTTTATCATTCTTGACGGTGAAATAATTGGTTGGCACCTTTTAGAAGCCAAACTGTACCTTTTGACAAAGAATGCGGATTCCGCATGAAAGTTGATAGAAGAACTGTCTGTCACTGGGAAAACCTCCGATTTAGGCCTTTTAAATTTTTTCTGAATTTTCGGGTTAGTGCTGAATCCATAAATAAAGAAGGATAGTCGGATGCTGTGCAAGTAAATAAAAAACTCAAAAAAAGCTGTGCTGGATACATTTTTTTCATAAATTGACAAACCTATCCTTTTTGTGCCTTTTTTATGTCTTTTATCTTAAATATTTCTCGCCATAACTAATTTCATTTAAGAATTGACTATTTGTCGTCAGAATTTGTTGGACAAAAAACGTTCATGTACGCATGACTATCAAATATTATTTAATCAGCGTTTGTCATCTAATTTTTTATTGACGAAATCTTGCGTGATTCATACAGTTGCCCCATGGATGTTATATAGCTTGCGGTTAGCAAGCCTAATAGGTATACAAATCGTGTCAAGTGACAATTCGTGAGGGGTAAAATTGAACATTATTCAGATAGTCGTGCATAAGTTGAACAGTTTTTGAACAAGTTTTATTTAATTTGAGGGGAGCGCCACCGCGAAAAAACGAACGTTTTTTTTTCAAAGCGTTTTAAAAGTGATCGAATATCTCATTTTGGACTTTTTACTAAAAACTTTTTCTGGTCGCAGAACTTTGAGGTAAGCTAGGGTCTTCTTAGGGCAATGGTAGAGCTTAAAAAAAGAGTCGGAACCTAAAAAAAACAGACAAATATTTTTTTAAAAAACCGGCCGTATTTCTCCTACTGCGCACGCCGCGGCTCAATTGAAATACTATCGACTAAAAAATGGGACTGATACAACCTTCCTAAAATTGGATCGAGTATCATGGGCTCCAATACACACATTAAGTCCATTCATATAGCCACATTCTTTGAAAGAAACTGTAGCGGGGAAAACTGTAACATGATTTCAGAGCAAATATATCAAGGCTTTGATGTATTCACCTTTCCAGGATTCATATTGAGCCAATCACCCGAAAATGTTATGAGTGTTAACTGAAAGGGTTCCAATATTTGATACTGGTAAAAATCAAAAAGCAAGATATAGGTTTACCAAAAAAATAACACTGAATCATCAGAAGATGCTACGTGTGAATCGCGATTTCTATTAAAATTAGGGGACTGAGACATGATGCTTGCTATTGCTAGCATCGAGCACGAATCATGGTGGGCCTGGCCTCAACGTCTTTTCGATCCAGCGGCAGAGTTACTGTATAATCGGTTACGTAGCAGAATTTAGACAACCGCATTTTCAGACTCGTCAGTAAGCAGACACATACTAATCAGAATCGAGACAAGGAAGAAATCAATAATTAATAAATATTTATTTCGTCAGATTGCTTTCTCATCTCGATTCTGATTGGTTAATATAGTATTTGTCTGCTTACTGACAAGTATAAATGCGCGGTTGTCTAAATACAGACCGCACTCCTATATAATCGCTCCCCAATTAGTTTGAAGTTACCACCTCAAAATTTAAATTATTTTTTACTAAAAATCCCGCTCATCTGTTGTAAGTACTTCAGAATTCGATTTGAATTTTTTTTATGATGAATTCAAAATTAAGTTGCTTTCAATCAAACTCTAAAATATCAGTTTTAAGACCCCAGTGCTATCCGACTGGCCCTGGCGCTGCCTCCTAGCCCATTCGCCTGTCGCTTCACCAGTTGCTCATTCCCTTTGTCTATACTCTCATATCTCCCCGCTTCTACATCTTTTTTCTCCCTTTTCAGATCACTCAGTCTGACTGCAGAAATAGCTGGCACCGTTTGATCTGCAATTTGTCGGTTGATTCGCTCCTGTTTCTTTTGTTCTAGAAGTTTCTGAAGTCTAAGCACTTCCGGGTTAGTTTTTTCAGGCTTTTCACTCATTTGTTCACGTCGTTTTTCTTCCAATCGAATGGCCGCTGCTCGAGTTTGTTCACCTCGGTGTCTATTTATTGTTTCCATTGCTTCCACAATTTGGTTTTCTTTTTCCACCTTTTCCTTCAGAATTGCATCACGCCTCTCTGCCTCTTCCTTATCCTGATTTATTTTAGCCAAATTTAATCTTTCTCGTAATTCAGATAGAGACATCTCCCCGAAAAGTCCGTAACCTGCTATTTCAGTCGGGTCGAATGTCTTAGTTTTTGGTCGCGGCAGACATTCAAGCACTCTTATCTGCCGAATGATCTCTTGCTTTTGTTGCATTTCAGCCTCCGCCTCCTCGAATGCTTTTTTGAGCAATTCTTTATTTTCCATACTCATTTTCTGAGCCAATTTCTGCTTGAAATCCTGAATTTTCTTCACTGCCTGTTTGGCGTTTTTGTGACCCGTTATGACCTGTTCGACTAACTTTCTCGTTTCTTCTGACTCCTTCAGTTTCATGGCTAGGTATTGTCGCATTCGTGCGGCCGCTTCGTCTTTCACGACATTTGCTCTTTCCCGGTTCACTTCGGCTGCTCTTTTCCGGGCTAAAATAGCCTCCTCGTGACTCAAAAGACCTTCCAATCTTCGTCGCTCAATATCCGCCAGTTCTTGTTCGTAATCTTTCTGTCGCATATCTTTCTGCCATTGCATAAACTCAGAGGAGTCTTTGGCGCCTGCTTGAAGTTGCTCTAATTTATTTATAACCTCGCTTTCCTTTTCCTTGAATAGCCTCTCTTCGCGTAGTATGGTAGCAGTATTCAGTTTGACAGGTACTTCGTTCGGTCTTGTCGGTGCAGGAGCCGATTTGAAGCCGACTCCCGTGCTTCTGTTATTCGCGTAGTCAGCCGACTGAACTATTTCCTCCGAGCGCTCAGTTTCGTCGCGTGATACTTTACCCGTGGCCGCACATGCAAATTGTAGCTGATTAGCTTGCATCAGATTTTCTTGTGCTTTCTGCTTGTTTATTTCCCGAATTTCTGCCAGTTTTTTCTGCGTCTCTGGCTCTTGGTATGTTGTAGGTGGAATCTTTCTAACTGGTTTTACTTTTGGAATAACTTCAGGAGTGGGAATTTTTCTGGGTTTTGGTTTTGTCAATGTGAAGGGCTCGGGTACTGTTGGGTCTCTTTTGACCACGTGACCTCTCGGCTCAGCGTCATCGTCTTGCAGTTGTCTCAAACACTGCACAATAGAGAAAAGTGACTCAAAATTGTCAAGCAGGGGACCAAGTAACACCTCGTTTACGTAATCGTCCTCATAAATCTTACGCCATTCATCTTTTGTCCACGTCAGTAAGTTCTGTTTGTTGATCAAAAAGCGACAAAATGTCCACATTTTGGCCCAGTCTTGAGAAATAATGAAGTCTGTCAACTTGGGTATTCCCATTTCTTCAGCTCGGAACAGAATAGTATAGCAGGCGACTGTGTAAGTGTTCTTGTCGGAACTTACGTAGCTGAGGCCGTCTGTGTTGAAGAATGCCTCCACCACAACGTCCACTACTTTTCTTTGTCGGATGTACCCCCCGAATATCTCCAGCATGAATGCCCTGTCCTGGTCACTGCATGTCGTCAGTTTCTTCTCTTTGATGTAATCCTCTGCGTGACTGTCCGCACTCACGTCCAGAGGTCGATAGGAGTTGATGATGGCCACACAGTGCTGGAACAACTCGCCCGCCTCCATTAAGCTAATTAGTGCGCGTTTTAAATAGATCAGCCAAATTTTTTTTCACAATTTATTCAAACTAATAACAGCTAAAACTTTTGCAAAAACTGAAAATATGTATTAACTATTTTTTCCAGCGAAATTTTTCTATTGCATTATTGGTACATGCATATTTTTTAGAACCATGTTTTATATTTTTTGGTTGATTTTAAGCACATGCTTTTTTAAATGGAACAAAAATACTTTAAAGGTGCAGGTGTTTTTACTCGCCATTTGCTTAAATTCGTCAAGGCTCGTTTAAACTTGCATTCATTTTTTCGTGTTTTATGCTGTGATTTTTCATACAAATAAATATATGTGATTTTTGACGTGGTGAGTTTAATATATTCATTCAAGTCTTCTTTGGTTTTCGCCTACACCTGGCTTAATCTATCATTGCCAATATGCACACATTACAATACGATATACTTCATTTATATAAGAAAGAGAAATTACGTAATAATATTAAAAATTGAGAGGACAGGTGAATTTAATACTAAAGCATTTGTCGTTCAGATCTGCCGCAGAAGTGGCATAATTTTAAAAAGTATATTTCGGCTACCTAAAAAATTGTTTTTTTTTTAAATTCCCAATTTCCGTTTTTCATTTGAACACTTAAAATAGCAATTTTATAATGAAAAAAATTATGCTTTAAAATGACGAGTTAAAACAAAGATTTCATTTTTGCGACAATTTTTGTTTGAGGATTAAATTGAAATCCATTGTTGTATCAATTACATTACTGTTTTGTTCTTTTAACTCTAACTTTAACTTTGGAGTTCAACCAAAAGTCATCAATTAGAGAGTGGAAGTCGTGTGCGATCTCATTTCATCACAGCTACTCCGGTTTACTGTTTCAAGTTGACCCCCGTTTGACCTTTTAGCTAGCGATTATTTAGTCTGAGCAGAATCCATTGTCGATAATCAAAAAATGGATTCACATGCAGATATTTCAACAGTGCCGCCCATGGAAGTTCTGGAAAACGATTCAGCTGAACCCATTGAAGCAGTTAAAAACAGGGAAGATGTGCAAAACAGTGAACATATAACAACCAATGAGCCTTCGGAATTGGCTGAAAATGTCAGACAAGAACCTAGTGAGGAAAGAGTACCGCACGAAACCTCTCAAGAAAATCCGGATGCTCATATTCTTGATGCAGAATCTGGAACAGAAAATAGTTTGCAATTAACCAAAACGTTTAGCGAAAGTGAATCTTCGTCAGCAAGGGAAGCGATCAATTCTCAAATTCTTGAAAAAGAGTTATCTTTGCCACCATCCTTGCAAGTAACTCATGCTGATGACAACACAACTGAATCTGGGCAAGCAAACCAGACTGAAAACCAGAACGAGACCCAACTGGGGCAGATGGCTCTGGCTGCTAAGCAAATGGAAGCAGCAATCGCAGCGGACAGTGAGAGGGCAGGAGGGGAGGGGGAGGGGGAGGGGGAGGGGCAGCCACCGATTGATCACGTGCAGATGGTGGAACAGCAGAAACAGATAGTCGCCCAACTAACTTCTGCCGCCACCAATGTAAGTCTTTTCTTAGATTTAATATTCGCTGTGGTCATTTTTCACTTCACAAGTTTGTAGCAGAATATCAGTGGTAGAATATAATTTTAAATAAAAATCAATACCCTTAAAAGTCACCTCTTTTCGTAGCTGACCGGAAAATACCCCTATGTAAGTAACATTCTGAATTCTCTACTTTTTCTTATTCATGCAGCAAGCAGCCCGATTGCAAAACAGAAACATCCAAGAGGCCTATCCTTAGTTAGCCCCTCCCCTCCCAAATACCTGGCCTAAAAATTAAACTCAATAGGATATAATCAGAAATAAACTTTATGAATGAAAAGCAACGGTACAATGCTTTTCACGGCTCTTTTTAAGTTACCCCAGTTGGTTTTTGCTGGAAAAATGATCCCCTAAACGCTATTTAAAACGACGTCCGCTGTTACATATTTTATTGAAACTAACAGCGAGCAAATTTTTAACATGCGAATGAAGGTGTGGACAATTTTTGAAGGATTCGTTGGGAAAGGTGAAAGAGCACTTTTCGTTTATGTTTTGCTCTGTCTGCTTTAGCTGCGTGAGTTTGTGGACCTGAAGTTGAAGGAGGAGTACGTAGATGAGAGTGAGCGGGAGAAGGACAAGGTGGAGAGGGAGAGACTGCACGAGGAGTTCTTCTCCTCTCTCCACTCCTTCCTCACTTTCGGTCTCAAGAGGAAGCTGTGCCAGAGTGTGATGGACATCGCAGCCCAGAGGCACCAGCACAACACTCCCATCGCAGTACTGACTGTCAAGGAGTTCTCACCAGGTAAGGCTAAGAGTAGTCAAAAACAACTTAATCAACTAATTACTCTTTTAATAATTTTTTAAATCTCATTTTAGCGTTTGCTATAAATACTTCATTAATCCATTTTCTTTTCAATTAACTTGGCTGTCAACTAAGTGCGTTACTGTTCGAGATGCAGCGTATAGAATTATCTTAATGTTAACTAGAAATCCTTTTGGAAAAATATTGCTAAAAATGTTATACATCTCCCCTGTGATAACTATTAGTTTAATGCAAGTGATTATAAAACAGAATGAGTAAAACGTTTAATTCAAACTGATAACTTGTCTTGGTTTTAGATTAGAGATCATGACTATCTTTTCATGTGTCTCCTAGAACAGCAACGTCCGAAATGACTATAGCGTTTGGCCTGCATGAATGGCCTTGAATAATAATAACAATACATAACAGTATAATTAATAGCACTATTCTCCAAGGTTACTGTGGTAGCAGTACTACCCGGTACCACATTCCCTTGGCGACAACAAAATTTTATATAGTACTTTATGAAATTTTATAAATAATACGAGTTGATTCAAAGTTTACTGAAAAAGTTCTCTTTTTCTTTAGTTTTCCTTTGTTATCTTCTTCAATACTACCTCCTTGTTTCTTGCGACGTTCCATGATCCCGCCTCGTCCAGCGATGTAGCACCAAACTTTCTTTTGAAGAGGTGTCTCTCTAGCCTGTCAAACGTGTTGCTTTCCGAAGTTTCTTCGTTGTTTAGGTTTACCTTCGCTAATCGCAATCTGTAGGCCTCAAGTGCTGCCAAATTTAACTCAGTGACATCGCCCTAACAATCGATCAGTTTTATCAAGTGTGATACGGGACTGCCATATCTCTTCGGTCCCTGGTTTTTAGTTTGTCTGCTACTCCGTCTGACTGTCGTGGTATCTTCCTCTTTTTCCGATTCATCCGCAAATCCTGGTGTGGAGTAATCTACTGGGTCCATTTGTTGTGTCAGTATTTTTTCTGCTTCTTTTTGGACTCCTCGGGTCAACACCTGGTTTGTTATTTCCTCCCATTCTTGCGATGTCATGTTATTATTCTGGAATGTGTCCAGAATTTCCTTTTCACTTGTCTGTTGTGCGATTCTTTTGTTTGTTGGAGCTTCTTTCGGTGCAGACGACTCTATGTATACTGCCTCATTGCTCTTATCCCGTTTCTTAGTAACTGTTTTGGCAGCTTTTGTCGTTCGTGATTCTTGTATTTTGCCTCTTGTCGGTTTTGTGTTCTGAAACACCGGTCCTGCTCTGTTCGGTTTTCCCCTTTTTCCTCCTAAGTTAAGACCTCCGCCGGTCTTAGTGTCTTTTGATGTGACTATGCTCGGCGAGTTTTGGAACTTTTCCTTTAGTTGACTATCTTCTAGGTTTCGTCTATTGTCCCCCGGTCTTTCGCGTCGTGTTCTTCAGCAGAATCGCTGTCTTCCTCTTCCTGATGTGCTACTGTTTTCTGCTGTTTACTTCGCGGTTCTTCCCCAGTTGGGCTCCTCTTCTTCTCCGAGTTATGTGCTTTGGGCTGTGCTGGCAGTTTAGATCTCGCTATGTCGCTCTTTCTGTATACTGCACCAGCAGCCGTTTTAATGGTCGATGGTGTCTCTGATACTATCTTGGTTTTCAAGGGTATTGTCAGGGCCTTTCCGCTTTTCCTTTGCTCGTGTTTCCGGAGGAAACTTCCAGACAAGTCCTCCTTTAATGTAGTTTGTTTGTCCTCGATGAATCCACGTTCCCATGAGTATAAGAGTTCTTTTCTCAGTTCGGGATTTATCGTGCTGGTTTCATCTACGACCCGGCGTAGTTCGCTGTCTGAGAGATCCCGTCTGGTGGCATTCCACCTAGCGTTTGCCTCTAGAAGTTGTTTTAATTCCTTTGCTCCGGCCTTATCTTTCGCTGTCGCCGTGTCGTGTCGAAACAAAGGGCTTGTACCCCTGCTATTTTGTCCTTTCCGAATGATTTTAACATTCTCCCTCGACTGATCGATTCGCCTTTTCAACTGTGATGCTGTTAGCGCAGATCTCTCCAAGTGTTCTTTATCATAACGAGTACAACTTCTACATTCTTCGGCCATATTGACTATGTCTTTGTGCATATGCGGCCACCACAGGTAGTTTGATACCTCCAACATTGCTTCCTGTCCAGGATGACCTTGGTGGAGTCGTCGGAGCACTGCTTGCCTCAACTTTTCGGGCACGGCCAAACGATTGTTCACCAGGAGGCAATCATCTACCACCGACATCTGGTGCCACAGAGGATTGGTGTAGGGCCCCATGAGCTCGAATCCATGTCTGTCGTTTCGTTCCACCACTCTTCTGAGCCTATCTATCCAGGTATCTTCTGATACTAATTCCGCGAGTAGACTTTTGTCAAATAGTTTGTCGAGTGAAAGCGGGTTTTCTGCGTCCATTAGCTGTTCCCCCCGTTTGTACTCGGATTTTCTTGAATTGTGTCTTGTTTTCTGTTGTGGTGTGATCCCACAAGTCTCTGTTCCTGAACTGTAATCCCGGTCGTCACTATCCAGAGTTAAGTCGACTTCGACGATTTGTCCCACTTCCGCTTCGTCTCCAGATGTGATTAGTCCTGGTGGTTTCGGGCTTTGTATCCCCGAAATGGCCTCTAACTCCATCGCTGGTAATGTGGGTTCTGTAGGTTCTGTACTCCTTCCTGAACCAACCAGTTCCCAGAATGAAAATACTTTTGATTGAGCTGTTGAAACAGTTGAAGTTGATTGTCCTCTTTTTCCTGGGCTGGCTGTTGAAGCAGTTTAAGTTGATTGCCCTCTTTTTTCTGGGCTTGCCCTGCCTTGTGTATTTGGCAAATACCACCTCGCCTGTGGTATTTGTTCGAAGTCCGAATCCTCTGGGTGTGATCTGTTTGGGGTCCTTTGTATCATCCTGGTTCTTTGAAACGTTGTTGTTACTTCTTCTCTCAATGTATTGATGTTATTTCGCTCCTGAATCCTGACCATCTTTTTTTCTTTTCCGCTTTTTTCCAATTCGCCTGAGTGCATTTTGCCTGATTTTTGATTTAAAAAATTTCTGGTTTTTTCTAATGATTGAACCGACTGAATCCGCTGACGATTTTGAGATAAACTGATTTTTGGATTTTCACGCTTTTCACGTTGAAACGAACGCGAATCTTCATTTCATTCGTTCTGACGTGCTTTGTCCGTTTTGAACCGTTTTGGTTGCCTTAGCAACGGGTAGATGACTTGTTGTTATTCGACGCATTTTGATCAAATCTAGAATATTCTAGAAAGTTTTTGCTCCGGTCGAGCCTATCCTGATCATTTAGTCGACTGTTTAAACAGTCGAGAGCTTTATGGAAACTTTCGATTGATGTAACTACGAATTTCTCATCCAACACTGACTCCGGCCAAGGTTCACCCTTTGGATTTCGAGAAAGATAATCTACTATACCCATATCTTTCCCTGGCAGATGAACAACCTTGAATTGATAGGGTAATAGTCTGTCTACCCATCTAGTTAATCTAGATTGGTACGTTTTATTTGATTTGTTTTCATCCAAAGCAGAAACCAGAGCTTTATGATCTGTAGCTATCACGAATTCCTTACCTAATAAGTAGTGTTTGAATCGATCAACCGACCATACAACTGCAAGCAGTTCGAGCTCATTTGTGGAATATTTTTTTCTTGTGTGTTTTAGTATCTGGAAGCGAATGCGATTGGTATCCACTCCCCCTCGACGTTTTGTTGTTCTAGCGATGCGCTCAGCCCACTGTGACTGGCATCACATTTCACCCTAGTATCTAGACTGGGGTCGTAATAATGAATTTTTGTTACATTCGCATAGTGGTCTCAATTTTTCTGTTAACGTAGCCGCATTTGGGATAAACTTGGCCAGATGGTTTATACTACCCAGAAATGATCTAAGCTGTTTCAGTGATGTTGGCGGGCTAAGTTTTAATATCGCTTTGGTTTTTGTTTTTTTAGGAGAAATTCCGTCCATCGATAACTTATGCCCCAACCAATTCACCTCCTGTTGAAAAAATTCACTTTTCGACAATTTTAATGCCAAATTCTCTTTATCTAATTTTTTTAGTACATTCATAATCAATTCTTCATGTTCTTGTTCACTCCCTTTTGATACAATGAGTATGTCATCAAGAAAACAGAATGTATTTTCCGCATGATTTAATGTTCTGTCCATAGCTTTTTGGAACTCTGCTAGCATGTCTGCCAAACCATAAAATCCGGTCAGAAATCTGTAAGTACCTGTGGCTTGCCCACCTATGATGTTGAAATTCCATTGTTTCGCTGTCTCTGCAGTCAGCTTAAGTTGACTGTACGCGTACTTCAAATCTAGTACTGAGAAATACAGTTTACCGCTTGTGTTTGCTGTGACAATTTGGCTAACACCATCTAACAATTCGTCCACATTTGGCATTTCATACTTATTTTTCAACAACTGTCTATTAATGGGTTTTGCATCTAGCGCCAATTTTATGGAATCATCTTTTTTCACTGTTATTACAATAGGTGCTATAAAGCAATCACTAGTGCATTTGTCTAGTCTTCTTATATGCCCTTCTTCATTTCCTCGTACACTTTCTCCTGTATGTGTATCGTAATGCGTCTCCCCTTTTCTTGTAAAGGACAGAGCGGGTATTTGAACTTTGTGCTGACCACATGGTTTTTTGAACACCCTTGACGATCAAAAATATTCTTAAATTTACTGTAAAATTTGTTTTTCTAACCTTCTGACTGTTCGCACAGTAAGACATCAAACCTCGTCTTTTCTTTTGGTGCTAACTTCTGTGTTGTGTGTATTCCCACTTTACTCTGTAAATCCAGCCCCAAAATACACCGTGTGCGTCTTTCTGTGATTAGGAACGATGCTCCCACCACTTCCCACCCCAGCGAACCGATGTTCGTGGTGATTGCACCCAGTATGTTTATCGGCTGTTTGTTATAGTCTACAAATTTTGTAGTCAGATTGAGATTTTCCCGTGGGATGAACTTGGTTTTTTTCGAAGATTCTAAGATCGTCTTTGCAGTCGCCCAGTTCAAGAAAGATACTGGACTACCCGTATCGATAGTCATATTTATGATCTGATGATCGATTCTCACCAGAGCTTTGAGTGACCTTATTTGTTTCGATCGAGTATTTCGTCTAATGTCAACCTTCTGTACATCCTTTCTGTACTTTTCGGTTTCTTTGTTTTTGTTTGATTGCTGTTTTATATATTCATCTATTTTTTCCAGCGAAGACAGTTCTGATTCAACAGACATAATTTCGAACTCCTCACACGATTCGAATGACTGAATCAAATTACACTCTTCATCTGAGCTTGATGATTTTTCTGCAACCTCATTCACTTGTTGTGATTTACACATTTTTGCGAAGTGATTCGGTTTAGAACAATTTTTACATGTCTTTCCCATGGCCGGGCATTTCTTCAGATGTCCTTCTCCGAATATTCGACCACATCGCGTACACCTCTTTGAGTCTGAAAAATTTCTCCCCTCCTTTCTGTCTGTAAATTTTTTCCTGTACCCATTGTTTTGTTGTCTCCTTCCGCTAGCATTTTTGTTGCCGATACTTATTATGGGTTCTTGTTTTATCTTCGCTGCTCCAGATACCTGAACTGTACTTGCAGTCGTTGCATTAGTTTTCTGAAACGCCTGAGTTGTCTGTTTACTTTGTTCAAACTTTAACGCTCTTTTCAGTACTTCTTCTGGTGAAAATGTTTCAAATGTTAATGTGTCTTGTAATGCCACGTTCTTCATTTTCGAGATGAATAGGTCCCGCACTAATTGGTCCTCGAGTGTTCCTAGCTCAGCTTTAGCTGTTTGAGCAGTTAATGCTGCATGAAATGCCTCGAGTGTTTCCCCAGTTTCCTGTGATCGATTAAATAGTTTATAACGTTCATATGTAACACTCTGTGATTTATCAAATGATACTTTCGCCAATGCCACCATCTCTCGAAATTCTAACTTTGACACCTCCACATGTGGATTCTTCTGAACGAATTTCTTCTTGCCTTCTGTGCCCAACGCCAAGAATAGTCTGGAAGCGACTCTTTTCTGTACCTCATTGTAGTATACGTTGTGACCAACCTTTGGTCCTCTAGCTCTTCTTTCTTCATTTTCCAGATTAATTTTTTCCCGGGCTAGTTGGTCTCTGGCTTCTCTATCTGCAATCGCCTGTGGATTTTCATGTTCCCTTGGGGTTTCTGGTCTTGGTAACTGTTCCAACAGAACTTCTTTTGGTTCTTGTAACAAAAGTTCCGGGTCCACGCTCTCCTTCACGGTCACTGCCAAGAAAAATTGATCTAACCATATCCTAAAGTTCTAAGGAGGGTCGGAGTTTGCGGTTGTCCAAAATACCGGAATCCCCATATCCGTTCTGTTGTCTTGGGACAGAAATCCTGCTGGCTGCGCCATGTGATAACTAATAGTTTAATGCAAGTGATTATAAAACAGAATGAGTAAAACGTTTAATTCAAACTGATAACTTGTCTTGGTTTTAGATTAGAGATCATGACTATCTTTTCATGTGTCTCCTAGAACAGCAACGTCCGAAATGACTATAGCGTTTGGCCTGCATGAATGGCCTTGAATAATAATAACAATACATAACAGTATAATTAATAGCACTATTCTCCAAGGTTACTGTGGTAGCAGTACTACCCGGTACCACATCCCCTTAAGATAAAACTAAATTTCTCTAAATCTTGGAGCTTTGACGACCACCTGTCCGAAGAGCGTCAATTTGATGCATAGTGTCGAATCTTTCCAACTCTCATTGGTTACATACAACAAATATCGAGGAGCTCTCAAGTAGTTGAAATGAATCATGGTTTGTTGCAGTTTTGTGGGACTACTTGAAGGAGACGCTGGATGCGACTGAAGTGGATCTGATCTCCTCTCTCCCCCAAGTGCACACTGACTTCGGCAGAGGGAGGGCCTGGGTATGTCACGTGCTCAACACTAAACAACTGGCCCACTTCTACCAAAATGCGTTCCAGGGAAAAGCACTATTAGAGTAAGTTACTCGGAAGGCAGATTTCTAATGGACATACCATACCGATAGCGTCACAATCAACCTTTTTAAAACTTACTGGTCTCATTTTTTTCGACAAAAGCGCAAATTACGAGTCTCATCAAGTAATGCAAAAACTATCTTGTAGATTGGAATCTTTTGAAGTTGACCCTCTTTTATTGTCGGACTTCCTTCGACAACAGTTCGCAAACAGACAACGAGCAAGTTTTAAGGAAAACAAAAATCGCCTTCTTTTCTAAGCCAAGCAACCTAGACAAGCAGCAAACACTGATTGAAGCCGTTTATACCATTCGTGCCAATAATGCAGCATTCCAATTAATTTTCAAATTTTGCGAGTTGTCGCTTTCCTCAAGTGTTGCCAGTTATCCGTTTTTACAAGTTGTTTTCTTGTTGCGCCACTTTGAGCCATCATCTTCAAAATAATATCAGCAAAAAATAGATATGATTTTTTGACGAAATTTCTCACTCCTACAATCTCGCCAACTTTTCAAGAAAAATAATAGCATTTCACTCATACACAATCATGTCACTTACTCAAATCAACCAAGTTTGAACAAAAACATCATCTGTGTGTTGTGTAGACGCTACTACGAGGAGTTTTCCTGTGTGCGGGAGAATGAAGTAGCTAACAGTGTGGTGACACAGATGGCAGACACAGTGTCCAATGTCCCCTTCCACTTCACAGTTAACTCCTCACAACACGACACGCCAAAACTATTGCAGGTTACCACAAATCGGCCTAACATCAGAGCATATAGGTTGGATAAACATACAAGTTTCACGTCAAAGCTATTGAAGATGTTACCAATTTGAAAAAAGCGAGAAAGTGCAATTTTTTGATATGAAAAAACGATAAAAACAAGAAAAAACTTCCACCATGCAATAGTTCCCAATCCGCCAGGTAGCACATCTGAAAGCAAAGTAATCATAGCAGAATTTTGTTGCAGGGGGAACAGGAGTCAGAGAAAGTCTGGCACTATGAGATACATGCGCCATGGCCAAATGAGCAGAACCATACATCCACCCAATTCCTGGAGCAGAGTTCCACAGATGACGAACAGTGTGTCCAGGACCAGCAGTCATCTTCCAGCCAAACTAGCGGAGACAACTCTTTCCCTAACCCAGGAGGAGCCAGTTCTTTGGATCATGAAACAGAGAACCAGACATATCAGAGTCAAGATAATGCCACGATGGAGCACGAGTTCCAGGCACAGCAACATATCATGAGCCACGGTCAAACATTCACAGAGCTGTCCAATTTCGACCCAAACGATTTGAACTCAATGACACCTGGCTCTCACGCTGCTCATTCTAATCATTACTACGAGGGGATGCCGGATCCGATGACACCGCAGCATGAGTCAATTATTGACAGAAGTAGTCACGTGATGCACTCAGACTCACCATTCAACGACTTGATTAACTCCCCAGACAAAAACTTGATGACAAGTGAGGCTCATTTACAACAGAATGCTTCAGTGACATACCAGAATCAACTTTCAAGCAACCATATTTCCTCGGTACCTGGAACTGCCATATATGGAAACCACCAGGCCCACTACGTTCCCCAATATCACTCAATGCAGATGCAACCGCCTCAAGCTACCTATCATGACCCTATGGGATTATATCAGCCCCGCCCACACCAGATGTTGCCTAAAATAGAGGAACTAATGGCTCCACCTAACAGTCGAAATCAGCAACAGGAGTTTCCGGGATCCAACCATCACGTCATGTACAGTGCTGCACCTCATGGCACCGACTTCTACATGGGACCGATGTCACAGCCTCACTATGAGCCCATCAGTAAGATCTCATCAGTTTAAAAAATATCATAATAGTTAGATTTTAAAGTAGATCAAGGAGGGCGCATTATTTAGCTAGCAGCACAGAATGTTCCGGCCACAATGATTGATGCAAAGAAATCACGAAATCTGAAATGTTTTAAAAAGTCGAAAAAGCTGAAACGAAATTTAAATCGAATCACGGCTAAAAAGACTTTTATGTAACCCCTGATGTAATCAACTCGGACCCCCACAGCTTTTCTTTGGGGTACTCTATGTGAGTAGGAAAAAACACACTAATTGCACTCCCAGTCCTTTGCAAACAACAAGCGCTGACCAGTAAATATAAGAAACGGGCTTTGCTCTGATTACTACTAACTAATACTATCACCACTGGCAATGTTCAGGTCCTGCAATGGCAGATGGAAACATGCCAGTCTACAGCACCATCCAGCCCCCCTCACTGCCTCCCGTGGTAGGGTCCCCTGGTGACATGGCCAGAGACAACTTGGACCTCGACAGTCTATCAGGCTCTCCTCTTCCTCCCAAAACCTTCTGTCCGGAACAAGTTGGGCCACAGACCCAGTTGAAAGTGATGCCCAATAACAGGGCTGAACATGCCAAGATGAGTCGAATGGGCTTGAAACGAACCCACTCTACGGGCAGGGGGAGGGGCAGACCTAGACAGAGGCCGAAGATCCAGGGTCTGCCCCCACCCATGGACAAGGAGGAAGCGAAAGAGCAAACTGCGACATTCCACAGGGTGTACGAGCGCGTGCGGAGGACGGAGATCAAGAAGGGA
Source organism: Symsagittifera roscoffensis (assembly GCF_963678635.1). Lineage (NCBI taxonomy): Eukaryota > Metazoa > Xenacoelomorpha > Acoela > Convolutidae > Symsagittifera > Symsagittifera roscoffensis. The sequence goes on from NC_087066.1 coordinate 35,421,141, forward strand.
TACGACATTTTGGAGAACCTCATACCATTTCATCTTAGGAGTGATGTAAGCTTTTAGACAGTGAATCAAAAGCATAACAATTTCTGCTAAACAACAATTTGGCGTGTCCATTAGTCCAAAAAAAAACATACTCAACAACGAGTCGTAAGCACATATTTTTGGATGAGGAACCCTAGTTTTTTCTTAAATACTCTTGCACTGTCGCACATTACTTCAGTTGTTCAAAATCTCGTTTGAAGTATGTTGACATATATAAAAAAGAGATAGGATGTGCTGCTCTTTTCAGATTCTGGGGAAGAAGAAGCACTTTTCGACGACGGATGTGTTGAACTGTGCGCGGGACTACATTGAGGAGTTGAAGAGTGACCAGGTGCAGCACCAGATAGTGATCTCCCAGATGCAGACAGAGAGCGACACCTGGAAGGCCAGACTCCGCAAACTCACCCTCGAGGCCATCAAGAGGAACAAGGTTAGGACCATGTAGTCTATCTATGTTCGCCCTGATTTATTTACCTTAAACTACTCATCCAAGAATCATTGGCTTGGGATTACTGCTTAGGGCTACTGCAATACTTTGTTTAAATGACATAATTTTGGAACGTCTCAGAATTTGCTAGAGTTGTTTTAATTCTGACGAAGTCAATAAGCTTAAGTGCATCTGAGTTTGAGTGTAAAAGATTTTTAGTTATAACAAAATGAACAAACTTTTTGCTTATTTAATTGTAAGTTGATCAATTCTTGTTGGCCAGATAAATTTGTGCCAAAATCGCAAAAAGGCATCAAAATGAAAATTTTATGGGAGTAATGGGAGCAAGAAAAATGTCAATTAATGTCAAATAAAAAGAACATAAGGAAAAAAAAATGATGTGTTTGTTAACTCAGACAATTCATTAAAGACTTGGAGGAAAACATGCGAGTTGTTCTGATCCTTGTGGCGAATTAATAAAGTGCCCGTCTAAACGTCTCCAGACGGGCACTTTATTAATTGAAGAGAAGAGAAGAGTAGAGAAGAGTCTCCACCATCATACTGAACGTGTACCAGAGTACGGGGATCGAAAAAGAAGATGACTCGAGACATTCCCTAGAGAATCATGGGAATCTTTAAGAAATTCGGAGATTCTACAACAAGAAATTCGAATAGGGGCATGATGTGCATCGTAACTTGGCCTCGGCTGAAGATTGCTCGAGACCCAACAAACGGGGAGAATACCAATATGTATCTGGAGTAATGGGGATAGCATACAACCCTTTCTTGGATTCAGAGGCCGGGAGCGCTCACAAGAATCACGAAGTGACGGAGCTGTTGAAGTTTTGAACAGAGAAGATAATCAAAGTTGATTCAATGGAAAGGGAGAAACCGAGCCCGGGCCTGCTACTTGAGACGACGCCCAAGGTAATAAGCGTGCCGCGCTCGAACAAGAGAGTGGAATTGAAAATGGGGAATGGAAATGGCATGATGACTACGAATTTGGGAACGGTTTGGAAGTTGCTGAGACCCTCCTGGTGCCCACATCCCCACGCAAGCTTGATTATAGATGTCACGGAACGAGTGAGACTAACACCGACAAAAGATGAAGACTTGGGAACTTTGGATGTGATACACAAACTGATCCTACCACAGAGTAAAGTGTCGAGCGAGGCAATGAGTAAGCTAGGATCAGTAAAGAAGTTGGAACCCGCTAGTTGTCTTGGCTTGACCAGTGGACAAGGCCTTCTCGGTACCCAAGTGCGTACGACTGGCACGAATGTCGCATCATTCACATAAGCTGTTGAGGAAGATCCTGGGAAAGGTGCCAAGGGAACAAAGAGATGACTTGAGTGAAATCTGGGGAGAAGAAATCTTGAGTTTGGAAGGCGAGCTTTCTTCTATATGTAGACGACCCAACTACACCCTCACCCCTGTCAGTGGGCACCCCTGGAGATAAGAGAAGCGGTCCCGTGAAGACGAGGTTTAGCACGGCCACACCACCCCTGCCGTCATCCCCTCGCAAAAACCTGGAGCTACCCTTGAGCTTAGTACCCCCTAGTAATATGATTAAAGATATTAATATCCTTAAGGCTCGAGTAGGGGGAGGCAAGAGTCGGAAGGGATGGACCGGGACAAAGAGGTCGAATCAGTGATGATAATGACGACACCCCCAAGCAAAGGTGTTAAGTCTCGAAAGAGGAAAAGGGAAGTAGAGGAGTTGACTAGCCCGTCGGCGGATGCTGTCTCTGAGAAGAATTTGAGGGAGACTGTTCCCATGATTCTAGCGCGATGGAAGACTGCGGCCTACAAGAGTAGCTCCGAACCAAGGAGGATAGCCGAAGAGGTTGAAGAGATAGAGGTCTCGACAAGTCTGGTAACGGAAAAAGATTTCAAACCTCAGAAGGCAAGCTCGAAAAAGGGTTCGACGAGTGGATAAACATGGGAAATGGATGTTGGCAAAGAAAGGATCTCGAGCGAGCATCAGGCTATTGGCAAACAAGTGACCAGCGACCCTCTTGAGAAAAATGCGACGAAGAATACGGCTCGACCTTGGTGGGTGGCTCTGGAGACAATGAAGTAACTGGAGGACTGTCTGAAAAAGCTCGATCGTGAAGTGTCCGGCAAGCGTCGCAATTGGGCTACCCAACAAAAAGCCGAGGTTAATAAATTGGTCTGGAAGGCCAGACTCCGCAAACTCACCCTCGAGGCCATCAAGAGGAACAAGATTAGGACCATGTAGTCTATCTATGTTCGCCCTGATTTATTTACCTTAAACTACTCATCCAAGAATCATTGGCTTGGGATTACTGCTTAGGGCTACTGCAATACTTTGTTTAAATGACATAATTTTGGAACGTCTCAGAATTGCTAGAGTTGTTTTAATTCTGACGAAGTCAATAAGCTTAAGTGCATCTGAGTTTGAGTGTAAAAGATTTTTAGTTATAACAAAATGAACAAACTTTTTGCTTATTTAATTGTAAGTTGATCAATTCTTGTTGGCCAGATAAATTTGTGCCAAAATCGCAAAAAGGCATCAAAATGAAAATTTTATGGGAGTAATGGGAGCAAGAAAAATGTCAATTAATGTCAAATAAAAAGAACATAAGGAAAAAAAATAATGAAAAGTTTGTTAACTCAGACAATTCATTAAAGACTTGGAGGAAAACATGCGAGTTGTTCTGATCCTTGAGGCGAATTAATAAAGTGCCCGTTTAAACGTCCCAATAGTGATTTAATGAAAATGATGATTCAATCAGTTTTTCATGACAGCGGTTGTTTAGGTTCTGTTGTCCAACGAGAGTCTTCCAGAGTTTGAGACGATGGACTACAAGACGTCGCTGTCCAGATTCATCCCACATGTGTGTCTGCCCAACATCGGCATCCAAACAGGAGTGTTCCAGGAACTGCCTGCGGAAAACTCGCCCGACGACAGTGGAACGGACTACGCGCCGGGAAGTGTGGGCGGCAAAGAATCTCCCATTGGAAGTGTGAAGATATCATCAGATGTGAATCTGACCGATGGGCCAATCAATAGTGATCCTGTTGCGACACTGGTCAACGACATCAAGGTATATAAATGTTGCCGACTTTTTTAGAGACAGTTTCCAACAAAAAGAGCTGTTATGCATAACATAGAAGCAAAGTCGATAGTTTCTTGAAACATGACTCGTTTACAAATTCGAGTATATTAACGGAAACAACAATTTGTTTTTGTTTCATGCAGGATACTTCAGAAGTGGGACTCAATACAGAAAACATGAGTGCAGTTAGCGAACTGAACAGCTGCAATGGGTCACCGCCTGAAGCAGCCGCCGTCTACAATTGACAAAAAACTTGCTTGACTTAATGGATCCTCAAAACATGAACAAAATATTTTTAATGAGCGTTGAATTTTGTTTTTGAATTGAAAAGCTAATACTCCCAAACGGATTTTAAAAGCAAGTTTTGAAAATTTTAAATTTGCGGTGAACTGATTTCTACTTTATAATTTATGATTACGTGATTTGCAATCATTTTAAGATAATTCACCAGATTAACATTGCCTTAATAATAAACTGTTTAAAATTCCTCTTTTTGCTTTTATGCAAATTATGCACATACAAAAACAAGGATCGCCGGTTACTGTGCAAAGAGCACAGAATGTTACGAGCACAGTCTTTAAAAAATAAAAAATGTTTTCTGAATTGACATGAACACAGAATTTTTTGATCAATAAACATAAAATCACGATCCCCTCCAGTGGTGTTAAAACAGAAAAAAATGAACAGAGAAAACTATGATCCAAAAAAATCAGAAAAGAGACAAAATGTTGTTCAGGTTCACTTTAAGTTAAGTATTCATAGTCAAAAAGAAGTTGAGTATTAGAGAATGGAGAAAAATTGCGCTGGGGCAGGATGATCAGCCATGATAACTGAAGTCATGATTTCACAAAATGCCAAAAAGAGCCATTGAAATATAAAAAAGCTGAAAAAGACAAGCTTGAATAAAATTTACAAGAATTCAGTGAATCAAATGCTCATTTCGCAAACCCAAAAACTGTTCCTGAGTAATAGTCGTGAATTTCAATTTCAAGTTCTTGTCAATCTTTGTCGAAAACAAATAGCAGTGCATGTAGCTCATGGAGCAAATCCATATATTTTTCCGCCAAAAAAGCTAAAAACAAGACAAACAAGGATAAAAACAAGACACTGCAGGCAAGTAGCAATGAGTACTCAGACCACATTCATAAAAATTTGTTTTCCATTAGTGTCGTTTTTACTCTGTGGTTTCATTGGAGAACTACTCAAACGCGTTCAATGTTATTAAATTTGGCATAGTCGACAAAATTCAATTCCAAAGAAAAAATGACTGATGAAAACATGAATTTTTCTTTTAAATTCCATTTTTTTACACAATAACGTTTCTCTTAAAAAAAACTTGACTACCAAGGAAGCGCTAACTGAATTTTCAAAAACTAGTTTTTGTTTCGTAGTAAAATCAAGTTTTCTCTGCCGAATACCCTGATCAAAACTTAAATTTGTAAATAACACCCGTTACCAGCTCGAAATTGAATTAAATTTCAAAAAAAAAAACAGGACAAACTTTCTCGACATCGGGATAGCTTTATGGAATTTTTTTTCTAATGATCAAATCACCATTTAAAGGGCTTCAGTTTGATATATCACTCGACTTACTCCGATGTTTAATGTTGTACTTGATTTTTCGTAGAAAAAAAACAAACCTGAACACAAAACTCCGCCCACTCATCAATGGTAGGAGCAAAAATCTGATAATTGGCTTGGTTTAGCTCTGGGTAAAAATGCTTGGCCTTCAGAAAAATCAGCACGACCTTGTTCTTGCTTAGTCACTTTTTGTATAGCCATTTCTTTCTTTTGACAGGAGATTGGCGGCTGGTGCTGCAAAATTTCTGGTTCATGTTTAGCCTCTGATGCTCCTAGATCAACCGGTAGACTGGAATCCTCATTTAGAGAGCTTTTCCGTTTCATAAGATGATGAAGTGTCGGGTCAGGCTCTGTAGAATTTTTTTCCTGAAAAATTGACGGCATGATTTTTTGGTGTTAGGAGAAAAAAATAAGGTGAAGCGCGAAATTGAGGTTAGAAGAAAATTTTTTTTCTTCTTGATTTGAAAATACCTGTTAAAAAGCATGCTTCATGGTTAAGCATATGATTAATTTAACGACGCGCCTTACCAGGAGAAAAAGGAAGACTATCATATAGCAATTCCGGTTTATTTCGATAATTTAATCTAGGTCTCACCTAGCGTTTATCATCAAAATATTTCGACAATGCTAGTTTAATTAGAAAAAACAAATAATTTAATTTGATATAAATACTTGAAATTTTACGGTATAAAGTGATGGAACAATTTAATCTTATTTCCCTATCAGGTTGGATTGTTATCATATTTGTTCAACTTTTTTCCGTAATAATTAGCAAGCTGAATCCTTGTGTGGCCAAAACTCTCAGTTTGATTATTTTTGATTACTTGTAATTATTTTCTCCAAAATTTATAAAGTAAACGACGAATTTTTCAAATTTCAGTTTTGTTCATTTTGCAAAAAATTTTATTCGATTATGTTTATTTTGAGTTTGTGTATTTTGCGAAAAGAAAAAAATGAAAAAAAAATTGAGTAAAATTTTTTAAAAATGATCTGAGAGCTGAATTTGTCTCTAAAGTTGATCTGAGGCGTACCAGGAAAATCTGGCCGGTCTGCTAAAGGGAATATCTCCTGACTCGTGTTAATTAAGTCCGTCGTGTTTATCATTAACTCACCGAATTTTTCCCTTTCTTTTCAAAAGCTTCTTCTTCAGATGACCAAGAAAAAATCAAAAATCACTTCATCCCGGGGACTCACATGTTTTGCACCTGCATTTGATAATTGAAAACTCAAAAGTTCCATGAGAACTCATAAAAATAAGAGAAAGGTATCGCCTTTTGTCGGTTTTTCAGGGCAGATAAAATTTGGCAGTGAGACATTTTTCTCTCTTAGTTAATGCACATTAAAGAGTCCTTCTGTGTAAACATTTCTAGAAAGATCAATATTTAAAGTGTAGATGAACACTACAACTCACTCCTTTTTAAAGGTAATAAGTTGTTCCATCGGCGCTTTTACTTTTACATTGGTACCAAACTATGTTTTTAAATCGTGAAATATTGAAAAGTTAAACATTGCATAAAGATATTACACTTCAAGTTGAAATCAAATCGTTAAAGTTTGAAATGAATTAGTTGTTAAAAAGTATCAATTGTTTCCTTCTCTTTTTTTCTTTTTTTCGCTTCATAGTTTTCCTTCATCCTTCTTGTCTCTGATATCTTAGACGTATTCGATCCCTTGTTACTCGTTGTCCCAATTTTGGTATTACTCGTCATTTTCGAACCCAGATTGCAACTCCGTTGATAGTTGATAGATTGGGTTCTGCTCGTACTGTTCTCTTTGGTAAAAATTGCTGTTTAACTTTGCTAGCTGCTGCCTGATTCTGATTGGTGTAGTTGAACGGAGAGTTTCCAGTTCATAACCAAATCTAATACTCTTGTCAAACGTCATTACACAGTTCTTCCATTTAATGACAGAAGATGAAAATGTGGAAATCTTGTGCCATACACCGGCTAGGTATGGTTAATGTATTCGTTGTAAGGAAAAACAGAAAAGTAAAAAAACAATGTCAAATTCATTTTGAGCGTAACATAATAAACAAAGCATACAGCTGTACACTTTTGCTGGTATTTACTAGATAGAAACACGAATAGATAGAAAATTTTGATGATTGTTACGCGAGAACGAACAATTTTTTTTTTATAACAGTTTGTCAGATTAAGAAACAGTTTTGTTTCGTTTTCGACAAGACGCAGAAAATATTTGACTTAGAATCAAACCAAAATGAAATATCAAATAAAATTTAAAAACCAATTACAAAAAAAAAAACGTTATCTAAAGTAAGTATTATATCTTTCGGTTGTAAAAGCTATCACTTGTTTATGGCCACAGTTTTAGTTAGGATAGATTTTTCTTGTTTTATTTAGGACTTTATGATGATAATAGGAGCGATTCATAAGAATCTCGAAGGCTGATTACAGCCACCAAAAATCATATGCGTTAGTTAACAGAAAATGGTACCACGAGCTTCAAAACGATCTAGCGGGAGAACTCCGTTCTTCCGCTCTTCAGCTACTAAATTTGGTTTGAAAAAATTGCATTGCTGAAGTTGTTGAAAAGGAAAAAGATGTTATTTACATTTTTGATGAATTTCTGCTAGTTTTTTTGTAACTTCATAACTCTACAAATGGCGCTAAGTAAAAGGATTCTGATGGTTTATTAAAATCGCAAATAAAATTTGTAACAATTTAAAATGGTTAATTCTTCCATCAACAGTTTTCACTGTCTCAGCTCCCGTTGTTGTACGTAGGGTTATTCTACATTCCCGTTGTCGTGATACTAAATTTTCAGTGATAAAATGTCCTGAATACAAAACGAACAATGAATCACAAAAAATTATTTGAAGCTTTTGTCCTTCTGCAGTTTCCTTTTGCGTTTTTCGAGTTCAAGTTGTTTTGTCTAAGCCATTGGGTTCCGATCCTTCTATCTATATTTGATTTTAAGGTCGATCCACAAATTTGGCGTACTTGCTTGTTTTTGATCTTGGTAAGGAAATTAAATTTTAATTACGCATTTTCGCCATGTCTTATTGGGAGTCATTCATAATTGCCATTTACTTTAGTATATCAGGTCAATTATTTGTTTTTTTTTTATAAAAAAAATAATTTTCTTCCAATTAAAAAATTTTGCTTCTCAGTGGACTGTATGCTGTATGCTTCTCGCAGTTGCTCGATAAGAAAAATCCATCAAAGGCACGAAAAAAAAATACTTGGTCAGTTACATCGAATAAAAAATAAAGAAATTTTTTTTTAAATTCAGAACAAACTGAATTTTTTGCTCATTATACAAAATCAAATTGTAAGTAAACTGCACAAACTTCAAGCGTGGTATAAGTTTTTAAACAATTCAATCACAATAATCGTTTCAAAGCTGGAAAATGGATTTCATTTTGTTTCTTAGTTTTCAAATAATTGTCTATTGAAATTTTGTTTAAAAATAGTTTTGATTCTCTGGATTTTTTTGAGTATGATAGAGATTGACTTTTCTCCCTACTTACATCATGAACTATATGCCACTATGTCTTGTTTTAAACAATTCTCCATTCTAATTGATGCTCGCATTTTAAAAAATTTTATGTGCAATGAAAATTGAAAAAACGCGTGATGACTTTATTGCATTACTTATATTTTGATCAAGAAGTACATTTTGATCAAGGCTGAGATAAGGATTATTTTTGCTTCCTATTTTATTAATAGATTCTCTTAGAGCTTGGTCATTTTTTAATGCTAACCTTAAATTTGAAAACGTTATTGTTTTTTTAGTTTGAAAAGAGAAGTCCAATCCTAATACCTTTAGGACGCACCTGTCCTTGGCTGAAATCCCTGCTTTAATGTTTCACGAAAAGTCAGTGTTAAAGCCACAAATCGATTCAAGAATTGTATAATGAAAAAAGATCAATTTTTTCTCCGTTAACAGCAACGATGTTTTCTCTAGATTCATTTAGCTGTCAGTCTGTATTCAACAATTTTTTCATAACTGTCGAAACTCATAAGCAAACATATTGCTCCAGTGTCTAGTAAAAGCTATGTTTTCAGACCGTTATTTTTACTTTTGTCTCGATGGGATGTTGTTATGAGTTAATATACAATTGTATTCTTGGTTCAGACGGAAACTAACCTATTTCAAACTGAAACGATCATACTGCTCATCGCTATAGTTTCCTTCAAAGTCATTCTCACTAAAATTTTAGATCTGGCAAGGTGAATGATAATAGTTTGTATGATTGAAAGGTTTTCTACATTAGTCCTGACACAACTTTTAGTCCTTTCATTATAATCTGATAAATGCCTAAATGCTTGCTGGTGAATTTTATCATTAAATTGGCTTCTAATCTTGGCCTACTGCTATAATTAAGATTTTTCCTGGTTGCATTCTTTTATATTTGAAGTGATGCATATTTTTCTCTTGATGATCTTTATACTTAAAACAAAGGCGTAGCGTATGACTTGACCTGAGACACCATTTGCAAAACAATTTTTTCAAAGTTATTTTGGTTTGTATTTTGCGTTCATTTCCTGTTAGTTCTGTTAAACCCTAAGTTAATGCTTCATTACTTCTTTTTTTATCAGCGTTACTTGAGGCCTTTCCATTAAATTCACTGCTTACTGCAATTCTCAAGTCTTTGTTTGCTATATGACATTTTAGTTGTTGCTATATTGCGGATGGATCTCAAGTAGATATTGATGTGCTTTTTGTTTTTATCCATGTGGCTTAAGCTTGGCACAATGATTTCAATTTCTTTTTGCGATTACTTAACCATCCTTGAAAATCGGATTTCGCCATTCGTGATCTACTGCAGTGCTTAATCTATGTATAAAACTTTTTGATATGTGTTCTTAACGTTTTCTGCTTCTATTTGTCTTCAATATTTATCCTTACCATCAGCGAATCTATCTATAAACTGATCTCTCGTATGGTTCCATCCTAAACTTGGCTAGAACTCCTAAAGTTGAACCGAATGAAGTTTTCTTTTTTTAATCATATGCATCTTGATCATCGCTTGCGCTTGCTGGTCGAGTGCTTAGAGAAAATGCTATCTTTTTCTCTACTATATTAGGCAAATCTGTGGCATCTTCATTTGGATCTAAACCTGTAAACTCCTCAAGAGCAAAGTCGGGATATGCGACTAAATTTGTAGTTTTTAATTTTAGTAGGTTTGGTTAGATCTTATAAATTTGGATTTTTTATTGTTTAATAATCAGTTATTATAAGTTATTACCGGTTAAAGCTAATTATAAAGGTAAAATTATTTGAGCTTGCTGAGGCCTGAAGGGTTTGATGAAAACAACTTTTTGTTGGATATCTGAATAATGATACGCAGACGAGTAATTTTTTTTTGTAGGATAGAGGTTACTTCTGGAGTATGGCTCAGAGAAAGATAGATTATTTGGTGGTAATTTTTGCGTAGATGCTTAGAAAAAATTGTAACTGTTCCGTGTAAGTACTATTTTCTGAAAATAATTCTATTTTTGAGCTTTAAGTTAACAGTTGTTGTGTTCAGTTGTTAAAAATCTGGCATGATAAATTAAAACAATTTTGTATGAAACTAATTATTAGGGGGATGCGAATTTTTAAAATTTTCGATAACATTTTTGATAACGGCGTAATTCAGGTTTTCGTTGCAACGAATTATGATTTTTGAATAATTTCTAATTATTAATATATTTCTTTTCAATAATAAAAAGAAGTAGTAGATGTTGGAGCTGAAGTGGGAGGAGGAAGGGGCGAGGGGTGGGGGGAGGTGAAAGACCTTTACGTTTTAAAGATAGAGAAAAGAACATGCGGTTTGCCAGATGTGCATAAACAATGAATATAGAGTCAGCAAGGTTAAAAAATTAGGTTATAGCTTTCCTCAATGTATTAGTTTCAGATGGTAAGTTTCATAAATTGTTTGGCGTGATTTCTCTCTATTAACTAGGGTTAATAAAAAAATTATTCAATTATCATAAGGAACAATTTTTTCAAAGTATTAAGGGGGGAAGCCTGTTTCCCAATGAAATAAGATAGATTTCAGATGGTTAGATTATAACTTTTAAAGTTTCACAGTTTTTTTGGCGCGTGAGTTTCTTATGTAATAGGATATTGTCTAGATTTCCTTTTAATTTAGGCTTGGTAATAGAAATCGAATTCGAATGTATTAAATTAGGGAAGGATTTCCCAATGTATTATGATAGACTCATCAACTTTAGATGGTGAGTTTCAAAATAAACTTTGACGCTTGAATATTTGGTTTGTTAGGATAGTGTATAGAATTGTTCATGTATAGAGAGTGGCGAAAAAAACTTCCATGTATGAGGACATTGTAAAGAATGTACAATAATTTAATATGCAATGTTTTGGTTTCATATATAAAAATGTTAAGAAAATTGATTTTATGTTTTAGAAATATCAACAATTTGACAAAAATAAACTTCAAAAATTTCAAGTTTTTGGCAAATTTTTTGATAGTTTTTCTCATAATTGTGAAATGTCACAAAAATTTACATGTAGAGTACAAAAACTAACCCAAATTGTATATTAAATGTTGTCATGTAAAAACAATTACACTTGTTTTCTACATAAAATTTGATTTTCTCTCATTTTCCCTGCTTTCTGACAATTTGGAAACATGATAAGATTTGATCTATTTTGAGCTAGGTCGCGAAGGTGTATAGTCAATTAAGTAACTAAATTGAAGCTCATTTAGCTGAAACCATCCCGGAAAGTAACTTAAACGTAATTGAAAACTCAGAGCTTTCGGACAAAATGTGAAATTAACCACAACTTTCGAGAAATTTAACTTAAGGTTATTCAAATAAGGCCTGACATTTTTCCAAAATTTTTAGTTTTACACAATTCGTTGTATTTTAACAGGCTTTTTGTCGAGTTAAAGAAAATATTAACTAACAAAACCAATTTAATTGATCATTCATGACAATAATCTTTCAAGTTTGTTGAATAACAAAGTTCATTTATCGAATTTTCCTCGGATTTTTGTCAATGAGTAAATTTAATAACAACTCTGGGATTTTCAAAAATCTTGCTCCCACTTTGTCTAAGCTTTTATAAAAATTAACATGCTACCTTAAAATGAACGCTTGGAGGAATTTTCAGAGACTATTCTCATAACTACAACTGTTTTTGACAAAACTCATTCATTTTTGGTGGAAGTACTCATTCTTTCTCCAATTCCAAAAGTTTTCTGCTGAGATATCTGTACTATTACTGAATTGATCTTGGTAAAAACTAAACAGAAGCACTCTTTAGATTGAGAATATGTTTCAATTACCTTTTCTTCATAACTGTTCATAAATTTTCTTTTGCTTCTTGATTTTTCCTTGATAATCTTGATTTTTCCTAAGAAATCTTAAGTTCTAGATAAATTACTGCTCCTTTTGCTTTGAAGAGTGTCTCGCGGTTGAAATCCCTTTGCTTGAAATTTTAGGCAGCACCGAGGAAATTAGGGAAAAAAATCGATTGAACGAACAATTTGCTGGCAGTGATAAAATTAGTGGTAAACCTCTAATTGAGTGGCTATCATGAACGCTGCCAGCAAAAATAGCGATCAATAAATAACACTTTTCTTGCAAATTGTTCGCTAAGTCTTTTTTTAGTTTTCTTGACTTTTCTACAAAAATTCTCAAAATTGGTTAAGTGAGAGAGAATTGGAATCGTCTAAAGCATTCAAAAAAAAAGCTCAATTATAAAGCAAATTGTAGAAATGGAGTGAATTGGTGTAATTTTACAAAAAATTTTACGGTGAATGGAACGAGAACAAACCTATCAAAAATTAGCTGGATTTTTTTTCAAAAGCAGACCTTACTCGAGATTTTCTTAAATGAAAAACAAAACAAAAATTCACTATAAAAGCTAGTTCTGACTTTTTACTTTTTGATTTTTCTCTAGTCTGCCAAAAAAAAAAAAAAAATTGGACACAAAACTGCAATTTTTAAAGTTCGAATCAGTTGTAAAATATAACTTCTAGCCGAAAATCAAACCAAAATTTTGATTTTTCTTTTTCTTTCAATAAACTTAAATGATCCAATTTTCAATATAATTTTTTCCAAACACTTCAAATTAGGTTATTCGTGGTTTATAATCAAAGTATTATCTTCTAATTGAAAAAACTGTGAATTGAATTGTTCACAAAATTTGAAATTTGGGAAGAATTTTGTATCTTTTGAACGATCGATTTCTAATCCGAAACAAATTTAGATCCATTAAATTTTTTTGATCAACTCCTGCAGAAAAACTATCTGTGAATCAGATAACTACGTAAATTCTTTTGGTTCTGTTTTCAAGCTAATTTTGAGACCAGAATCGTATGTTTATCTTTAAACGTTCAAAGTCAACAAAAATTTTCATTCAAATCAGTTTTCAATTTTTCCATGTTAGTTTCCTGAAGTCGTTAAAACTATGATACTCCATGCAGAAGCTTCAATTTATTCTCCCCAACCACACAAACATAATAAATCAGTAGAAGTTTAAAAATGATAGCTAACCAAAACAGTTAAACCGGTGGTTGACTTGAGAATTTAAAGTACTTTTTCAACAAACTGATAATCATTCATTGTATAAGTATTCACTAATTAGGTTATAGAATCACTTCAATCAAAAATTTAACACAACAGAAGTTCCATAAGTCTACTCTTTCCGTCATTTCTGTATATTAAATGTTTTCGGATCAATTGTCATGAAAAGATCACAGAAAAAAGGAATCCATTGAGGAAAAAATAAGCTTTTCATAAAGTTTGTTCGAAACTTTTTTGATTTAAGATCAAGTTAAATAAAGTGTTTTTGTCCTATTTTCTACAATATATATATATATATATATATATATATATATATATATATATATATATATATATAAAAATATATATAAAATTAAAACTCATACATATAAATATATATGTATGTATAAGTATATCATTTATATCATATTTACAAAATTCAGTATTATGCCGTTTTTTCCCACCTTTTTTCGTTTTTCGAATGCATTAGTTTTTCGAAAATTTTCTGAAAAAAAATTGTTTTTTGTTGGAATGTGTCTTGCATGCAATCACCTCGACGTGCATGCAATCACCTTGTGTATTGCGAAGATATTTTCTACAACGAGAGTGAATAGGAGTGGAGTGCTTTTCTCTAGATATGAACAATCGTTTTCTCGCAATCATAAGAAAAAGTTACAATTCGAACAATTTAAACGCCACAGTGCCCTACGATGTCTTGATGCGTGTAAGCGAGTGAGTTTTCTCTCAAAATCAAAACATGTTACTCTTTCTACTGAGTGACGCCATCTCAATAAAACAAAATAGAGATAAAATAAGAGGGAGCTAGCTAAAAACTGGGAAACTATCTAAGAAAAGATAGATATAAAAATCCCAAAAAAGTGAATAGAGATTTTTTACTAAATTCCATTACTGCGAAAAAACGATTGAAAAACAAATTACATTACGAGGCCAAACTGTGCACTGGAAAGGAGCGCAGTGTTTTGTCTGTATGTTCCTGGATTCCAGAGACAAGTTTTTAAATATGTTCCAAAAATTAAGTGGATTCCATAAACCAAGTTTCAGTGGGTTCCGCATACATATACCTGTAAGTAAATTTTGTCGGCACATATGTTTTGTTTGGATTCCGCAACAAGCAAA